>NC_066534.1:14825162-14937662 GCF_024679095.1 Eriocheir sinensis | reverse complement strand
CCCCCATTTCCTTTTCTACAGACAGGAAAACAAGAGATTGACGCCCCTGCCACGACGAGCGACGGAGAGCCTAACGGGGAGGGAGGGAGGGAGGGAGGGCGAGAGAGAGGGAAGAAGGGAGAGAGGGAAGGAGGGAGAAGAGAGGAGAAGGAGAAGAAGGAAGGAAGGAGGAGAGAGAAGGAGAGAGAGAGAGAGAGAGAGAGAGAGAGAGAGAGAGAGAGAGAGAGAGAGAAATACATATAGACAGTGAGACAGATACAGTTGAATGGAGAGGAAGATGAATAGAAACAGGCAGACAGGTTAAAAAGCAAACTGGCTACATAAACAGGATGAGACAGTTGAAGAAGGTGCAAATCCTCATAGCCTACCACAGCACATCAGCTTATCTGCACGTGATTGGGCGTCAAGATAAGTCGTTTCAGTGGTCAGTAAGCAGGTAAAAAAGAGTTTAATGACAGGTAGACGAAAACGTGATTTTCTTCCCACAAACATAACAGGTAGACTAAGATGTGATTATCATCCCACAAATTCGTTTCAGTCGTAGAAAAGAGCAGGTAGAAAAGAGGTTAATGACAGGTAGACTAAAACGTGATTATCTTCCCACAAATTCGTTTCAGTCGTAGAAAAGAGCAGGTAGAAAAGAGGTTAATAACAGGTAGACTAAAACGTGATTATCTTCCAACAAATTCATCACGTTAGTTCGCACGATGCCTTGAGAACCTAGATTAATACGTTTTCGTAGTACCCATTCAGTCAACGAATCAGTCACTCTCAGCTTCTTATGGTAAAAGATTTCTATTGGCCCACAAATATCGCCCCAGCACCATTTGAACATATTTTTCCTGTAGCATATTAAGGAAAAAATACATTGGCGTTGGTAGTTAAGAATCCTTGCAATTTTATCATTTAAGTTACCCAAAGATATTTTTAACTGCACTACATGACGTATATGTCTCAGGTTTCTTGTTTTTTAGGCTTATTTTATGTATTATCTATATATAAGTTTTTGTTTTTTTATCTACATCCATAAAAGACTTGCTTCCTTGCAAAGCTGTCAAGAGATCAGAACAATCTTTACAGAAATGCGCGGATCAAAAATTTGCTTCCTAATGTAAGAGACTTTTAAAATGGAATACGAACATTATTTATATTCTTATTTTGAAGGGAAAAGTCTCAAATTTATGAACGAAAGGATTCTCTTACCTCCCCTTACTGAGAGAGAGAGAGAGAGAGAGAGAGAGAGAGAGAGAGAGAGAGAGAGAGAGAGAGAGAGAGAGAGAGAGAGAGAGAGAGAGAGAGAGAGAGAGAGAGTGAGAGAGAGAGAGAGAGAGAGAGAGAGAGAGAGAATATCAAGTCGGCCCCCTCTCGCTCTCGAAGAAGGGATCTGGTTGCTTTTCTTCGTGATAGGATTTTAAAAAGTCTGATCCGGGAGAAGACGGAAGAGGCAGGAAAGTAGAGAAGAGAGGAGGAGGACGGGGAGGCTGGAAGTGAGGAGAGGGTGGGAGGAGGAGGAGGAGGAGGAGAGAGAGAAGCGTCTTGAGGGAGGAAAAAAATATCAATGCTTTCAAACTGCTTGGTCTTGACAACGAGCTCGCGAGGGTGTGAGCCAAGAGCCCATTACATCAAAAGGTTTTCAGAATTCAATGTATTACTTTATCGAGGCGGGACGAGGGACGCACGCCAGCCCAGTAGCGTGCGCCCCGAGTGTCCCCTGCAGCGGCCGGTCCGAAGGGTGAAGGTTGGCGGCCTGGCGGGAGCGTGAGGGTTAGGCTCCTGTCCCTCGGCTTCCCTGGCTTGGCTGGGAGCGGCTGAGAGATAGGTGCGTGGTCTTATTTTGGTGAGGCGCGGGTCGAGAGGGCGGCTTTGTTTGGCTCTGTTTATCACCGAAACCCCGCCCACTCCCGCCGCCACCCTCTCCCTCCCTCCCCCGACCACCTCCACCCTCTCCCACAGCCGCCCCCACCCACCCATCCCCCCCTTGCCACACCCCAGTTTAGTGCAGTATAACCCCAGTTTAGGGTCACTTCTCACCTTATTACACTTATATTAAGATATTTCTTCCCGCGTGTTTTCTTTTTTTCCTCCACCTCCTCTTCCTCCTCCTCCTCCTCCTTCTCCTCGCCCTCTTCCTCCTCCTCCTCCTCCTCTTCCACCTCCTCCCCCTCCAACCTCACCTCCTCTTTCATTTTCTTTTAACCTCCTTTTATTACATCTTATACTCCCTTGCTGCATTGTCCTTTGCCTTCCGCATAATTTACAAGCAGACATACATTTATGCATTTTAACACGCATCCATGCTTACATACATTCATTCATGCATACGTAGGTGCATGCACATTTATTTACAGGTGAACAGTCTTGCTAACACACAGACACAGACAAGCCAATAGACAGAGGCAGGCAGGCAGCCAGCAGACAGAAACAATCAATAACAGACAGACAATCAGTAACAAGCAAATAGACAGATTGATAAACTGACGAACAGACAGACGAGAACATGAATGCAAGACAGACAGACAAACGTAAAGACATGCGTAAACTTGTAAAGAGGCAAAAAATTGCTAATTATAATATATATATATATATATATATATATATATATATATATATATATATATATATATATATATATATATATATATATATATATATATATATATATATATATATATATATATATATATATATATATATATATATGAGCGTGAGAATGAGCTCGTACACACACACAGAACAATTTATGTGACCTTGAAAGCATAATTCACACACCCTTAATGTGGCTCTTGTTCCCTCTAGCTTTGTAATCTCTCTCTCTCTCTCTCTCTCTCTCTCTCTCTCTCTCTCTCTCTCTCTCTCTCTCTCTCTCTCTCTCTCTCTCTCTCTCTCTCACTCTCTCTCTCTCTCTCTCTCTCTCTCTCTCTCTCTCTCTCTCTCTCTCTCTCTCTCTCTCTCTCTCTCTCTCTCTCTCGTTTACATATATATTGCCCACATTCCACATTCACATACATCCACACGACCTCTGCGTGTCACGAAACACACTAGATATCAATCCAGACCCGGATGGGGAGGAACAAATGTTACCGGCGCCGGGGATCGAACCTGGGACCGGCCATAGGGGAAGCTACTACTCTGCCAATCTGGCTAAAGGGGTGCACCACTAGCTGAGGGGTTTTGGGAAGCTTTCCAGACCAGACGGCTATCAAAAGCGTTTCTGGCCCTGCATTTTGTTTCATCCCTTTGTTGTTTTCAAAATTTCATAAGGAAATATCGAGTCTTCAAGAGGCCAGTCAGGCTACATAAGATAGCTTTTAAAGACCTTTTGTTGTCATCTGTCACTCTCAAACGTGAATCTATTTGTAATTAAGCCTCTGCGTAAGACCATTTTATCTTCACTATCAAAATGCCTGCTAATTTCCTTCCTTTCATCCACTACTCTGGTTGTGAGCCAGTTCATATTTATAACCTTGAGTTTATGTCAATCTTCATACACAAGCCCATTACCACAGTCGGGTATTTTATTAGCTCACATTGTTCATACATATTATTTTATTACTCATACTTCACCAAAAAACTTCCTTATTTTTTTTATAATCAGATTTTGTCATTTTTCTAGTACGCATCCTAATGAATCTATATCCATTTTATGATAAGGTACCAGAATGTCCGCAGAACGCAAGTAATGGCTAACAAACCTTAAATGAATCTTGACTAAATGCGTCACTCACGTATATGCGTGTAGCTCTCCCGATAGTCAAACATTACACTCTGTCGATGTAGTTCCTCGCGATAATGCAGTCCCTCCTTGGTCTCAAGTCCCTTACGCATTTTAATAATATAGGTTGATATCAAGTGTAAATATTGCACGGGTTATTTTTTTTATGCCGTGAAATATTCTGCACTCCTCTTGCGTCTGCCATTTAGTGTGTGAAGCTTCTCCTGTGATACTTCAGCATTACGAGTCGATTAGTCGATGTATCTAGATGTCGCAAAAAAAAACCTTATGTCACTGCGAACTCATTTACATGTCTTGCATTCCTGTATACCCAAATCAAGGTCGTCAATGCAAATAATATTTTCTGATGGACCCAGCACTGAACCCTGGGGCACTCCACGAGTGGCAGAGTCCTCTACACCCCACTGAACCTTCATCATCTTGCTGTGTTAAGCCGTTCTTGTCCATCACTGCTAAACAGTATCTCGGTAAAACTTTTGCAGTAGTTTCAAATTACACAATTGATCCAGTCATGGAACGAGATGGGTTTTTTTCAGCCAGTAGAAAAAAAATTACTACAAAATGATTTCCAGAGTAAATTTTATTATAGAGTTGGTTTTTGTGTCAGAATAACTTTTTGGGAATGGTTTATCACTGAGATATATCTTTAAACTAAGTAACTGTTGCCCATCTTGTTTAGTAATAATTTATATGGGTCTTAGAATTATGGATTTCTTTATTTGATGTATTAGAAAATAGTTATCGACTAATTTCTTATGTGAGGTTCTGTCATAAGAGACGAGCGTAAATAAATACAAAGAATCAAACCGATAGAATAAATTATGTGTTGTCTCGTGGCGACAAAAAAAAAATTCACCCTTTGTAGCAGAGGGTAGTGACGGTGTTGTAGTAGTAATAGTAGTAGCTAATAGTAATAGTACTAACAATAGTTGTTCTGCAATGATGAAAGCAAGAGTTATGGAGACACATACTAGATATTAATATATTCAGTCATCCCGCCTCGCTGGTTCCTCTTAGTCGATCGTACACGACAGCGAAAAATACTGCCAAAGACACCTCGTTGTCGACATTCATTGTGATCCTGTGTGATAGGAATTGGCTAGTTTGGACGCATGCACATTTCTTCCATTGATTCAGTAAATTTGATCACGAAAAAGAAACAATATAGAAAAGATTGATGTGCTGAAATGAACGGTGAAGTGGGAGAGGGAAACTAGAAAAGAAAAAGGCTGAACAAGGAAGGAAGCGAATAGAGGAAAGTATTTTATATATTGTACTAAATGACCTTGAAGATGAGGAATGGAGAGTGGTAAGAAATCTGAATAATAGGATGGGGAAGATAGAGGGAGAAGGACGGAGGAAGGAAGATGGAGGAAGAGAAAAAAAAGAAGAAAAAAAAGAAGAGAAGGAAAAGTAGAAGAAGAAGAAGAAGACGAAGCAGACGAAATATTAAGTGAATATAACACACTGACACACACACGCACAAAAAAAATAAAGACATGAGTAGATTGACCAGAGAGAGAGAGAGAGAGAGACTACCACATCATCACCACAACCATCCACTCATCCATGCATTTAGCCAGTGATTAGTTACCCGGCATCATCCAACAAGAAGCGTCCAACCTTAACCAGCCATCCACCGTTCTAGTCATCCACCAGGCAGCTAATAAACACCCTGCACTTACCTCCCACCTATTCACCACAGGTCATCCATCAATTCATCCATACATCTAGTCTCCTATCCAATGTCATCCATCCTGAGGTATCCAAGCAGCACCACCTAGCTAGAACAATCCACATGGCAACAGAACAACAATATCATCCGGATACACGACATTATATCCACCCCACATCATCCATTCACTTGGCGCCACCCACTTATCATCACCCACCGCCAGAAAGATAGAACCCGTCAGTTAGCAGCTTCCACCCAGTACCATCGACTTAGCATCACCAGCAGAGATAGAACCCGACAACCAACATCCACCCAGCATCATTCATCCACTTGCCCAAAACCAGTCATCCCTCCAGAGATACAGAACCCTACAGTTAGAAGCACCCGCCTCTCACCATCCGTCCGCCCAGCACCATCCACTTCTCATCATCAGTCCCAGCCATCCAGCCGGGCGCCCCTAATCCCCGGCTCCCTGGACGCGATCACACGACCAATAGCCGCGACAGCCTGCCCGCTAACCCCTTTGAGCCGACTCCGCCCACCACGCCGTGACGCCCAGCCCTGATTGGCCGACCGAGACCCCTCACTGCAACACAACGGCCGCCTCTCGCCTCTGAGTGGCAGTTAACACTATTATTATGGTTATTAAGCTCATACAAATTACACTTAGGTGGAAATGAAATCAGCAAATAGAGGCTTTCCCCCTCCGGTCCTCTCCTTTCCTCCTCCCCTCCCTCTTTATCCCTCTCCTCTTCATCTTCTCGTTCGCTCTTTTTCGTCCTATTCGTCTCGTTTGTGTGAGTGAGTGTGTGTGTGTGTGTGTGTGCGCCCCCCGCCCCGACCTCTCCCTCCTCGGGCTATTCTTTCTATTGTGGTGTGTCGAGGACTTCCATTAGTCGGGGGAGAGGCGGCGCGGATGCTGGCGACATTTATTCAGAGCTACGAGCGTTAGTCCTCCTACTACAGCCTCTTCCTTTAACTCCTCCTCCTCCTCCTCCTCCTCCTCCTCCTCCTTTTCCTCTGATAGATACACTCTCGGGCCCATTACAGATACAACGTAGATACACTAACAGTAATCAGGATAATCAAGGCTTTGGAAAGAGAGAAATAGTTTGTCTGTGAGGAGAGAGAGAGAGAGAGAGAGAGAGAGAGAGAGAGAGAGAGAGAGAGAGAGAGAGAGAGAGAGAGAGAGAATGTGTGTATGTATGTATACGTGGAGCACTATACGGCAACACTACATGGCTTTGAGGAGAGAGAGAGAGAGAGAGAGAGAGAGAGAGAGAGAGAGAGAGAGAGAGAGAGAGAGAGAGAGAAGGGGAACATGTCATCAAAATCATATCATTTAGATTTGTCTCCTGCAGTATGCGCGCGTGTGAGACTGGAACAGAAATGAAAGGAAATGTAGAAGAGAGAGAGAGAGAGAGAGATGGAGGAGGAGAATGTGCGAGTGAAGGGATCTTTCCGTGATGAGCATGAGGGGGGGGGGGTGGCTGGGGGGGAATGGCGGGGGGCACATCTATTTAACTGGGGTACGAGGAAAGGGGATGAGGGGGATGAGGCGAGGCGTGAGGTGGTGGCGGCGGCGGTGGGGGATGGGGGCAACTTGGGAGCGTTAGGCGAGAAGGAGAGGGGCGTGGAGGGGCGTGTTGGGGGGCGCAGGACTCCAAGATGAGAGAGGGGAGCGGAGAATGAAGATGAGAGGGTGGAACAGTGATTAATGGGGAGAGAACGAGGCGCCGACTACACAGGGCGGGGAGGGAAAGGAGTTGTGCACGTGTGGGGAGACGAGGGGTGGGGAGAGGGGGAGCGGGGAGGAGAGACGAGGGGAGATGAGGACTGGAGAGTGGCACGTGAGAGGGACTATGGGACCAAGGGTGGCTGAGATAAGGGGGAAGAGAGAGAGAGAGAGAGAGAGAGAGAGAGAGAGAGAGAGAGAGAGAGAGAGAGAGAGAGAGAGAGAGAGAGAGAGAGAGAGAGAGAGAGAGAGAGAGAGAGAGAGAGAGAGAGAGAGAGAGAGAGAGAGAGAGAGAGAGAGAGAGAGAGAGAGAGAGAGAGATCGGCAGGTAATTTTCACAAAAAGAAACTTACAAACAATCTACGGGTAAGTGAAATATGGAAAGCCTAAACCGTAGACTTTGCTTTGGTTGTTGCCGCTCACGACCGTGTATTAGGAGTAATAATTAGAGCTGCTGGTCACCACTATTACTGATAACAAAGAGAAAAGTCCTGATGAAAAGTGTTAATAATAATAATAATAATAATAGTTGTAAAAATAATAATAATAATAATAATAATAATAATAATAATAATAATAATAATAATAATAATAATAATAATAATAATAATAATAATAATAATAATAATAATAATATTAATAATAATATAACAATGATACTTATCTTTTTACAGTAATATTCTATTATTACCCTAATTGTTGTTTTCTAAATAATAATGATAATGATAATAATGATAATTACTACTTTTTTATCATTATTATTATTTTTTATCATTATTATTGCTATTATTATTATTATTATTATTATTATTATTATTATTATTATTATTATTATTATTATTATTATTATTATTATTATTATTATTATTATTATTATTATTATTATTATTATTATTATTATTATTATTATTATTATTATTATTATTATTATTATTATTATTATTGTTGTTGTTATTGCTATTAAATTTGTTATTATTATTATTATTGTTGTTGTTATTATTATTTTTATTAATAGTTTTTCAATATTAATAGTATAATGAGTAGTAGTAGAAATAATAGTTGTAGCAATATTAGTATTGTTGTTATTATTATTTTTTTATTAATATTAATAATAGTATAATGAGTAGTAGTGGAAATAATGGCTGTTGTAGTAGTAGTAGTAGTAGTAGTAGTAGTAGAAGTGGTAGAATAAATGGCACCATACCTAATGTATGATGACGGAATCACTCTCCATGAGCATGGAATGCAAATTAAAACCAAACTAGTTAATACATGGAAAGATAAGTAGCTTAGATGATTAAACAAATAATTTGCAGTAGACCGATAAATTTTGTTGGCATTATTTACAAATAAATGCGAAGGCATAAAAAGTAGTTAAACATGAGACCGTTCGTGTCTTCCAGTTTAACATTAAGATTTGAGGTTTGATTGTGGACGAGGACAACCTGATCGGTGACCCGCCCGGCCAAAGATCCACCGAACTGACATCTTAACAATTGTTCGCGAAAGCTGTGTGAGCTGTCGGGCAGGTCAAGAGCTAGCTGACAGTGAAGATAAGTAAATTGACAAGTATGCTATAGATAATAATTAAAATATCAGTTGTAAATCTGCATAGATAAATTAATAAATAAATAAATACACGCACTGAAATGGTAAATGTGGTTACTTTGATTCGTTCAGTTGTTACTCAGCGTCTGTTGCAAGAAAGGCGGACATCGTGTTCATATGTTCACGCAACTTTTCAACGGCGGTCTGAAATAATCAGAATCCGTGAAGAAACGTTTTGCGCGGCGCAAATTAAAAACAAGAAAGGACGAAAAAAAAGTAATTATATATTCCAGAATATGAACCCAAGAACAACAAAAACTTTTAATTAACAATAAGTCTTTCTTTTAGATGTCTGGATGATGAGAATGGTGCAATCTGGATAGGATTTTAATTTTGATCAGGAGTATTTGAAAGTTGTTATTTTAGGAGTATGAATCAGCACCGTCACCGTCAACAGTGTAAGTTTTATGAAGCCACGGCGCTGTGAGGAAAATGTGTTATTGTACACACAGCTTTGTCTAAGGGCTCAGGCAGCTCCTGCAGTTCACACGAGGAAATCCCCGACAGGACAGTAATAATAGTTTCATAGCGTAAGATTATTACCTCAAAGCCTTCCAGTAGCATATCCGCTTACGGTATCGAAAGACTGAACAAGAGAGCTGAATCCAGACACAACATTTCTGTGAAGACAACACCGGTGGAAGACTTCGAAAAGTTATCAAGAAACTGAGCGTCTGGGAAAATTACTAACTTCGCTTTTATTTTCAGAATGGAAATACGGAACGAGAGTTTTGCGTTTAATGTTGATGTTTGATGGGAAAAAAAGAATAGAAACATTTGTGAATATATATCTTTCTAAATAATAGATGGGGGAAAACGTAGGAGACGAAACTGTTTCATATTTAGCTGAATACCCAGAGCGTTTTATATACAGTATGTAGAGGAATAGAAAATATAAACAAAATTAGAAGACAAACAGTGTGTATCTGTAGCGAAAGTTGTTGAAGCCAATGAAAATTTCAGGAAGTTTGGAGAATGGCAGAAAGTCAAATGTGAGATCTTAAATTCGCGGGAAGTGTGAACTTGATTTGTGCTACCTCTGACGCAACGTGCATTGCGTTGTATGCATTATTATTTGGTCATTTCATCTTAAAAACATAAATATAAATGTTGTCATAGCAAGAACCTGGTCGAGAAAATAAATATTTGCGCCACTGTTGTCAAGACGCAGTACAACATATATGGCGGAGCAGCAGCAGCAGCCGTGGCCGCCACCAGAGAGAAAACAGACTCGTGACTAGAATGCTTACTTCCTTAATGACGGCCAAGCACAGCCCTGCCGCCCCTCACACGCGCCCCGCCATTGTTGTTAATGAGAGACAAATACTTATCACAGCGAACGTTTTTTGAATGAAGAGAGAGAGAGAGAGAGAGAGAGGTGGGGGGTGGGGGGGTAGACTTGGCGTATGATGAAGGTTGTGTCTGGTTTGATGGCGCTGTTCGTCTGGTCCTCGCCTTAGAAGGATCGGGTAAACAAAATTTAACAACTTTCACTTACATAGTTGCCTCAGCATAAAAAATGGCGTCTAGTTGAGCCGGTAATTCAAAGAGGAGAGACTGGAAAATGTTGAGACCGCAAAGCACTTCCGCTGTGCTGTTGGCTATGCTCGGATTAAAAATAAAAAAACGGTCAGCGCAATTGTTTGAACCAGGACTGTTTTAGAATTCACGAGGGAAACACATTCATCCGTTATGAAGAAGAAAGAAAATGAAAATTTCAGAAATGATAGATTTTTCCCCTTCAAGGAATCACCGGTAATCGGTCAGAGGAAAAAGGAAATACTTTCAGCGAATAAGAGTGTAATTGCAGGTAATAGGAGGTGATGCTTGGGATAGAGAGGAAAAACAACACACTCGTCAAGAGTTTAAAAAAGGAAAGTGAGAAGCAACAAGCAAAGGTCTGAAAGACAAGACGAAGAGAGTTTAATCTTTTGTATCCGAGTTGCTTGGACTATAAAAATACATAAAGACACAGATATCCACATTTAAAAGACCTCCAGATATGCCCATCATCTCTTTATTTGAAGCACGACCACTTGTAAAACACTTGATAATACGAAAAAATAATGACAGGAGATTTAATACGGTTCCACCATGATATCTTGGAAGAAAATAGATGATAAAGAAAATACCAGTTAACTTACGAAGAGTCCACCGAGAGATTAATAATTATTGACTACAAATACAAAAAAAAGCACATTACCACACATTAATGCTAACTAAAACATGTGAACGGGAACCATCGCGAATGCAAGTCAGCCAAAGAAAACAAATCTAATGGAAAAAGTGTATGACTGACTTCAATGACGAACCCAAATACCAGAGGCAGGCCAGTCCGAACCCAACTTAGCATCGGTCTCACACACTCGGCGTTGCTCCAGCCTCTCTTTGCCCGTCCCCTCAGAGCCCTCCCTTAACTGAGTGAATGAACCTCTCTAAACCGGGTGAATAAGTCCCTGAAACACGTACACGGCAGCGAAATAAATAAACAAGAAATCCATCTACTCGACGCTGGGGCCTTTTAAACTGAATCTTGTACGTTAGAGAGAGAGAGAGAGAGAGAGAGAGAGAGAGAGAGAGAGAGAGAGAGAGAGAGAGAGAGAGAGAGAGAGAGAGAGAGAGAGAGAGAGAGCACTGATTAGAGGATAAAGGGAGAGAATTGAGAAAAGGAATTTATATCTCTTTTAAAGGTAGGAGCATCTATAATTGAGAGGAAAAGAAGGCGGAGGAGGGAAAGGGAACTGAGAGTGTTAGGACGAAGTAAAGAGAGTGGACGGGGAGAGAAACAGACAGACAGACAGACAGACAGACAGACAGACAAACTTAAGCTGGATAAATATAGATACATTCATGCATATATTCATACATGCATTCAAACAAGCAGATAAACAGAAATATTTAAGCCAGTAAAAATAATTAAATAGGTATGGAGGTAGGAAACTAATATATAACCGAGCTTTATATATGAGGAAAAATAGAAGTATTATTTTTTTTACTATTTCGTTCACAAGTTGTAGTTCACTCCATCTTCTTTTAGGCTTCATTGACCCCATCATCTGTGTGTGTATATGTTCAAGCATTTATGTTAGGTATGTATTGGCTAACGAAGGTGTATATGTGTTTTTCACCAAGAGGTTTTTTTTTTTTTTTTCAAGGGCATAAAAAAGTATTAAAAAAGTCCGCTCAACGCTGCTCCTAAAAAAAAATAAGATAACAGTAAAGAGTAGCCAAAAGAGAGGTCAATTTCGGGTGGAGACGTTTATTTTACTACAATTTTTCTTTTATTTTATTTTACACTCGCGTAGAATTTACACAACACGAGACAGTACTAAAGAATTGCAACGAACTTCACTTCCACCTCTTGCGTTATCATATTGCTTGTTGCTACTGATTCATATGTTTGCTTATATAAGTTTCTCTCTCTCTCTCTCTCTCTCTCTCTCTCTCTCTCTCTCTCTCTCTCTCTCTCTCGCAGCATCCATCTCGTTATCCCCGGGTGTTCCTTTCTCCCCTACATGATAAATACACGGACAAAATGGCTGACTCCCTCCCCCTACCCCCCTTTTCTCTCCACCCTCCCTCCATGCCGTCCCCTACCTCCTCCTCCTCCTCCTCATCCTCCTCTCCCCTCTTTCTCTCCCTTCCGTGCCGTCCGTGCCTCTCATCACTCTCACTTTCTCTCCCTTTCTCTCTCCCTCTCTCTCTTCCTCCCCTTGATCCTCTGAGTCTCTAACAGAAAAAAATAAAAGGGAAGAAAAAAAGTACTGTCACATCAAAAGTTTATTCCTCACGCTAAAAACAACAGACAAAGCAAAAACAAAGGGACATGAACGTATAAGGGACAGATGGGAATGCGTGTCCAACCTCAGGACGGATTATGATAAAGTTAATATGAAGTAAAATAGCCAGAAAAAGAGGAGAAAAAAAAGATACATCAAAAGTTCATCCCTCAAGCTAAAAACAATAGACAAAACAAAGACAAAGGGACATGAACGTATAAGGGACAGATGGGAATGCGTGTCCAACCTCAGAACGGGTTATGATAAAGTTAATATGAAGTAAAATAGCCAGAAAAAGAGGAGAAGAAAAAAACGTCACATCAAAAGTTCATCCCTCAAGCTACAAAACAACAGACAAAACAAAAACAAAGGGGCATGGACGTATATGGGACAGATGGGAATGCGTCTCCTACCTCAACACGAGTTATAATAGAGTTAATATGAAGTATAATGTCATGAAGAAAAAAAGTTCATTCCTCAAGCTAAAAAACAACAGACAAAACAAAAACAAAGAGACGTGGACGCATAGAGGACAGATGGGAATGCGCCTTCTTCCTCAATCCGGGTTATAATAAAGATAATAAAGTTAACTCCGTCTAATATGAAGTAAAATGGAAGAGCGAGGCGACAGGCGGCGGGAATGATAGCGGCGGGTGTGAAAATGGAGGTGCCGGGAGTTGGCAACATTGAAATCACGGAAAGTTGACAAAAGGACAAGAAGGGAAGCAGTGTTGCCATCGCCTGCTCCTCGTCGCGCCCCCAGCTGTGTCCCCCGTGGCTGGCAGGGAGGGAGGGAGAGGGGGGTCAGGGTGGGAGAAGGGAGGAGGGGGGGGAGGAGGAGGTGGTGGAGCAAGAAGAAAATGAAGGAAGTTGGAAGTAAGGGAGACGTGAAGATGAGATTGTGTGGGAAAATTAAATAACAAGATAGCGTAGTAAGAGGAGGAGGGAAGGAAGGAGGAAGAGGACGAGGAGGAAATTTTTGAGATAGCGTAATAAAGGAGAGAACAGGAAAAAGATGAGGAAGTAGACAGCGGAATTTTCATTTTTATTTTCGGGAAAGAGAAGTGAGAGACATAGGAGAGAGAGAGAGAGAGAGAGAGAGAGAGAGAGAGAGAGAGAGAGAGAGAGAGAGAGAGAGAGAGAGAGAGAGAGAGAGAGAGAGAGAGAGAGAGAGAGAGAGAGAGAGAGAGAGAGAGAGAGAGAGAGAGAGAGAGAGAAATATGAAAAATACAAAACAATTTAAATTTTCAGGAAAGTTAAGAGGAAGAATATTTCAATTTCTAATCAAATATCACGAAAAAAACTCATAATACTAAAAGAAATATGTTTTATCCGTGTGTGTGTATATATATAAAGAAGAATCATTCGTCAAAAGACTGTTATTTAATTATTTCCTCTCCAGTAATGAACACGCGCCTTTCATTGGCACAACAGAGCTATTATGTGACTCACAGTGATGCTAAGTAATTGAATTCCCCGTAGAATGTGAGTGTGTGTGTGTGTGTGTGTGTGTGTGTGTGTAGTTGTAGTTTTACAGGGCCTGGGCTTTACGTTCGTGTGGTCCCGTCTCCGTATCTACATTTATCCAACTTTTCCTTAAAGCTTTGCACACTCCTCACCGATACTACATCCTCACTTAGTCTGTTCCAAACCTCTATATTTCTTTGCGGGAAGCTATATTTCTTTGTCTCTCAAGCATCTTCCCTTCCTCAGTGTCTTACTATGTCCTCTTGTGTTCCTGGTGGTAATTTCTTCATTTAGCAGTAACTCCCCGTTGTCTACTTCTTCCATTTTGCTCAATGTGTGTGTGTGTGTGTGTGTGTGTGTGTGTGTGTGTGTGTGTGTGTGTGTGTGTGTGTGTGTGTGTGTGTGTGTGTGTGTCCAACCTCATCACACCACACACTCTCTTCCCCACAACGCAACACAAAGCAACACAGCACAGTCCTCTCCTCGTAACACACCCCGCCACTCAACTCGCCCGTCTTCCGTGACAACAAAACGCAACACAGCTAAGCACAACACAACTCCATGACCCCAAGACAGAGCAGGAAAACAAAGCAAAGCAGCACAACATATAGAACATTTTTTTTTTTAACGCAGAGAAACACAACTTACAGTCCAGTGATCTTGACATTGTTTATAACCCTACCCAGTGCAACACATCAGCGCGCAACACACAGACCCCTGCCCTTAACACAAACAGAATGACGCAATACAATGAAGAACAACACAACATATCACAGTCCCATGGCCTCAACTCAACTCGACACATGACTATATATAAAGCAACATTATTACAATAGAGCAAAAAACACATCACCGTTCAACACAACACACACGACATAGCACAACACAAAACGCCTCCGCAAAGCACACAACTATTTTCGGTCCATATCACAACATAACAACACATAGCCCTCTGACCCCCTAAACACACACACCACACACACACACACACAAACACCACCCTACATCTTACATTCACTCCCCATCACCCCCAACACAAACACACACATACACACACGACCCATCCACCCATCCTCACTCACCCCTTCCACCCCTTTCCAGCCCAACCTTCCCTTTACTCACGCGGTTCCTCAGGAGATACCCGGCCACCAGCACAAGCCTCAGCCTCTCTGCCACAACTGGGATTCGCTTGTGGTCTATCTGCCTGCCTTTCTTCCTTCCTACCATCCTCTCTCTCTCTCCCTCCTGCCCCGACCCTGCTCCTCACTTTGCTACACAACTGTTCATGGTTCATCTTTCCCTTATTCCAGATACCGTGCCCCTGCCTCCTCCTCCCTTCTCCTCTTCCTCCCCTTCCCTCCCTCCTGGTCTCCTACACCCCATGGAAGAAGGAAGGAAGGTGGTGGTAACGTACATTCGCCCTTGTGGTAAGTAGATGGAGAGGTGTTTTTTCCTGTGTGTATTTTGATAACCTTGTCTCTGCTTCTGCTTCTCCTTTTCCTCCTCCTCCTCCTCCTCCTCTTCCTTGTTCTTCTTATGTCCTTCTTGGTTCTCTCTCTCTCTCTCTCTCTCTCTCTCTCTCTCTCTCTCTCTCTCTCTCTCTCTCTCTCTCTCTCTCTCTCTCTCTCTCTCTCTCTCTCTCTCTCTCTCTCTCTCTCTCTCTCTCTCTCTCTCTCTCTCTCTCTCTCTCTCTCTCTCTCTCTCTCTCTCTCTCTCTCTCTCTCTCTCTCTCTCTCTCTCTCTCTCTCTCTCTCTCTCTCTCTCTCTCTCTCTCTCTCTCTCTCTCTCTCTCTCTCTCTCTCTCCAACCAACCCCTCACCCCACCTTCCTACTCTGCCGTCCTCTCCTCATCGTACCCTACACCGACTCGCCCCTCCCGCCCCCCAGGTCTTCCCGTACATCCCTCCGGCCGATGATTATAGCGAGCCCGGCGGAGACTCAGGTTACCCATGGCCACAATAACCACATCTCGAGTGTTCTGAGATTACCGTCCCGCCCCTGTCACCGCATTAACACTGGGCCGGAAAGAACGACGGGTGGGGTGCCGGGGAAACGAGAGGGGATGGAAGAAACAGAGCGGAAGGGGAGGGGGATGTGTGGTGTGTTGGGGAAGGGGAAGAGCGTCGGGAAGGGTGCTGGGGGAATGGTATGTTATGGGTGAAATGGAAGGCGAGGGGAACGGATATCGTGTTGGGGAAGGGAAGAAACAGAGGATGGGGTGCTGAGGGAATGGTAGGTTATGGGTGAAATGGAAGGAGAGGGGAGGGGAATGGATATCGTGTAGGGGAAGGGAAGAAACAGAGGATGGGGTGCTGAGGGAATGGTAGGTTATGGGTGAAATGGAAGGAGAGGGGAGGGGAACGGATATCGGAGGGTGGGGTGCTGGGGTAGTGAGAGGGAATGGGAAAGTGGAAGGAGAGGTTGAGGGTGCGTGTGGCGTGTGTGGTGTTAGGAGAAGATAAAGTGGAGGGTGGGATGCTGAGGGAACGAGAGGGAATGGGTGAAATGGAAGACGAGGAGAGGGAAACGTATGGCGTGTTGTGAAAGCGAGTGAAGGGAACGTAGTGAGAATGTGAAGGATATGTAGAAAAAGAGAAATGAGGTGGCGAGTCTGAAGAAAGATAAAGTGGATAAAGTCAGAGGTGGGGAAGGAGTCTGCAAGAAAGAAAGAAAAGAAAGGAAATTGAAAGAGTATAAAGGTGGAAGAGAGAAGGAAAGCAGAGGCAAAAAAAATACTGAAGACGTGAGATATCTATGAAAGTAAGTTGATTGGATGGCGGGATATCAAATGGGACTAGAGCCTATAATTGGAAGTGTAATGGAAATAGGAGAACCATATATAAGGAGCGGGAGGGAAAAGCCAATATATATATAGAGAGGAATGTTTTAGAGGGGAGAAGAGTATGATAGAAGATAGACAGAACTTCATTTCACGGTATAGGAGGCAGCTCAAAGGCAAAAACAAAAGGGTACAAATATTATAATCTGATGTATTTGGGAGTATTGCTGAGGCTTGATGAAGAAGGAAAGAGAAAACGATACTAGAAGGTTAGAAGAGATAAAAACATGTGACATAATTAAAATGTTGAGTCTGCACGAAGGGGGAAAAACAGGTTGAAGGAGTAGACCAAACACATTAGGACATTACAGAAGAGGGAAAAAAGTAGTGAGGGAGACGGACTGAAGGAAATATAAAAAGGACGAGAAAAAGGAAAATTGAGGAGGCCTAGGCAGAAAAGAGGATAAAGGAGGCTCTTACACAGATGGCACCGGGAGAGAGAATCATTGAGGAAGAGGAAGGTATTAAAGAAAGGAGGGAGGGAGGAAGGGAAGGAGGGAGAGAGGGAGAGCTGGAATAGGTTGTGTTTTAGTTTCTCTTGCTGACTCGTAAGGAAGACGAAGGGAGGATTAATGGTGCGCGAGGGAAAACTACCTTCAAGCCTACCCACCTACCTACCTACCTACCAGCCTACCTACCGTTCTTAGTCGACTTAGTGGCTAGCGGAGGAGATATAGTAGAGGGATGGAGGGACGGAGGGACAGTGTTATACTTTCCTCCAGTCTTACCGTAGAGAGAGAGAGAGAGAGAGAGAGAGAGAGAGAGAGAGAGTATGTATCTTAATCAATGGTCAGAGTTATATGTGTGTGCATGTGTGTGTGTGTGTGTGTGTGTGTGTGTGTGTTCTTACCTCAGCGAATCTCATCCTCTTTCGCTTGATATTATGTCTCCTCCTCCTCCTCCTCCTCCTCCCCTTCCTCTTCCTCCTCCTCCTCCTCCTCCTCCTCCTCCTCCTCCTCCTTTTCCTCCTCTATATCCATTAAGAGACTAAAGGAAAAATCAGATAAATATTCGAGAGCAAAGTTAATATTTTTAGGCGACTCGAAAAAATAAGAGGAAGAGAGAGAGAGAGAGAGAGAGAGAGAGAGAGAGAGAGAGAGAGGGGTGCCAATCCCAGAAATGTCGGGTGCCTCGAAGGTGCCTCACAACGAAATCCTCTTTGGAAAGGGATTTTTCTTTCCATCCCTCCCTTATCCCCTCCTCGCCGCCCCCTCCCCTCCCCCTCCCCCCTGAGCCCCCCACCCCACCCCTCGTCTCCCCTCCACACCCTCCCCGTCTCTTCGATACAGCCTCCAGACTTCCTCCTCCCCTCTCTCTCTCTCTCTCTCTCTCTCTCTCTCTCTCTCTCTCTCTCTCTCTCTCTCTCTCTCTCTCTCTCTCTCTCTCTCTCTCTCTCTCTCTCTCTCTCTCTCTCTCTCTCTCTCTCTCTCTCTCTCTCTCTCTCTCTCTCTCTCTCTCTCTCTCTCTCTCTCTCTCTCTCTCTCTCTCTCTCTCCCCTTTCTTTCATTCAATGTTTTTTTGTTTCTTTTTTCTTATTTATTTTTCTTTCTAACTTCTTTATTTACTTTTTTTCTGTGTGTGTGTGTGTGTGTGTGTGTGTTTCTTGCGCGTGACCTGTCTGTCTCACTGGTTGTCTTATTTTCCTCGTGTTTGTCGTATCTGTCATTTTTACGGGACAGCATCCTTGACAGACAGAAAGACAAACGCAAAACGAGCTAAGAGACGTGATGAGTGAATGAGTAAGCGAGTGAATGAGTGTACGAGTGCGTGAGTGAGTATGTTCGTCTTGTAGTGATATTCCATAAGGTTTGTAATGATGTGCGTTAATAGGTTTGAAAAATTAAGAAGAAAGAATGACCAATTGCGATTTTTTGATAGTTGGTTTGAGTTTACTTATTTACTCTTTTTCAGAAACAGCTTTTTTTTCTTCTTCTTCTCTTCCTTTTTCTCCTCCTTCCTTTGCTTTTTTTTTTTTTTCTCCTATATTTTACACGTTCATTTATTTATTGATGTTTTTACCGTTTCACTTTATTGTTTTTATGCGATGTTTTTACCGTTGATGTTTTTTTACTGTTATTATGCGATGTTTTTACTGTTTCACTTTATTGTTATTATGCGATGTTTTTACTGTTGATGTTTTTTTACTGTTATTATGCGATGTTTTTACGATTTCACTTTATTGTTATTATGCGATGTTTTTACGATTTCACTTTATTGTTATTATGCGATGTTTTTACGATTTCACTTTATTGTTATTATGCGATGTTTTTACGATTTCACTTTATTGTTATTATGCGATGTTTTTACGATTTCACTTTATTGTTATTATGCGATGTTTTTACGATTTCACTTTATTGTTTTTATGCGATGTTTTTACCGTTGATGTTTTTTTACTGTTATTATGCGATGTTTTTACCGTTTCACTTTATTGTTATTATGCGATGTTTTTACTGTTGATGTTTTTTTACTGTTATTATGCGATGTTTTTACCGTTTCACTTTATTGTTATTATGCGATGTTTTTACTGTTGATGTTTTTTACTGTTATTATGCGATGTTTTTACGATTTCACTTTATTGTTATTATGCGATGTTTTTACTGTTATTATGCGATGTTTTTACGATTTCACTTTATTGTTATTATGCGATGTTTTTACGATTTCACTTTATTGTTATTATGCGATGTTTTTACGATTTCACTTTATTGTTTTTATGCGATGTTTTTACGATTTCACTTTATTGTTTTTATGCGATGTTTTTACCGTTGATGTTTTTTTACTGTTATTATGCGATGTTTTTACCGTTTCACTTTATTGTTATTATGCGATGTTTTTACTGTTGATGTTTTTACTGTTATTATGCGATGTTTTTACCGTTTCACTTTATTGTTATTATGCGATGTTTTTACTGTTGATGTTTTTTACTGTTATTATGCGATGTTTTTACGATTTCACTTTATTGTTATTATGCGATTTTTTTACCGTTGATGTTTTTTTACTGTTATTATGCGATGTTTTTACCGTTTCACTTTATTGTTATTATGCGATGTTTTACGATGTTTTTACTGTTATTATGCGATGTTTTTACCGTTTCACTTTATTGTTATTATGCGATGTTTTTACCGTTGATGTTTTTTACTGTTATTATGCGATGTTTTTACGATTTCACTTTATTGTTATTATGCGATGTTTTTACCGTTGATGTTTTTTACTGTTATTATGCGATGTTTTTACGATTTCACTTTATTGTTATTATGCGATGTTTTTACTGTTGATGTTTTTACTGTTATTATGCGATGTTTTTACCGTTTCACTTTATTGTTATTATGCGATGTTTTTACGATTTCACTTTATTGTTATTATGCGATGTTTTACGATGTTTTTACTGTTATTATGCGATGTTTTTACGATTTCACTTTATTGTTATTATGCGATGTTTTTACTGTTGATGTTTTTACTGTTATTATGCGATGTTTTTACGATTTCACTTTATTGTTATTATGCGATGTTTTTACCGTTTCACTTTATTGTTATTATGCGATGTTTTTACGATTTCACTTTATTGTTATTATGCGATGTTTTTACTGTTGATGTTTTTTACTGTTATTATGCGATGTTTTTACCGTTTCACTTTATTGTTATTATGCGATGTTTTTACCGTTTCACTTTATTGTTATTATGCGATGTTTTTACCGTTGATGTTTTTTTACTGTTATGCGATGTTTTTACCGTTTCACTTTATTGTTATTATGCGATGTTTTTACCGTTGATGTTTTTTTACTGTTATGCGATGTTTTTACCGTTTCACTTTATTGTTATTATGCGATGTTTTTACCGTTGATGTTTTTTTTCTGTTATGCGATGTTTTTACTGTTTCAATTTACTGTTATTATGTGACGTCAATAATTTTTCCCATTATGATTTTGTTTTTACTTCCTAATGTTTGTCGATTCTTTTCAATTCCGTTTATGCGTGTTCATGTGCAGACTCATACACACCGCTACCTATTGATGCTATTTGTGTATGTGTCAACGTTGCCAGATTGTCGTACTCTCCTATTTATGCCATTTATGTATATGTCAACGTTGCCAGATTGTCGTACTCACCTATTTATGCCATTTATGTACATGTCAACGTTGCCAGATTGTCGTACTCTCCTATTTATGCCATTTATGTATATGTCAACGTTGCCAGATTGTCGTACTCTCCTATTTATGCCATTTATGTATATGTCAACGTTGCCAGATTGTCGTACTCTCCTATTTATGCCATTTATGTATATGTCAACGTTGCCAGATTGTCGTACTCTCCTATTTATGCCATTTATGTATATGTCAACGTTGCCAGATTGTCGTACTCTCCTATTTATGCCATTTATGTATATGTCAACGTTGCCAGATTGTCGTACTCTCCTATTTATGCCATTTATGTATATGTCAACGTTGCCAGATTGTCGTACTCTCCTATTTATGCCATTTATGTATATGTCAACGTTGCCAGATTGTCGTACTCTCCTATTTATGCCATTTATGTATATGTCAACGTTGCCAGATTGTCGTACTCACCTATTTATGCCTTGTATGTATATGTCAACGTTGCCAGATTGTCGTACTCTCCTATTTATGCCATTTATGTATATGTCAACGTTGCCAGATTGTCGTACTCTCCTATTTATGCCATTTATGTATATGTCAACGTTGCCAGATTGTCGTACTCTCCTATTTATGCCATTTATGTATATGTCAACGTTGCCAGATTGTCGTACTCTCCTATTTATGCCATTTATGTATATGTCAACGTTGCCAGATTGTCGTACTCAGCTTCTCATATTTCCCGATTTCTAACCCCAAAACTGTCTCCTGTGCCCCAATAACTGGCTTTTTTATGTTGTTATCGTTGAAATGGTTAATTATTCTTGTTTCCTGGTGATATCATAAAAGGGTGAGAAGCCGGGATATGTGATGCCCCGAGTACGATAATCTGATAACGGTGGTAGATGTGGATGTGGGTGGGTGGCAGCGTTCCCAGATTATCGTATTCACCACATTGTATTTATCATTCTTAAGCCTTAAACACTCGTACCTACACAAATAACGAGTGAATATTAAAGTTAGAGTTAAAACTGATATTTATTGATGTTTGTTTGTTTGTTTTTGTTATGGATATCAGTCAGAAACTACGAAAATGCAATACGGTGTGTACGATAATTTGACAACGCTGGTGGATGGGTGCGTGGGTGGATGGCTTGGCGTGTGTGTAGGTGGGTTTGTGTGTGGGTGTGGGTGGGGGGGGTGGGGGGGGGGGTTGGAAAATTAACTGATACGAAACAAAAATATAGTCGCGTTTATTGCTTTTTGTTATAGCATTCCCACACTCTCCTTGACTTACAGTAGACCAAACAAAAATATAGTCCCTTTTACTGCTTTTTGTTATAGCATTCCCACACTTTCCTTGACTCACACTAGACCGAAGAAAATTATAGTCGAATTTGAGCAGAAAATGGAAAGACTCGTACCATATCAAATTTACCTTATCACACAGGACTCGAAAAAGATTGACAAATTATGATGAAATAGCCATGACAACACGAGAGAGAGAGAGAGAGAGAGAGAGATTAAAAAAATAGATGGGGAAGTAAGTGAGGATAGACAAATGATAGACAAATTATGATGAAGTAGCCATGACAACACGAGAGAGAGCTATGAAAAAAGTAGATGGGGAAGTAGTAAGGAAAGGGAGGGGAAGGGGGGAGGGGGGGAGGCAGGCGTTTTTAGGCAGTCTGTAAGTCGATCGACCAGCCGTAAAACCTTGGGAGTAGCTTTTTTTTTAGTCCATTAATTACTAACGACTCTGCCTACCCATCCTCCCTTCCTTTCCCTTCCCTTCCCTTCACTTTCCTTACCCCCCTGATCCTACCTTCCCTTCCCTTTCTTCCTTCCTCCTTCCTTCCCTTCTTTCCCCTTCTCTCCGATCCTCCTTCCTCCGTATCTTCCCGCATTTTTATCTTATGTTGTCTTTTTTTCTTCTTTCTTTCCTTCCCTCGTTCTCTTTTTACTTATTAATTTATTTTTCTTCTATTTGTTTTTCCCTTCCTTCCTTCTCTTTTTTTCCCCTTCTCTCTGATCCGCCTTCAATATCTTTCCTCCCTGTTACGCTGTCTCTTTTTTTTCCTTCTTTCCTTCCCTCTTTCTCTTTTTAATTTACTTATTAATTTATTTGTTATCTTTGTTATTCCCTTCCTTTCTTCCTCCTTCCCTCTCATCCGCCTTCCGTATCTTTCCCCTTTTTTTAGTTTATGTAGTCTATGTTTTTTCTCTGTCTTTCCTTCTTTACATATTTTACTTATTCATCTATTTATTGTCTATTGTATTCCTTCTCTTCTTTACTGCCTCCTCCATCTCATTCTCCTAGTTTCCTTTTTCCTGGATTTATCTTTTTTTTTCTTCCGCTATTTCCTTTTTTCTGTATTTATTTTTCCTCCCGTTTTGTTCATGTTTTCTCTTCTCTCTTCCCCTTCCTCCTCATTTTCAGTCTAATTCTCCTCTTCCGTCTCCTGTTTCTTCTCATTTTCACTTTAATTATCTTCTTCCCTCTCCTCTTCTTGGGTGTTATCTTCTTCCTCCTCATTTTCCTTCTCGTGTCCATTCTAATTATCTTCTTCCACCTCCTGAACCCTGTCCTCCTTCAACTCGTCCTCCTCTCCTCTCTCTATGGGTAACTAGACGTGCATAATGAGATTCAGTTCGCTCTAAGAATTTAATGAACAAACGAGTAACATGTTATTTTTTTCTATGCATTTCGACACGAAGGATATTTTTCCCCTACATCACTATTAGCATTATTCGGCGGTTCATCATTGTAATCATCATCACCACACGTTTCCATCATCACAACACCTGGCTCAGTCGTGTATATAGCATGTGCCTCATCAGTTTGTCTTGTGGTGTCTTGTGGTGTGGTGAGTGATACTTAATTGCTTTTTTGTGTCATGTTTGCCGTGTGTAGGCGTGGTGTGGTGTGTCACGTCATGTCTTACCTTATATACTTATTAATTTATTTGTCTTCTATTTGTTAATCCCTCTCCTTTCTTCCCTTTTTCCTCCCCTTCTCTCTGATCCGCCTTCAATATCTTTCCTCCCTTTAGTGTGATCTAACGTGACTTTTTGTATCGTGGTGTGATGCGGCGTGGCTTGTCGTGTTATGTCATGTGTTGGGGTGTTGGGGTTGTCGTGTACCGCTGGGGTGTGACGCGTGGCAGCGGCCTTGACACACACATCCCCTACTTCCTGCTTTCCGGGCATAAGGTTGGTATCCTTAGACGACCCTGCCTCTCACATCAACAATTTCCAAAGGCCAAAACGGAGATTAGTCTGGTTCTAATGAGTGTTTTTGTAGGCTCATGGTACAGAAGAAGGGTCAATCTACCACCAGGGTTATTAAACTACCCCTGGAAAGGCCCACAACTCCTTTGAAAGCCTTGTCAAATATGTGTGCTTGGGCGAGGAAGTGTTTAACAAACCTGCCAGTGAGTCTTTTCCCTCTGTTGACTGACCTGACTGACTGCCGCCTCGTCTCCACTGAACGCCTCATCCACCGCCGCAAGTCATTACCGCCTCCGCCACTCCACAAGCATCCTTGGCCTCGATTTCTTTTTCTTTCCCTCCTCCTTCCTCTCTTTCTTCGACCCCTCTAACTCCTCCTGCTCTTTCGTCTTTCTCTTATTCTTTATTTATTTATTTGTTGTCTGTTCCTTTCTTTTCTATTGGTCTTTTTCTTTCATCACCTGGTTTTTCTCCTCCTCCTCCTCCTCCTCCTCCTCCTCCTCCTCCCTGCCATCACACATATTGTCTCCTCAACACCCCAACTCCTATTTTTTATTTTTATTTTTTTTAGCGAACCAATACTGCATAGAACCCTTTTTTTCTGTCTGTCTCTATCTGTCCGTGTGTGTCTGTCTGTGTCTGTCTCTCCGTGCCTGTCTGTCCGTCTCTCTGCTCGATCTCTCCCCACCACTGCTTTGAGTACCCTCCTCTTAAATTGCATAGTACGATCTCAACCTTCGTCTTTTATCATTAGGGTTTTTTCGTCAATTTGTCCGCACATTTCTAGTTCGTACTCGTATTAGGAAACAAAACATTGCTAAGAGAAATGAAGATGAGGATTTAGAATTAGAGATATTGTCAAGATTAATAATGTGTGTGGTAATTAGGATTCATATGATAATTTCTACTATTATTATGCGGTTATCCTTTAGCTTATTCCATTTATTTATTTATTTACTCTTTGGGGTTGCATTATATAGTGTGAAAACTCATATGTATTGTTTTTATAGTGACAGCTGAAGGTGAATTTAGTAGTTTATTTTCTCGGGTATAGCAAGAGTAGGTGGGTGAGTGGAGAAGGTACAGGTGGGAGAGAAGGAAAGATGGTAGGAGTGTTCGGTTGTATGGTGTAGGTTCGTTAATTGTTCTGATCTAGTTGTTGTTTACCCTCCACCTTATCTGTATACCCGCGGCGTGCTGGTGGAGTGTGCGGCAAAATAACGTCCCACCTCCATTCGTCACCTCTTCCCTTCGTGTCTACAGCCTCCCTTTACCAGCCTGAGTCACCTCCACTGATCCCGTTTACACCACCACCACCACTACTGCCATCACCTTCATCACGACCAGCATCACAAAGTCCTCTCTCAACACCCTCTCGCCATCTCACTATCTCGACTCCTCCTCCTCTTCCTCCTCCTCCTCTTCACACTCTCCGTCCCACACACACGAGCTCTCCCTCCATCATTACAACGAGTGTGTGAGTGAGAGTTTAGAGATGGGGGGCTAGGGGGGGGGGCACGCTCCTCTCTCTCGCCGCCCCCTTCACTGCTCCACTTCAATTAACCCCTCACTCGCCCTCCTCTTCTCGCCCCCCTGCCCCCCTTAGCCACCATCCGCACTCCACTTGGCGCCATTCAGAGTAATTTTAAACAAACGCCTCGCGCCATGACGCCAATGGAACGGAAAGGAAGAGAGAGAGATGGAGGGAGAGACGCGAGAGGACAATAAGAAGTGGTGGAGGGGGCGAGGGAGGGAGAGGAGGGTAGGAGGGGTGGGGGGAGGGCGGCGACCAATCAGTGAGGCCCTCGAACACTCTGTCCCCTCGGTCTAAGTGTCTGTCAAGTGGCGGACAAATTGTTGTCTCGTAGTGGCCCGGTGACCTGCGCGCTGATGACTTGACTGACTCGACGACGCTGCTGCTGCTGACTGGTTGACTGACTTACTGAATGCTTACCTGACTGACTGACTTACTGACTGACTTACCGGCTGTTTATATACCTGCCTGGCTGTCTGACTGAAGTGACCCCTTTTTCTGCCTTACTGACTGACTTACCGGCTGTTTATATACCTGCCTGGCTGTCTGACTGAAGTGACCCCTTTTTCTGCCTTGCTGACTGACTTACCGGCTGTTTATATGCCTGCCTGGCTGTCTGACTTTGCTGACTGACTTACCGGCTGTTTATATGCCTGCCTGGCTGTCTGACTGAAGTGACCCCTTTTTCTGCCTTACTGACTGACTCACTGACTGCTTGCCTACTTACTTTACTGGCTGACTGACTCACTGACTGCTTGCCTACTCATTGACTGACTGACTGACTGGCTTGACTGACTTGGCGCCACTGGTACCTAACTGACCAACTTACTGACTGCTTACCTTACTTACCTGCCTGGGTGACTGACTGATTCGACTGACGACGCCTCCGCTGCCGAACTTACTGACTTAATTGTTCCTTTCCTACTGGCTTACCCGACTGACTTACCCATCTGCTGCTTGGCTAACTTGTTGACCGCTAGACCACAAGCCTCACTAACTGACTTCTTGAGTAATGACCTTATTTAGTGCTGGTTGAGTCACGTATTTGACTTTCTGAGAGTTTAGCTTGTGTGAATGTGTTGAATCTGACTCATTGTATAGTGACTGGCTGCCACTGAGGAACATTCTGGTTGGTATTCTTGGACGACCTTGCCTCTCACATCAACAATATCCAAAGGCCAAAACGGAGATCAGTCGGGTTCTAATGAGTGTTTTTGTCGGTTCATGGTACAGAAGAAGGGTCGAACTACCACCAGGGTTATTAAACTACCCCTGGAAAGGCCCACAACTCCTATGAAAGCCTTGTCAAATATGTGTGCTTGGGCGAGGAAGTGTTTAACAATCCGGCCATCTGACTCGTGAACCAAGTAACTGATCTGTTTAAGTGACTTTGAACTAAAGATATTGACTGAGAAACTGAACAGCTGACTGACTGTTCAATTGACTTACCTCGTGTGACTGTCATTCGAACCGGTCTGAAATGACAGATAGATTAACTGACTGGTTGTGATTACGTAACCGTATGTCTGTTTTGATAAAAGGCTCATTAATGAAAACTAAAAAAAGGGAAGTGGCTCAGTAGCGGATGAACTGATTGGAGTGACTACCCAATGGATGGTGAACTATCCCCAACGAGAACATTCCCAAACAACTACAATCACAAAAGGACGCCCAAAGTATCAGATTTACGTTGTTATAAATGACAGTAGCACATCATAAATATTAATCAGTTTCATGCGATAATAATGTTCTAAAAGCATGCATTTCCCTAGTGTGCTGAATAATGCATGTAACCGAATATCCATGAGCTTCAGTTCGGGTGTAGCGAAGAGTGACGTCCGTGTCGCCCTGGCCGCTCCCACCGCCACAATGAAAAGCAACACGCCAGTAATCAGCGTTATGGCTCGTGAAAGGCGCCGCCCCTCGCACGCCGCTGGGTTATTGCGAGTCTGCCATTGTCGAGGCGAGAAGCGGCCCCGCGCGCTGCCTCTCCTCTTTTGTCGCCGCTCCTCCGCCGCCGCGTATTTTCTTCCACCTAAAAGAACTCATGTAATACTGCGTCTAACCTCTAAAAGTTCCCAGCACGTAAACCGTCCCTTTAATAATGATACATAAATGAAAGGCCGGCCGCTGAGCGGAGACGCAAGCCGACTGTTCCCCCTCGCAGCCGCCACAAAGCCGCTTAGTAAATCCCTACTTGACTCTACATTTCAGCTCAGCTCTGGACCCTCGACTTGCCCGCAACATCTAATCCACAAATAGAAACAAATCCCCGGCAGAGGCGCGTCGTGACCCCTCGCGGCCCGGCGACCAACCACTGCCCTGCCTCCGGGCCCGGGCGATACAAACCCACCACTCACATCGATCCGTGAGGCTCGGCCCGCCCTGATTGGTGGAGCTGCCGGGCTAACTGGCCAATGGTAACGGACGCCGAGTAACAGACCAACTGTCACTGCCGACTTTCCGAGGAAGAGCTTAGGTTCACCGCCGCCAACGAGGGACGGGCGACGCCACGCTCCGTCCTGCCGTTGGCCAGCACACACCCCGCCGCGTGAGGTGCTGCTGGCGTGGCACCGGCGGGAGTCCTTAGGCTGGACATGGTGGGATAGGCGTGGGCGTGGGCGTGGGTGCGTGGTTACTAGGGACGCCAGGACAGTGTTGGCGGCACTGGCTGCGTCTGGGGCGCGGGGTGGGGTGGGGTGCTCCCGCCCTCAGGTCTGTGAGGCCCCGTGGGAGAAGCAGGGGACCGAGTTACTGCGTGTCGCCTCGGCTCAGCTCCCCTCCCCCCCCGCCCCCCCTCCCGTGCTCCCCACACCTCTCCGTTCTCTCCTCTCCTCCCTTCCTCTTGCTGCCTTGTGTCTCTTACCACATCCCTCTCCCCAACTTTGCCTCCAGCCTCCTCCTCCTCCTCCTCCTCCTCCTCCTCCTCCTCCTCCTCCTCCTCTCGCCTGTTCTTCCTGTTTCTTCTCACCCTCCTTCCATCCATCCAGCCACTACTTCCCACCAAATGTACACCCTCCTCCCTTTAGCTCTTCTCAGTATCCTTGTCCCCAACATCCAACAGCCCTCCACCTCTGCCTGTATCATATGTTCTGTCTCCATCCATCCAGTGTTCTCCTAACTTCTTCTACACTCACATCCACCCCCCCCCCTCCCTCCATCTGTCCCGCCTCTTTCTATTTTCTCCTTTCTCGCTTTTCAATCCCCTGTGCGGCTCCTCCTCCTCCTCCTCCTCGCACCTTTCTCTTTTTCACTTCCTACACGCCTCCCCTCCACCCTCCCTCCCTTCCTGCTCACCACTCCCGCCTTCTCCCTTACCCAACACGCTTCCTCCTCCGCTGTATTGAGCCGATATGCTACACGATATCTGCATAGTATCCCCTGAAGGCGTTACCACCACCACCACCACCACCACTACCATCCTCAACAACAACAGCAACAATAACAACACCTCCACCCTCACTATCACTACTTTCTCTGCTAAAACCATCCTCCTCTTACCCTCAGTCATCCCTTCTCTTTTCTCCGTCTCTCCCCAAACACTCCTTTCTTCTTTCCCATCCCCTTTCTCTTCACCCCCCTCTTCATTTTCCTTCCTCTCCCCACGCAATATGATCTCCCTTGATATCCTTCTAGTTTTTTCCTGCTAACTCCTTCCCATTCTCCCAGGTGTGTGTGTGTGGGGGGGCTGTTCGGTGAGGCTTTTGGGAGAAGGATGTGAGGGACGAAATCAGAAGGGCATGAAAGTTGGGGATAGAATAGGTGTTTCATTCATTGTGAGAGTTTTTTTACGCCTTATTAAGCGATTCTGAGGATTTTTGGGGGGACTGATCGATGAACTCCAAAGAATGTAAAGGCTGGTTTTAAGATGAATATGAAAGCGAAGGTCATTCTTATCACTCGGAAGGACAAATAATGATTGGGACTGAAACACTTGACAGGGTAAAAGCATACATATATCTAGAACAAATTATCCCAAATTATCCCAACTTACCCAGGCGACTCACAAGCGATTTGAGAAGGCTATACGAAGCGCCTAAATATGAGAGAAAAATCCTGTGGTGTGTGTGGGCTTAACATGGAAGAACAGGAAGTGAGCATATCATGGATTAGGGAAGAAACAAAGGTTGAAGATATTGCAGTGACTATTAAAAGTAAGAAATATAAAGTCATCAGTCTCTCTCTCTCTCTCTCTCTCTCTCTCTCTCTCTGGAAGATACATACATACTCGAGAATGATTTTTTTTTTTTCAATTAAGGCATGCTTGATGTGATACTGGGACTTTAATTTTGAGCATAGTGATACACATCTGGGCCGTGGACGTAATGACATGTGAGAGTAGGGTGAGGTGGTAAATGATGACTACCATGATTGATGGTAGAACGATTGCTCGCTTGTATTTGTTTCTCTCTCGTTTGTTTTTTGTTGTTTTCCTTTTTGCTACCTTTCTTCGTCACCTGACTTTGACTCGCGGCACCAGTCGTCAAGTGTACCAGAGAGAAGATAAAATGGCCACTAAGATACAGCACTGTCGCCATGGCTGCAGAAATGCGTTTGTCACGCAATATAAGCCTCATAACCCAGTGTCCCTCATCCACACTCAGTGATTCACTTTTAGTACTACCTCAAACATTTTATACCTTCGCAATTCTTCCCGTTACCATACTTTCAGCTCTTCCCTGACAATAAAATTAATAGCACCACTATAATTTGGCGATAAGAGCACCATTACTTTTATCAGTAGGTACATGCTATACAATAGCCCTACGAAAACGTACACCATAAACCACCAAACCACTACCCTACCAATAGTTACGGAGGTAATTAGGCTATGTAAGTAACACGTTACCCTACTCTCAACTTTATTTAAAGGATGCCTATCAGTATTAGAAAGAGTATATAACGCCACTACAATTAATGCATGCCTTTCATTCATTATAGTTACGAAGCTACATGAGAGAGAGAGAGAGAGAGAGAGAGAGAGAGAGAGAGAGAGAGAGAGAGAGAGAGAGAGAGAGAGAGAGAGAGGGAGGAGGGGCGATGGAGGAAGAGGAACAAGGTGGGCGGAGCCTCTGGTAGTTGTGTTCGTATCTTTGCCTGACACTGATGACCCCTCTTGGTAAAATTAAGGCAGTGTGAAATCTCACCGATACGATTGTTCGTTACGATATTATTCCCAAAAAACGAGGCCGCACAGCCTCTGAAATCCTTAGTAGTCATGTATAAAACTGATAAGACACATGGGCAGCGAAACTAACAGAGTGGTAGCCATGCAACTAGAGGTCAAGACTGATAGAGGAATAGGTCAACATATGAAATTACAGCATACAAAAGTAGTAATAGGAGGATGGCTTACACTAACAGACAGAGAAATGTAGAGGATATTGGAAAAGGCCTGTGTCTTGCAGTATATATTCTAGAGTAATGGCTGTAAAATAGTAGTAGTAGTAGTAGTAGTGCTGGTAATGATAGTAGTAGTAGTAGTAGTAGTAGTAGTAGTAGTAGTAGTAGCAGTAGAAGTAGTACTGGTAGTAATAATAGTAGTAGTAGTAGTAGAAAAGTTTATCCCTATTCCCTCACTTACTAACTCATATTCAGAAGATAAATTGCCATGATAACCTTCACAGAGACATGAGCACACAACAACACTGAAGCAGGAACAACGCTAAGGCCTGTATAGTTAAGCAACGGTTCAGACGCGTTTTCTACCTGCGAGTGTGAGAAAATGTTACCTTCCCGGGGTGGCTCGGCGTAAAGGTGTGTGCGAGCTCCTGTCCAGACCGGGAGGTTTTAGTGCTCACTGCAGTGTGCATTAACTAGTCAGTGGCTTGTGATTCCTTTTTAAAGTGAAGGAAGGAGAGGCTTGTCACGCAGGAATCAAGAGGGTGTCGACTGCCGAGGAAACAGTATATTTGTCTCCACTGGATATTCCTTTGGCATTGCAGTATATTTTATTATTATTATTATTATTATTATTATTATTATTATTATTATTATTATTATTCAGTCATTACTATTATTATTACTATTATTACTTGTATTTTATTATTATCATCTTTATTATTACTATTATTATTATTATTATTATTATTATTATTATTATTATTATTATTATTATTATTATTATTATCATTATTATTATTATTATTAGTGATAATATTTTACTAGTAGTAGTAGTAGTAGTAGCAGCAGCAGCAGCAGTAGTAGTAGTAGTAGTAGTAGTAGTAGTAGTAGTAGTAGTAGTAGTAGTGGTAGTAGTAGTAGCAGTTGTAGTAGTAGTACTGTAGTAGTATTTTAGTAGTAGTGAGTAGTATATCGTTATGTTATAAGCAACCTGTTTGTCGACATTTGTTTTTCGTGTGTGTGTGTGTGTGTGTGTGTGTGTGTGTGTGTGTGTGTGTGTGTGTGTGTGACGCATCTTGCACGAGGCCCTCCCCTCACCTCCCTCCCCGCCCTAACACACACACACACACACACACACACACACACACACACACACACACACACACACACTGACGCACTTTGAACGACACAGCCGCCCTCCGAGTAACATGTGACGATCAGAAATAAACTGAGAAATAAAAGAAAGGTGTTTTTACGACTGTATTCAGGTGCTGTTGCGTCTTAGTGTTGAGTAAGCCATCGGCGCAGCGGGGACAGATGCCGCCGCCCCAGGCCCCGGCAGCAGGGTGGGAAGGGGGATGATTGTGGTAGGAGGGGAGGAGAGATGTTATAGGGGCAAATATTATCCTTGGGTAAGAGGGGTAGTAGGGGCAGGCAGTATATTTAGGTAAGAGGTCATATGGATAGGGCACGTTCTCAGAGAGGTCGTTGGGGCAGGCAGTATATTTAGGTAAGAGGTCATATGGCTAGGGCACGTTCTCAGAGAGGTCGTTGGGGCAGGCAGTATATTTAGGTAAGAGGTCATATGGTTAGGGCACGTTCTCAGAGAGGTCGTTGGGGCAGGCAGTATATTTAGGTAAGAGGTCATATGATTAGGGCAAGTTCTCAGAGAGGTCGTTGGGGCAGGTAGTATATTTAGGTAAGAGGTCATATGATAGGGCACGTTCTCAGAGAGGTCGTTGGGGCAGGTAGTCCCCTGAGGTAAGCAAAGGTCGTGACTGTATTAGCAAACGACATAATAAGACGAAACGTTATAATATATACTTGCGTATCAATTACTATTTAGTGCAGACGAGTTATTTTAGCAGTTAAATGATATCTAATAAGTATAAGATATGTCATTTTCTCTTTTTTTCTTAATTCTTTATCAAAAACTATTTACCTTCTCGTCCCTTTACTTGATTTTACCTCCCTGACTCATCTCCATCAATCACAACACTTCCTCTCTCATATAGACGACCACACTTCGCCTCGCCTCTCCTCCTAATGCATGAAACCAAAATCGATGTTACCAAGTAATACTACACGAAAAACCCTAAACTGGGTAATTATTAAGCTGGAAATCGTCACTTTGTAACACCATAACCAACAGAGCTAAACCCTGCAATTTGGCTTCAGGATTTACTGTGTTTATAATTCGCAGTTTGAGAGGTTTTTTTTTATTAACCTAATGCTTGCAAAGACCCCGCTGCCCTCATGACCTGCCGCAACTACGCCGCTCACACAAACATGAATTCTAGGCCAGAAAGACTGCCAGGGTGTCGTCGTTTATTGCGCAGATGAGTCTCCCTTCGGAACCGTAAATATTCACTGTAAACGTACGTGGAAACACCGCGTCCTTCGTCCTAGGCCTCGGCTTGGGGTACTCTTTCTGCAGTTGTCAACCCCAAGGTCATCCCTGACATCAATTGCTACTGAGGTGCGCGAAAATGACTGGACCGTTTTTACGATGAGATCTCCCCAGCACCTCAGGCGTGGGGCATCGACGGCCGTCCCGATGCATGAATAATGTGTGTAATAGTGTATGCATCTGGGTTAGCATGGTGGTGGTGATGGGGGTGATGAGACGGATGTGGTGAGGCAGGAGGGGGGGCGTGGCGTGGGGGGGGATGGGTTTGGCGCGTCGAGATGTCAGTATGTTGATGCAGACATTCGTAACTGTCGGCTGAGGATGAATAATGTTCCTCTGAAATACGCACAAACACACCAAAAAAATAATTTGCATGTCAAGTAATTCAGCAAACCATTTGGTATTCTTCACATTTAATCATAATGACCAAGTGGGTTTTTTTTTTAATGAGAATATATGAGCCAACTTAATTCAAAACATTATCCATTTCAACCACTTGTAAACGATTTTGAGAAAATGTCAAGTAATATCCAAATTATCTTCAAGTTTAGCAAGTATTGTGCATCAATCATAAGCAAAAGAATAAATATAACATATCTTTTAAAACAATATATTACTGTGAACGTATAAAGAAGTCTAGGATAATTTTGCGAGGCTATTATTGCCTGACAAACAAACAAGGGGAAGTCCCGCCCGGGGTTGGGGTTTGGGTGTGTGGTGGGGTGAACGAGTATGAGTGCGTGTGTTCCGTGCTATCACACTTTTTTTATACTAAACACTGTGACAACTACACTCAGTACCACAACATCCTACTGCATCTGTCAGTGAGTCATGACCCAACACAAAGGCCGTGGCCAAGGTGACGGAGCAGACCACCGAGGCAGCGAGGACCTCAGCGTGCCTCTCGACTTGATTGTTTTGCTCTTAGATTTCGTTATTAAGCATGGCATGCATCATGATGTCTGCCTGTCGCTGTAGTGGCGGCTGTCGCTTGCTCCCAGCGGGGTGTTGGCGGCCATGTGCAGGTGAGGCTGATGAAGCGGTGCCTCACGCCGCCTCAGGCCGCCCCACGCTACTGCTGGTTCCCTGCTACCGTGCTGTTGCTTGGCCAGCGTCACCCATTCACGGTTTGGATGCAAATGTATTTAAAATTCTGATTCTGGCTTTGTGAAACTCCTGTGTAGCTCCCTCGCCTGCTCTTTCACCCTCGTGGCAGCGGGGACGGTGCGGAATAGAAGTGGCAGCTGTGAGGAGCTTGGCACTGTGGCCTTTCGCTGCCAGGAAGAGCCAGGGACAACGGCCAAGGCAAGTTGGCAGCGTCATAAGCCTCCCCCTAGTGACTGCTCGGGCTGCGTCGCGTGGGAATATTACGACGCGGAGGAGAAATAAATTACTTTTGTGACCTCCTGATGCAACACTCGCTGGACCTTGGGGTGTTTTCATGAAGTTTTGGCGTTAGAAAAGTTAGATTGGCCGTGGCTCGGACGCCGCATGTAAACAGGAGGAAAGAATGGCCCTATTTGTAAACAGAGCGCCACGTGTCGTACCACGCCCCGGCCGTCACGTCTGTTGGCTCTGTTATAAAGTAATTGAGGGGGACCGCTTGTTTACGCACCCCCGCCCCCGCTTGTCCCCCTCCCTGCGTGGGCCAGGGGGCAGCACGAGGCTCGGGAACATGATCCGTAATTAACTAAGAACACAGAGGACATTGGCCGCCAGGGAAGGACGGGCAGGAGTGGGAGGGAAGGGATACAAACACACGGGAGAGGGCGGCGGAGAGGGAGATATGGAGGGAGCTATACCCCCTCCCCTCGCCACCACCACCACCACGACCTTGTCAGTCAAAGTTGCACATACTATTTACGTTAGATGGATGGGATGAGACTTATGGCATATTGCAATACACTTAATGTGGCGTCCATGTAGAGGAACCAATATAGTTTGGCACGCGGGCATACGGTACGGCTGATCTATATAGAAACAAAAACGACTTACACACTTAGATACATATAGTATTTATGTGCGGTGTGTTCCCAGACCAATCCCTGGCAGTTGTTATTGTTTTATGTTTATTGAGGTCAACTGCCTTCATTTGAGGCCATTGATGAGGCGAAGACCAGAGGAAATCAGGCCACTTGAATGGTCAAGACTGAAGACGCCATAAAAATTTAGTAATAAGACCTCAAGAAATCGAGGTAAAGTTTGGGGATAAAAAGAACTGCAGTAGAATTAAATGTATACTTATCTTCAAGGCCAAAAACTAAGGAGACCACTTGACCCCAGTGTTGCGGGTTCAAACGAGGGTATACCATGTGAGGCCAATGGTTAAATGGATAAAATATAGATGGTTCAAGGCCCGCTCCTTCTGCCGAGTGTGATGACAAGTGGCATTGTGGTGCTCGAACCCTGCTTCACTGTGGCCAAAGTAGCGTCTCAAGTCTGTCAGCCACATCTTTTAACTGTTCATAGCATATTTTCCTACACCGTTATCTTGCTAGTTTTCTTTCTGTCTTTCGATCTTCTCATTTAGTAATCATTCTCTTATCGTCCCTTTTCTTCCTTCACTCCTTCTCCTCCCCCCTCTTCCTATGGTCGGTATTCTTAGACATACCTGCCTCTCATATCAACTACTTCCAAAGGCCAATAAGGGTATCAATCGGGTTCTCGTGAGTGTTATCGTAGGTTCTTGGTACAGAGGAAGGGTCAAACTACCACCAGGATTATTAAACTACCCCTGGAAATGCCCTATACTCCTACGAAAACCGTGTCTTATATGTGAGCTTTGGGATCGAAATGTTTAAGAATATGACCCTATCTCCTTCTCCACCTCCTCCTCCCCTCCTCCTCCTCTTCCTCCTTCCCCCGGATAGAACAATTCACCATTATTTCGTTTGTTGTTTGAACCCTCCCGCGCACCCATGACCAGCCCACTTACGTTGATAAAGAGAGAATGAGGTGGGTCAGGGCTGCTGAGGACATACCCAGGACACACACACACACACACACACACACACACACACACACACACACACACACACACACACACACACGCAACGGACTTGGCCTTTTTTTAATATATATTGCTCATTTTGAAGAGTAGTCCAATTATTTATGCTACCGTGTGTGTGTGTGTGTGTGTGTGTGTGTGTGTGTGTGTGTGTGCCCAGCTGCCTTGACCCGCCACACTCCCTTTGTCCCAGCCACCCTCTAGCGGTCTAGCCACTCGGTGCCTCCAGTGAGTCACACGTACACAACATGTTTTATTGGCTCATACTTTCACAGTACGAACACCGGGACCTCTTAACCTCTTAACACATGTTTGAAGAGGTGGTGTTGCATATCAGTGCAATCTTGTATTTCTTTTCATTCGGCAAACAAAGGCAAAACAGTAATGAAAGAAAACCCAAACAATGCTGCTTCCATAAAGATAAAGACCTCCAAAAGCTAACAGTAACCACTTCTGCTCCGAAAGAGGTCGTCTAATACTCCACCTTTGAATGATTCCATTCTTTGCTGCCACGTTACTTAAGTTAAAGAAAAAAGCTGGAGCTGGAGAAAACATTAAAACGGAAGCAGAGTTTTGTTCCGCGAATTTGCGTTAGAAATACTAAATGTGTTCAGTGGTCGATTGTGTAATAGACAAAAAGCTATAAGGGGCGACGATTTTGTATAAAGTAGGCAAAGAAATCAAAACAAAACTAACATAATGCGCATCAAATGAGACTTGCTTGAAGGACTTATTAGAGAATGTGAAATAGTTCCTCACGTTTTCTTCTGATGTTTTGAATAAAGGACGACACCCCGCCGTCAGCCTCGTCCATTACTCTGTCTACATCTGGCAGCTGCATTTAGCTACGTATATTCATGTCTGTGTGTGTGTGTGTGTGTGTGTGTGTGTGTGTGTGTGTGTGTGTGTGTGTGTGTGTGTTTAACAAAGTTTATGCAAGAGGAAGTACGACTGAAACTTTCTAAAGGGTATAAAGAGTACTGATGTGATGCGATGATGACTGAAAAGGTTACATGAACTGACACTCTACAGACTTCTTATATATGTGTTTGTTTCCTTCCAGTATACAGAGGCACCATGGAGGCCGGACAACCCAAGAGACGGGCAGGGGTCATGGCCGCGTGAATGGACCACTATCAGGCACAGGACAGCGGTGCCAACCCTCTCAGGAAGACCAGTGGCGGGGCACGTGGGCGACTGCAAGGCGGGAGGCGGGGGGCGGCAGGCGGGGGGCGGCAGGCGGGCGAGACGGGAAGGCGGACGGTGATACTGAAGAGGCGTTGTCACCACGAGCGTTGTCAAGCAGAGTCAGCAGGAAAGAAGGTAAGAGTCAGGAGAAAGAGAAGCGTAGAAGGGGTGGTATATGAGTTTAGGCTGAGGAGAAAGAGAAGAACCATCGTCTGGGAAAAGAAGTAAGGATTAGGAGAAAGGGAAGAAGTATAGGATGGAAAAAGAGGTTAGGCCAAGGAGCATGGGAAGAAGCAGAGTCAGTAGGAAGGAAGATAAGGGTCAGGAGAAAGGGAAGACGCAGAGGGTGGGAAAAGAGGTAAGGTTAAGGATAGAGAGAAGAAGCATAGTAGGAAAAGAAGATAGGCTAAGGAGAATGGGAAGAAGCATAGCGTGGGAAAAGAAGGCTAAGGAGAGAGGGAAGAGGTATAATCAGTTTTTAGAGAGGTAAGGCTCAGGATAAAGGGAAGGAGCATAGAAGGGGTAGTATAGAAGAGTATGAAAACACCTCTGGAACTAGATTTATCATTTTTATCATTTGTTATTTTTTGTCACCACGAGCGTTGTCAAGCACTATAGGAAATCAGTATATAGGAAGCGAAGTAAGGATCAGGATAAAAAGAAGAAGCATAGAAAAAGTGGTACAGAGGAGCAGTAAGGCATCTCTGGAACAATACTTTTTTATTAATTTTCGTCTTTTTTTGAGAGAGAGAGAGAGAGAGAGAGAGAGAGAGAGAGAGAGAGAGAGAGAGAGAGAGAGAATATTCTATCTTCCTTACTGAACCAGAATATTGCGAGGATTTTCTTTATTTCCTTGTTTTGTGGCTCGACGTTTCTTGTCCCGTAAAAAACAAGTAACTATCGGAAGACAAACATTAAGATTCTGAGAGACTAGAGGGGGGACGGGAGGGCTGGGTGGCGAGGCGGTGGTGGGAGGACGAAGATGGCAAAAATAGAAGTTGTCAGTAAAACGAAGTAAAGTTACGAATGACACGAGCCGAAAACAGGAAGGGGTGATATCATGAACGAGGATGACCATTTGATATATCCATGATGCAGTGCGATGAGGAAGGAACTGAGTAGAAAGAAAAAACTAACAAGGAAGGTAGGATAAAAAAAAAGGCTGAGGTGAATAAGTAAATACGGATAATAGGAGAATAATTAGCGAAACAAAGCGAAGCAGAAGAACCTGGCAAAACTAGTCAGGAGATTTAGGAAGCCACGTGGAACTAAAAAGAAAGAAAGAAAGAAAGAAAGAAAGGAGGAAGGTATAGCAAGGAAAACTAAGTAAATAAATACGAAAAACAGAAGAATAATCAACATGACAAACACGAGTAAAAGAAAGAGCTTGGCAGAACTAGTTAGGAGGTTTGGGGAGTCACGTGGTGTGTGTGTGTGTGTGTGTGTGTGTGTGTGTGTGTGTGTGTGTGTGTGTGTGTGTGTGTGCAAGAGAAAGAGGAAAATCAGTCGAAAAAGGTGCCAGAAAATGCATGTAGAGGAGTTCAAATATAAGTCGATAGATAAAATTATAATACGCAAACGGGAACGAATATTTACTAGAGCGGAACACCCTGCAAAGAAATGGCACAGGAAATCAAGCAAATGAAGCAGCTGAGGGAAGGGAGAAATCATGAAGTTGGAAAGGAGAAGAAGTTATAATCATGAGAAGTGAGACAGGTGGAGAGGAATGAACAGGATAGTGAATGAGTTGTGATGTGAAGGAAGAACAAGTGTGCGGTGTGTGAATATTAAAAAAGATAGAGCAAAGAAAGCGGAGAAAAGTGAGGAGAGGGCAAAGCAATGTCGAGAGAACGAGAAAGAGAAAAAAAAAGAAGGAAGGAAGGAAGAAAGAAAGGAAAAAAGGAGAAAGAAAGAAAGAAAGAGACAGACAGACAAAGAGACGGGCAGAAAGAAAGACAGACAGACAGGCAGAAAGAAAGAAAGAAAGAAAGGAAAAAAGAAAACAAAAGAAAGAAAGAGAGGGGGAAAAGAAAGAAAGAAAAAATCGAAAAAAGAAAGAATAAAGGAAAGGAAAAGAAAGAAAAAATAAAAGAGAAAAAAAGAAGGAAAACGATGAAAAAGAAACTGAAAAAAAAAAAAACTATAGAAACAAAACCGATCAAGAGAATCACAACCTGCAAACATTACCATCTCGCGTTCGTTAATCGTAAAAAGGACAAAAAAAAACTATTACACGAGAGGAGAACCAGTACAGTCATATGTCTCCTTGCCTCACCTGTCCGTCTGTCCGTCCGTCCAACACCTCGTGGCCGCGCACCTGACCACCGGGCGAGGGGAGGTGACCTGCATATATCTTGACACACACAATAACAACGCCTTCCTTTCTCTTTCTTACACTCCAATCCTATACAGTTGTCCTACATTTCATTGTATCATGTATAACCTTCGCCTCACCTCCATCTTCCTTTCTCTGTCCTCTGTTAAACTCTTCGTCTCATGTAATTCTTTTTTCTTTTCTTTTTTCCTTAACTCTCAAGTCCCTTTCTTTTTTCGCTCGCTCACCTCACTTGTTTACACCTTCACCTAACCTCCATATCCCTCTCTGTCTTCTGTTAAACTCTACGTCCTGTATAATTTCTTTTTTTTTTCTTTTACTGTCATTCTTTCATTATCCTGCATCCCTATCGTGTTCCTTATCATCCACTCACTGCACTTTTTTTATATCGAAGATGAGAGTAAAAGTTGTTTGTTTCGAAAGGCATACATCACTTGAATAGGAAGTTAGTGATTGTGTGCGCGGAAAAGTGCGATGTAGCCTTAATTTGCCTACCTATTAACTATCCTCTAAGAAATCCCTCATTGCTCCTTTCCTCTCTTCCTCTCTGTCTCTCTCTCAATCGCCTTGTTTATAATCTCAAACTTTTCACTCTTGATTCATTTGCTACTTATTAACGATCCTCTAAGAAATCCCTCATTGTTCCTTTCTCTCCCTCTCCTCTCTCTCTCTCAGTCCCCTTTTTTATAATCTCAAACATTCCACTCTTGATTCATATACCTTCCCCTTGAATGCATGATTAGTCCTTTCTCTGCAGTCCATTCATGATCTTACTCTTCATTCTTCAAAATAAATCATCCACTAGCTACTATTCTTCCTTATTCTCCACTTCCTCTTCCTCTTCCTCCTACTCCTCTTCCACCTCCACCTCCTCGTCCACGTCAGTCATTCACCTCCAATCCTCTTGTCCTTCCCTCTAATTTATCATCTCCTACGTAGCTCCTCATCCACTTTTTCCTGATCCACCTTCATCCTCCATTCTTCTTCATCCACATGCACCTCTATCTCCACCTCCACCTCCACGTCAGTCATTGAACTCCAACCCTCTCGCCCTTCCCTCTAATCTATCATCACCTCATCCACTTTTCCTGATCCACCTTCATCATCCACCTCCTCCTCCTCTATCTCCACCTACACCTCTACCTCCTCATCTACATTAATCACAACTCCAGCCGTCTCACCCTTCCCTTTAATATACTATCATCTCTTCATCCACTTCTCCTGATCCACCTTCATCATCCACCACCTCCTCCTCTATCTCCACCTACACCTCTACCTCCTCCTCCATTAATCACTCAACTCCAACCGTCTCACTCTTCCCTCTAATATACTATCATCTCTTCATCCACTTTTTTCATGATCCACCTTCATCTTCCACCTTTCCTCATCCACCTCCCCTCGTGCCCGTGCCAAGTCTTCCCACCCACGTGAGTTGGCTTCCTTGAGGGGCAGGTGAGTCACTAGCCAGGTGAGAGTGACTCCACCTCCCGACCTCCACTCTTATCAGCTCTCCACCCACCCTCGCTCCTCCACTCCCTCCCTCTCATCCCACGCACCTCAGTCTTCCTCCCCTCTTCCTCCCTCCTCCTCTCCCCTTGTGTCCCTCCATCCTCTCCTCGGCCCCCTCAGCACACTCAATGATCCATCTCTCAGCTCTGTTTATTTCGCTTTTACCTTAATTCCAACTCTTTTCTCTCTCTCTCTCTCTCTCTCTCTCTCTCTCTCTCTCTCTCTCTCTCTCTCTCTCTCTCTCTCTCTCTCTCTCTCTCTCTCTCTCTCTCTCTCTCTCTCTCTCTCTCTCTCTCTCTCTCTCTCTCTCTCTCTCTCTCTCTCTCTCTCTCTCTCTCTCTCTCTCTCTCTCTCTCTCTCTCTCTCTCTCTCTCTCTCTCTCTCTCTCTCTCTCTCCCCCCACCACCATCCATCTCCCTCCTCCTCCTCCTCCCCTCCTCCTCCTCCTCCTCCTCCCACATCTCCCATCCCTCCTTCCCTCATCTGCCCCCTGCCACCCTCCACATCACAACAGCCACGTTACGACTCCTCATCGCACTAATAAACCCTTCCACCTTGCCATGACTGCTAGGTATACCTTTGCCTAACCCAGCATCGTTATTATTAATCATCTAACCTAACCTTTATATATGACCCTTTAAGCTAACCATAACATTATAATCTTTGCCGCAAAAGGAAACAGCTCAAAGGCAAAAAATTAAGAATAAACAAAAAGGACCGTTAATCCCTGCTTCTTCAAAGGCATACTGGAGGGGCCAAAAGAGAGGTCAGTTTCGGATGGAGAGGCGCCTTGATATTCTATAATTAACTATAACCTGCAAGAACCTGGCAAGACTAGTTGGGATAGGGAAGGATAGGAAGAAAGAGAGGAAGGGGAAGAAGGAAGTTAAAAGTAAATAAAGAAGGGAATTGGAAGGAAGGAGGGTATGTAAGAAGGAAGTAGAAAAGGATGGAAGGAAATGAGGTGATTATTTAGAGAATAGTTAAGTTAAATAGGTGAATTTCAGAGCTGTTATCTGACTTTCTTTTAACACTACTTCAAATTCCACTCTTTCCCTATCCCTAGAAGCCTACGTATATGGCTTCAGACAGACATAGTAGCTACCCGTAAGTTGTGGGGGGTGGGGGGGGGGAAGGTAGAAGTGGGTATAGAGAGAGAGAGGTCGGGAAAGAAAGACAACAGAAGTATCAACACCGTGCCACGTGGAAGGTTTTTTTTTACAACAAAGGAAACCGCTCAAGGGCACAAAAAAAGGAAACAATAATAAAAAAAAGCCCGCTACTCGCTGCTCCTACAAAAAAGAATCAAAAGAGGTGGCCGAAAGAGAGGTCAGTTTCGGAAGACCGCTCGTACACTCTTATATCTGTAAAACTCCTTCCCCTACACTCACCATTGCTGTTTCATGTACACCCACCTCACACTCCTCGACACACCTTTCCGCGTAGCCATCCTCACATTCTGGTCTTTGTACACATCTCTCCTCTGTCGTCCATCGTTGCTCACACCCTGCACGACCCTTAGTTTCACCTTCCCGGCCACTCTGTCACCCCTGGCCCTTTGTACAGCTCTCTCCTTTCCCCTACTGTCTTCCTTCACCGCTCAAACCCTGCCGGCACCCCATCAACACCATCCCTACCACTTAACACCCTGTCCATGTATTCACCCCTCTCCCTTTTATCTTTAAGAACTGCCCCTACCACTTAACATCCTGCCAATCTATCCACCCCTCTCCATTACACCACTGAGCACCACCCTTGCCACCTAACGCCTGCATGCCCGTCTATCCACCCGTCCTCTGTTTTCCCTCTGTGTTCACCTCGCCGGCACCTTAGTAACACCTCCCCTGCCACGCCCTGAGGAGCACCCAACCCTGCCAACACGACGCGCTCTGCCAAGTGCCGCGCGATTGTATGCGAGGCACACGTGAGGCTGAAAGGAGGCTGCATCTGATTAGCCTATCGTCCGTTAATTCGTCAGAGTTTGGAGCACCAGTCTCACCTAATGGCGCTCTCTCTCTCTCTCTCTCTCTCTCTCTCTCTCTCTCTCTCTCTCTCTCTCTCTCTCGCCTGCAGGGGTGATAGTTCATTAGCCGGAGAGAGAGAGAGAGAGAGAGAGAGAGGGGAGGGGGAGCAGACAGAGATAGCAGAAGCAGGGACAGAATCATGGTGTGCACGTGTGTATGTGTGTGTGTGTGTGTGTGTGTGTAGGGAAGACGAGTAGGAAGAGTGTAGTGGTCGGGAGAGAGAGAGAGAGAGAGAGAGAGAGAGAGAGAGAGAGAGAGAGAGAGAGAGAGAGAGAGAGAGAGAGAGAGTAAAAGAAAGCGTATTAAGGGTACGGATATTTTTAAATCTTCTACAGGTGGTTCTTTTTTATTTACCTTCAGCATTTTCTCCCTAACCTTCACCTTATCAATATGCTACCTCGCCTTCATTCCCTTTTCTCCTCTCTTCCTCTCCTTCTTCGTATATCCCAACCATTATCATCCTTCTATATTTTGAACACTCTTTTGGCTATTCTTTACTTTTATCTTTTATGGGAGCGGCGAGTAGCGGGCTTTTTTTTTTTTTTGTACTCCTTTTGTTGCCCTTGAGCCGTGTCCTTTGATGTATAAAAATTATCACCTTTATTCCAACGTACTAAAAAAATTGAGTCTTGTAGCATCATTTACGTTTTATTTCTTGTCTTTGCGTTGAACTTCCACTATTTCTCGTCTTCTCAGCATCCTTTGTGTCAGGTGTTTTCCTCTGCCTTTGTCTCTCTCTACGCCAGAAACACCAAGAGGAAAATAAATGAGTGCCCCCCTTAACAGAGTCTCTCCCCAACATCTGCTTTGCCTGCCTCTGTGTCTTGGTGGTGACCTTTTTCTTCCTGGCAATAATACAAAGACCGAGAAAGAAAGAGACATACATATATACATACATACATACATACAGATAGAGAGACAGACAGACAGACAGATAGACAGACAGACAGACAGACAGACAGACAGAAGGCGTATGTAGTGAGATAAGTGGAGATAGTAAATAATATAAAAAACACGGCAAAAGTATACATTAACAAAGACTGACAGAGACACACAGACAAACAGACAGGCTAAATTTAAGACACTCCGTTGCGTAGTAAGCATCAAACGAGGATGGAACCGGACGGATAGAAACACACACACACACACACACACACACACACACACACACACACACAAGGAGACAGAAAAACAGAGCCATATGTAAATAGATCGATGGAGGAAAAGAGGAAGTCTGGGAGGGGTGAGCTTCTGACCCTGAACATATGAACACAGCTGGAGGTGACGAAGAAGGGCAGAAGGAGAGGAAGAGAGGACTGAGGATTGCAAAGAAAAGGAGGAGGGATTTAACATTAGTGGGATAGGTAAGGATGGAAAGAAAATAGAGAAGGGAGAAAAGAAAGGAAAGAATAACATTTGGAGGAAGATAAGGGATGTAAGAAAGAGGTAGGGATGAGAGGAATGGAAAGAAAGGAGAGAATGGTTAATGAAAAGAAGAAGAAGAAGAAGAAAGGAGAACAATGGACAGAAGGGGAGAAGGGAAGAAGAACAGATAAAATAGAAAAGGAAGCAGGAGGGGAGAAGAAGGGAAAATAGCCAGGAAAAGAAGTTAGATGGAAAATGAAGGACTATACGCAAGAAAGGAAAGGAAAAAATAAAGACATATGATGGGAAGGAAAAATAACAGATTAAACAGAAAGGAAAAAAAGGGAAATATAAAGATGTGAGAAAATATGGCGAAAGGAGGAGAAGGGGGCACTCACCTGGCGGCTGGCGGGCAGGTAATTTTGGCGAGGCAGGTGGTACAGAGAGAGAGAGAGAGAGAGAGAGAGGTCGCCCCCCCCTCCCCCCCTTTCCCCCCACGCACACACATAGACTTCTCCCCACCAATTACTTATCCCTTTTTATATATTTCTGTTGCTCCATCTAAATTTGAAACATAACAAGACCACGAACCCCTTAAAGCACTGCACGCCTCAGAGCTTACTTGGCACCTTTTGTGATTCGTTATCTTACTTATGGTCGTCCTTATTTGTTGCTTCATGGGATTAGTTTGTGTGAGGAGGAATGAACGAAAAGCGCTGTAGGGTGACCAAATCATGTTGTTCACTCTGAAATCGACGGAGTATTTTTTTTTTTTTTTTTGGAGACCTTCAAATTTACGTGAGACAATGAATGGAAAGCAATGGCGAGGGTTTTGTGTGTGAATCCTGCTGAAAAGAATCATCAGGGTCCCTTCTATAAAACACTTCCTGGTATGTGAAAAAAATCCTTATATTATCATGATTTCTTGAAACATGCAATTACTAGAACTACTGCCAACGCCTTTACATTGCTTTGACAATAGAAGGACAGGTGGAACACGAGAAGTTAGAGGAGGAAGAGGAAGAGGAAGAGGAGGAGGAGGAGGAGGACCAAGAGGAACCAAAAGAAACAGTGATATAGATGAAGGTTTCCCTGTAGTGACTTCATTCAACGGGACAACACTCTCTCCCTCACTCGTTCTGTCTCCTTCAGTAATGGCTTAGTTTTCTTTTTAACATTGAAGATTATTTCCCCTCATTTTCGGTAATGTATCAGCTTTAGTTCAGTTTTCTTTCCTTTTCTTCTTCCCTCTCGGTCGCTTTCATCTTTCTTTTCTTCGGTATCAAATTCACTGTAGTTTTCTTTCCTCTTTTTCTTCCCTCTTGGTCGTTTTCATCTTCCCTTTTTTTCCGGTTTCAGATTTACTTTAGTTTTTTTCTCTTTTTCTTGTTTCCTCTCAGCCTTTTTTATCTTCCTTTTCACAACTCTCTCTCTCTCTCATGGCATCTGCTTTTTCGTGGGATCCTGATACACTTTCATCTCTGCCTCTGTGCTTAATTAGTTCTACTCGCTTCGTATCTAATTTCTCTCTCTTTCCTATCCTCTATTCCTTCTCCCATCCTTTTCATCCTCTCTCTTTCCTTCCCTCCCCGGCTTCCCTCCCGTTCCTTCCCCTATCCTCTCTTCCTTCTTCCATCCCTTTCATTCTCCCTCTTTCCTTCCCTCCCCGCCCTCCCTCCCGTTCCTTCCCTCCCCGCCATCCCTCCCCTTTCCCCCGTCACGATTTTTTCTTTATTTCCTCCCTCCCCCAACCACGTGCTCGCAGGCTTTTGTGGCCAAACAACAACACGAGAGACCTACGCATTTCCTACTTCTTGGGACACTTCTAGAAAACAAATTTATACTCTCTCTCTCTCTCTCTCTCTCTCTCTCTCTCTCTCTCTCTCTCTCTCTCTCTCTCTCTCTCTCTCTCTCTCTCTCTCTCTCTCTCTCTCTCTCTCTCTCTCTCTCTCTCTCTCTCTCTCTCTCTCTCTCTCTCTTTGTTTTTTTGTGTTTACTTTATATAAATGCGCATGTATTTACGCATAAGCTTCTGCCAAATTGGGGCCACTGAAAAGAATTATTGATGTATATTATGTAATCAGGTTGTATCTTGTTTACAATTTTCGTTTTCGTTTGTTGTTTATCGTCTGTTGGGCATCATTTATGTAGATGAAACTGCTTTGATATTCGTAACTTTTTGAAAAGCTTTAAAACACACGAGAGATTTTCCGCGAAGTTGGCGTTTCTCAGGAGATAACACGTTCAGGTTTGCCAGCCTTTCCGCGAAGCCCCTGCAGGTTGCGCAAGGAAGGACTCGTCTTCGTGGCCCTTCGCTGAACGTCCTTGCATTTATTTATTTTTTTACAACAAAGGGGACAACTCAAGGGCACAAAAAAAGGAAACAGTAATAAAAGAAAAAGCCCGCTACTCGCTGCTCCTAAAAAGAATCCAAAGAGGTGGCCAAAAGAGGGGTCAATTTCGGGAGGAGATGTATTTTGCCAAGGAGGAGGAGGAGGAACCAATAGAAACAGTGATATAGATGATGGTTTCCCTGTAGTAACTTCATTCAACGGGACAACGCTCTCCCTCACTCGTTCTGTCTCCTTCAGTAATGGCTTCGTTATCTTTTTAACATAGGAGATTATTTCCCCTCATTTTCGGTACTGTATCAGCTTTAGTTCAGTTTTCTTTCCTTTTCTTCCTCCTTCTCGGTCGTTTGTATCTTTCTTTTTTTCGGTATCAAATTCACTGTAGTTTTCTTTCATCTTTTTCTTCGGAGATATCGAAACAGTAATACATATTCCCGGATATATGTAAGTTATGTTCTGGAGTAATAGTTTCGTTGTTTTTAAATCTTAACATGTTTAATATAATCTAAATAATAAGTGAAGTCCCATTAGTTTCGCTTCCAAGTTTTCTCCGTTGCTTGGCTGAAGGAAGCAAAGCGAACCCCTGAACGCACTGCACGCCTCAGAGCTTACTTGGCACCTTTTGTGATTCGTTATCTTATTTATGGTCCACGTTTTAATAATCTGGCTGACATCTCTTTGTTATCCTCCTTTCCTTCCTGACATTGTACACTAATTCCATTTGAAGCTTCAGAGTGGTCTTTGTTTCACTAGGAGATATTTAAAATCAATCAGACTTGACATGGATATCGTCAGCGTCCCTCTTTCTTTATAAACCAAGAGTCCTTCTGGAAGTGACCAAGTGTGTGTGTGTGTGTGTGTGTGTGTGTGTGTGTGTGTGTGTGTGTGTGTGGGTTTATTTACCTAGTTGTAGTTTTACAGGGCCTGGGCTTTACGCTCGTGTGGTCCCGTCTCCGTATCTCCGTGTGTGTGTGTGTGTGTGTGTGTGTGTGTGTGTGTGTGTGTGTGTGTGTGTGTGTGTGTAAGGAGATCTGGAGCGCGGGTATACCTGTGGGTACGACAGTAGATGGGGCAGGGGCAGGGCAAGGTCGGATCAGAGCAAGGAATCTTAAAATCTAGACTCCGCAGGTATGAGAGAGTCTTGGGGCGGGGCGGGGCGTGGTGGTGTGGGGTGGGGTGAGAGGGAGGTGAGAGATACTAGTAATAATTATAATACATGCTCGGTCAGATCATATATCCTCTTTGCCATGATTTTTTTTTCAACAGAGGAGGCAACCAAGGACGGAAAACGAGAACCGCCTGCAAAAAACACCGCTCATAAATAACCGTAGTTTTACCTCTTTTTTTATTATCTTAACGATCTTTATTTTTCCCTGTAGTTCTCTCTTTGACCATTTATCTTTTCACAGCGGGGGTTTTTTTCCTTCTTTTTTTTACTTTTCTTTGTTGTCAGTGAAATGCAATGAAGACTGGAAGTTTGATTGGATATATTTTGGTTTGGTTTGTGTGTCGAGTGCGCCCCTGAGTTCCCGAAGAGCGAGCCATGCTACGTTATCTAGAAGGACTTTTTTCCAGGAAGACGGAAGATTGATATGCCAAGAAGCTTATGTTTTTAGTTCCATTGAATTTCGTGAACCTTTATAATTTTCGTTTCTTTCTCTGAATTATTTTGGGGGGGACTAAACACACACACACACACACACACACACACACACACACACACACACACACACACACACACCTTGTGACTAGCCATTAAATTCGTGCCCCGCCCTAACGCCGCTTAGCGCTGAGTAAATATAGGCAACAAAAAGTTCTTCCTGCCTCCGTCTTCTCCCCTGGCAGGAAAAGGTCTTAAGGTCAGTCTTGTGAAAGGTGGAAATAACCGCAGGAAAGTGTTAAAATTAGAAGAGAGAGAGAAAGAGAAAGAGAGAGAGAGAGAGAGAGAGAGAGAGAGAGAGAGAGAGAGAGAGAGAGAGAGACAGACGGACGGACAGATGCTAATAGATGAAAGTTAAGGTACTTGTTGTAAACATTCTTCCTCGCCTCCTCTCTGCTGCACATTCATTCTCTACTTTTTCACCCCATCGATTCATCCGCTGAAACAATGATTTAGCCATATCCTCTCCTTTCCTTCTCTTCTAATCTGCTCAATTTTCTCATTTGTTCTTCCTCCTTTATTTGTCTCTTCTCAACTTTATTTTACATGTACCTTTCTACCCCTTGTTGCCTTCCTGGTCCTCAGTCCCATTCGTACCCCATCTCTGAGGAGAAAGGAAATCGAGGGCAGGGAGGGGCCATATTTTTGCTGCCCTCCTGCTGGGCCACGTCCGTCTAGTGTTGCTATGCGTCACTTCGGCGGCGTTACCTGAGGTGCCGCCTGCCGGGTCTGGAGGGTCACTGGGTTTGCATGGCGACGCTGTAGCTTAGCCTCGCTGGCAGGGCTCTAACGTGTGATAGGCACTAAGGTGGAGGGACCTCGGCATTGTGTGGGAGACCGTGTCAGGTTGTTTTTATTATGAAGCAGTTCACCAGTGTCTTGGTTGTGTCACTCTCTGACGCGTAACTACTCAACGCCGAAGGACGGCAAGTGACCTCTACAATGTGACTCACCCTCGATGCTGAATGTTTGCCGTTGCTGTGTTTGTTGTTGGTGGTGGAGGTGGCGGTGGTGCTGAGGTGCGTGCCGTCCTTGGCGAGGCATGAGTGATGTGCCTCAGTGTAATGAAGCAAGGCTGTGCCTCACATCCTTGGCAACTTGGAAAAAGACTCATAGCGAGATGTGGTGCATTCCTTGAATTAGCGAATGCTGTCAATGGGAGGGGCGAAGAAAGTGAGTACGAACAGGTGAGAAATGGGTCACCTGGACATCACCGGAGGGAGACAGCCACGCAGGTGTCCTAACAGAGGCGTGCGATGATTTTTCTTCAAAATGTCATTGTCTTGTCACCGTGCCCTCACCTGACCCCTGGCAGGGGAGGTCCGCCACGCACCAACTACGACACCTTCCGTGTTGCGTAGCTCTTTTGTACGCTGCCATCCGGCCTGGCACCTCCACCCCTCCCAACTACGTCTCCACTTCCTCCCTTTCCCCACCTGATCTTCCCTACCTTGCTCTGTCCTTTCCCCCACCTTCCCTACCCCCGGCCTTCCCTGCCTGGCCGGGCTTCCCGTCCCCCCTCTTCATCCGCACTACGGAGTGGGGCGACGCAGGGATGCTGTATAAAAGTGGCGGGGCGGCGTGGCCAACCTCAGACAAGAACAAGTCGCGAGCGTGTAAGTGACCCGCGGCTGCCTGATACATTAAAGTCGCCATGATACGCTAAGACATCACCAGAATTATTTTAAGTGTAAGTTAGACAGACAGAAAAACAGTTGAACGCCACTGAGTGATTCTCCACCTGAGGCCCAGGATAGCCCGCCGCCAGCAGCCACAGCCCAGCGTCCACGCTCGCCAGGTGAGTACCGGCGGCGCCGCCTCCGTCAGGTGGGCCGGCAGGCAGTGGTGCCCTGTGCACACGGACAAAATGCGAGAGAACAATAATTATCCCTATTTTGGATTAAAATACGTCTATTTCTAACTTCATGGATTTCAATGGCGGCTTTTCTTATTCGTGGTGACAAATATTCCGGGTTTGTGGTATAACAAGCAGCTCGCACAAGGAACTCCTCTCTCGGAGCAGTGGCAGTCAGTGCTTTGTGGGAAACACAGCCAGCACGCGAGTTCACAGTGATTCAATCTCTTAATTTTTTATCAAAATCTTTATAAAATATTGGAAGTAATTATAGTTCCCACTGAAAGGAGAATTTGTGTGTGTGTGTGTGTGTGTGTGTGTGTGTGTGTGTGTGTGTGTGTGTGTGTGTGTGTGTGTATATATATATATATATATATATATATATATATATATATATATATATATATATAGAGTATATAAATTATATATATATATATAGAGAGAGAGAGAGAGAGAGAGAGAGAGAGAATGAAGGGTAAAACCAACTTTCCCACAAACTTAGCTTGCGTCATCGCCTCCCTGTCAGCTGATGGCGTAAACAGAGCCACGTGGCGCTGGGCGAGGCGTTGTGACGGCCAGGAATACCCTGCCGGCCAGCCAGGCCTCGCTGCCTCTTCTGAGAGATGTCCCTGAACATGTACACGCATTGACCTTTATATTACTATAAAGATTCATCCGTTAGCGAAAAATTCTAAGTATTAGTTCCATCCCACGGCGGGTCTCTTCAAGCTGGAGGAAGCTACTTTATTATGTAACTATTATAGTGGTTTGCCGGGGGTTCCCCAGGCGACGTCACTTAGTTCCTGGCAACAGAAGCCGCTTTGTTGGTGTGGTTTGTCTCTTGTGTGTGTGTGTGTGTGTGTGTGTGTGTGTGCGTGTGTGTGTGTGTGTGTGTGTGTGTGTTCGTGCGCTTATTGCAAAATAAGGTTTGCGATCCCCTCTGTTATTTAAGGTATACTTATCTCGTGTTCACAAAGTGCATTACAATACTACGCCATTGTCTCCAGTAGAATGTAATGAAACCAGACGGGGAAGTTAAACTATCGAGTCCAGGGAATAAAAAATAAAAAATAAAATTAATGTTTCCCAACAAAGGACATAGTGAAGGCAAGCGCGTGTCCCCGTAGACTGATATTATATTATAAATAGCATTATCGTTTCTACATTATGAAATATGATTGAGGAAGACGCATCCATAATTTCACATTTTGAAACGGAGCTTGACAGAATGTAAACTTTAGTACAAAAATTCATAATCCGAAAACTAGAAAAACGAAGTCACTGGCCACAGCTCGCTCATTTCCGCAGAGTGAACTGAATAGGTAACAAAGGAAACTGAAGGGGAGAGAGGCGGCTAAACTGGGCACCCATCTTAGGAAGGCACGAGTTATTTGTGGCACTGGGACACCCGCCCCTCCCTCCCCTCCACCCCCCCCCCCCCCCCCCAACACTCACGTGGTTCTGGCACCCGCAGCCCCGCCCGTCTCTCATAACAGCGCAGTTATCCCTCGTTGTGCCTCGTGGCCTCGGGGAAGTAAACATTTAGGCGAGACTCAGGCCAGAGAAAACCAAAAGTTTGTGAACATGAGAGGAAGAAGAATGCACAAGGTTGAGGGGATTTGTAAACTTGCAAAACGGAAACAAAGACTGTTAGAGCAACGAAAATATCAATACAGCGTTTTAAAGGAGCTAAATGTAAGACATCAAAACATGGTAAAGTTACAAGTTGGTGCTTCAGTCAGCTAAGTCTGACCCTCACCGTCAGAGGCATTTTTTTCCTCAATATGTATTTTCAAGGTAGACTCAAGGCCAAAACGAGATGAATGAGACTTCCAAATAACTATATTATTATTTTTTTGTGTGTGTGTGTGTGTGTGTTTAGCTTACTCTTGAATGGCTTGCTGCGTGTGGTGAGGAAACTCGCGAGACAGTGCGGCGTCTTTTGTCTGTGTGTGACGCAATCCTCGAGATCGCTGGCCGCCTCCCCGCCACCACGATGCGCTCACTCCACGCGAGCTAAAACAGAGCATGATACTATTTCGGGTGTAAACATTATTTCCTCAGTCGTGAGGCAAATGCACTATAGCTTGTTCGAATTCAGGAAGAGGTAGTTTTTTTTTCCCCCTCTTTTTGATGTGTGTGTCGGCAATGCGTATTGGCAATTGGAATACAGCTTCGAAACACTGACACTCTTTATCGCAAAACATCCCTTGCCCCGTGTTCCCAGTGATGTTGGACAACTTAGACAATCCTGGAACCTCAAAGTCTCAAAGCTTGGCGAGACTATTTGCTGGGATTTGTGACGGAACCAGAAGGTAGTTGACTTTTTTTCATTTGCTTTGTTTACATAACGTTTCATCTGAATCATGACTACACATTGAATGATAAAATGATGCTTTAAGTGATGCAACAAACAAAAGTATACAATATCCGCGTGCAGTAACGGCGACATTTGCTGCCATGACGAGGGGAAAACCCTGCGGGGAAGTTTGGCCCTTCACCAGTTTTCGAGAGGGAAGGAAGGGGAGGGACTGGCACCTCATCCTCCCATCCCCCCGCCCCCCCTGGGTATTTGTGGAGGTTGTTTCCGACGAGTAAAGATACGAGAAGACATCCCGTGTGGGGGGGGAGGGGGGAGAGAGAGAGAGAGAGAGAGAGAGAGAGAGAGAGAGAGAGAGAGAGAGAGAGAGAGAGAGAGAGAGAGAGAGAGAGAGAGAGAGAGAGATTGATTGACTGATTGATAGTTTATTGTTGCATGTGAACAACAAAGAAGAGAGAGAGAGAGAGAGAGAGAGAGAGAGAGAGAGAGAGAGAGAGAGAGAGAGAGAATAATAAGTTCATTACTGATTAATTAGTTAATTAGATTTATCTTGGCTGAAATTTTGAATTCTTCCAGTGATCATTCTTTTTCTTATGTTTTATTTTTTTATTTTTTTTTCCATTCCACCATTCGCCACACAGGATGCCCACGGAAACAATATCCCCCGACATGAGGGAGGAAGCGGACTTGGAGGAGGAGGAGGAGGAGAGAGCAGCGGACGCCTCAGGGACGGAGTCTGAGGGGGAGAGCAGCCGAGACGCGACCAGCGGGAGGAAAGAGCCGCGCGACACATCCATCCAGAGAGAGCTCGCGGACGCCATAGTTCGCTTGGCGCCCATCGAGGAGCTCCGCTTCCTACTGCAGTGTGGCGCCAACGTGAGTCCTGAGTTGTGAGCACAGGCGGGGCAGGGGCGGGGCGGGGGCTGAACAGTAGAGCAGGGCGGGGGCTGAAAAGTGCGCTGCCTAACTCACCCACACACTTAAAAACTTACCTCTAGTGAACAAACTGTGAGGGTGGCTGAGACTCTACACCGCGATCCATGTCAACTTAAAGTAATATGTATGATAATAGAGTTAACATACAGTATACGTGACGCTACCAAGACCCACTGACGACTTTATTTTCAAGTGCCACACCGAAACAGAAGAGGCATGAGCAGTATCCTACACTGGATGACTTGCAAATAAATAAATAAATGTCGACATAATGTACATAAATAAATATAAAGCTCTTGCCTTTCACATGTTAACATTAGTAGCTATTACATGTCAAGTGAACAGCCTGCTCCAGAGCCAGTGCCTGATGTGTGCCTGTGTTCCTGCAGGTGAAGGACCCCGTGACGCAGGGCCTGTCGCCCCTCCACTACGCCGTGTGGCAGCGCTACCCCGAGGCGGCGGAGTTCCTCATCGGCGAAGGTAAGCCGTGGCGAGAAGCTTTGTGTTTTTTTCCTTTATTTGTCAATTTGTGTATTTATGGACTTACTCTGTGTAGTGCTAGAGGGAGTGGGTGCATACTTCTCAGGGGAAATATTACTTAACCTGCTTCTTTTGAGGGAATTTTCTTTAGGTAAGTAAAAAAAAAGCATAGCAATAGCGAATTTTTTTAATCCCATGACCTAATGAAATTAACATACGAAGATGAAGTGCAGGTACACGACGACCTGGATTCGTGAGGGTAGTTCAAAATGGAACGTTAAAGAAGGATTGTTTTTTTTTATGTCGGTAACATTCGTTTGCATAAGTTGGCCGTTGAATCATTAAAGCGTGAAGCAATTAAGAAGTCATATTACATGGTTCTCTCTTGGAGCCTGTATTTCAGTCTTATTCAAGCTCTCATGACTTGTTGCGCAAGAACCCTACTGCTGCTTTGCCTTGCTTAGTTATTTCAAGTTCCGAGTTATAAAATGCCGAGTTGTAAGGGTTTCATTGTATGTTTATTGTCCAAGATGTACTGGTAAAGGTAGTTAATGTACTTAAATCAACAGTTACTATTAAAAAGATATATATGTGTATGATCTACTGGAACCATATTCTCAAACGCTTAGCCGCTTACACACTCACATTTGACAAGGATATCGTAGGGGTTTGGGGCATTTCCAGAGGTACTTTATGATCCTGGTGGTAGTTTGACCCTTCTTCTGTGCTATGAACGTAAAAAAACACTCATGAAAACCCGAATAATCACCTATTCGGCCTCTGGAAATAGTTTAAGTGAGAGGTGGAAGTGTCTGAGAATACCGACCCAGCTCAGTCACACAGCCTGTCTTCTGTCTTGGCAGGGTGTGACATAAACGCTCGGGATGAGATCGGCTACACGGCCTTGCATCTCTCCGCGGAACATGGCTACACGGAGATGATGAAGACGCTCATCAAGCACGGGGCGCAGGTCAACTTCAACATCCCTCCTGAGTTCGAGGATGACTTCCCTACCGATGCCTTCGACGAACCTTTGCGTCTCGCCATCAAGGTAAGCAGCGCATTTCACGTCTCCTTCCACGAGAATGTTTTCCAGTAAGTTCTTATTGGAAAACATCATTGTGGCCTGCTTAGCCTTCCCGTTTCTTCTTTTTTTCTCGTAAAAGGATGAAGGAAATAGGCATAAGTGCTCTACGTGTTTTTTTGTCGTGTCCCCAACAGCACGATCATCACGATGCTGCCAAATTGCTTCTGGAGAACGGAGCAAACCCCAACACTCGGTATTTCTTTGGTTCAGAGATCAACCTCGTCAACCCCCTCAACACGACCCTCCTCAACCTCCTCCTGTCGTACGGCGCCAACGCTAACGCCAGGGACCGCCAGGGCTTCACGCCGCTCATGAAGTGCTGTCGCCTTCAGCAGGTAACTCCCCCATCCTTTCAGTATTTTGCTTTGCAGTCCTTATGTTACTGATAACACTTTCTGCATGTTATGTTCAGATCTTATCAAAGGATATCGAGGGAAGTTATGCACATACCTGAAGCAAGGTTTTTTTTTTTTTTTTTTTTTTTTTTTTCTCATTCTCCTGTTTGCCTTCACAGCATAGTACAAGGGAGTCTCTTATGTAAATTTTGGGCCTGGGAAGCTTATCACTGCCAGGGATTAATGTTCATTTCACATGACAGATTTGTGTCCTCGAATTTGTTATATTTGTCATAGTGAAGTACACCACACTGTTTACATAAACTTTACTGATAATTTGATTGATTGATTCATAGTTTATTGTTGCAAGTAAACAACAAAGGAGAAGGGAGGAACATGCCATCCCAACCCCCAGGCAGTACATTATATTTTTTTACTTGCTGTGTAAGATAACGTGCGCATGAAAAAAAAATCATCAAATGCCGTATGTAACATGTGTAGGCTACTACACACTGAGTTCAGGCTCCTCTAGCTCAGGGAAACAGAATAAACAAATACAGGGGTGGTTTCAGATCATGTACAGTGTCCTACATGTGATCAGGAACTGTTTGTTATGAATGAGAACAGCGTCGTTTATTAATAAGTGCAATACCCTCTGTTTAATCTGATAACCTTGTTGATTACTGATGCAAAATCCTGGATCAGAAACAACCAGGGAATCATCTTATTACCATAATGTGTTTGGTATACACCAATATAACATTTGCACTCAGCACATGCATGTCTGTTTCTGATTATTATATGCTAACTTAAAGCTCACTAAACTTCCCTCACATTTTTATCAAAGACTTAGAACACCATATTCAAAACCGCTCTGCTTTCTTATGAAACCTTTGACCATAATCACTGCACATGGTGCTGCACCCACTCCTGCTAGGAGTATGTCCTCTCAGTACTTCAGTTATGATAAAGGCTACAGAACCACTTATATATGTAGCAATTTTTTCCACTCTTTTCCTAAGGATGCATCAGATGAGATGGAAAACCGTGATATGATCTCAGGTGCTGAGATTCTGCGCCACTTCACTCAGACCCTCAAGGTGAGTGATGCTGCTGGGGACAGACCTGGTTCTTTGGCCTGGCCAAGTTTCATTTATGTCACCTTCATTCTCATCCTTGATCCTTCATGTATCCCTCAAGATGTAACAATGCCTCCAAACTACACATGTTTACACTGTACCATAGCTTAAAAATGTTGCTAAAATAATATATATATATATATATATATATATATATATATATATATATATATATATATATATATATATATATATATATATATATATATATATATATATATATATATATATATATATATATATTAATTAGCTATTTTAGATCTGATTAAGGGTTTCTTATTTTTAAGAAGGGAAGTATTAGTTATTTGTGGGAAATTTGACATGAAAGTGCATCACATGAAGTGAGAGGTGCACTTTAAACTGTGGTTGTGCCATCTTGATTGTTATCATTTTCTCTATTCAGCAATATAATTTTAACTAGATTGTTTATGTTAATGCCATGGCTGTTAAAGTGAGCCTACAGAGAGCATGCCATGATGGCATCATAGTTCCCAGCAGTCACCTTCACCAGTGTCAGTTCTTCCCTGTCAGCTGAACATGTCACCAACCACTCAACACTGTACACTTCATGCTTTCATGATGTTGCTGATGTGTTATTTCTCTCTACCTCTGTTTATTTGTTTCTTTACTTATTTATTCGTTTATTCATTATTTGTGTTGCTCACCCTAGCATGGATACTAACAATATGCTCTGTCTCAGAAGGTTTCATTTTATCATTTTATCATTTTATCATTTTATCATTTTATTTTCAGCATACTACTTGGTTTATCCAAATTATTAACTACATGCTATTATTATTTCTTCCCTTTTTTCTTTATTTAATAAGTTCTTAATAACATTAATAAACTTTTTATTTATTTATTTATCTAAACGGAGATCAACATAACCTATATGCACACATTTTTTGTTTATCATGGCCCAGTGCTGGACTAATGCTGAAAAGATACATTTTCACTCATTGGTGTGAAGGCAAGGAACCAGGTCTTGAAATATGAGCCTCCAGGTCACTTGACACACCCAAGCTTATGGTCAGCCCACCAGTAGCCATATAGTTTTTGTAAGACATTAAATCCCTTTTAGGTGAAATATTTTGCCATTTGCCTTACATTGTGATACACTGATTAAGTAATTTTTCAGTAGAACTACTTTTTGTGATGTAGCAGTCACAATTGTTGGCTTTATAGAATGGGAGGTGGGAGATATTGCGTTTATGTAAGGTGGCTTTAAAGTGTATCATCATTAAAGTGTAAACACAGGATATAGATTGCTATGTGTCCTGGGCAGAGACTGGGTGTGTTGGTGCTGGTAGGGGCTTCTGTCCTTTGGTCCCCTAGTGCCGGCAGTGACTTTTATTTCCTTGGAACCAGATTAATCATTAGAAACTTTCTGATGTTTACATGCATGAAACTTGTCCTTGTATTGCTTCATGGTTCCTTGTAGTATATGCTATGTTAGACAAACTATTCATTGCCGGCAAGCAGCTTCACTCATAGGTCCAATACATTAAGTTGCCCTTGGAAAAGTTACTTAGTAATTTCATTGCTTTCAAGTAATATTCTCTTTCATGATTTAAAAGAATGTTGGAAATTGTAGGATTCTTACGGCAACTTCAATGTAGTTTCTTAATGCCTATTGATTCTTTATTTTCAGTACTACAAACGGGTACAGCAAATTCTTCTGAAATAGCCATGAAAATTATCAACCTGCATAGAAATATCAAATATACCAAATAACAAGAGAGAGAGAGAGTTACATAGATAACCAGACCACACAGGCCCTAAGAGACAGCGAGAGAGAGAGAGAGAGAGAGTCTTCATTTATTCATATCTTTATCTGCCACTGTACCTACATTTGATATTGCAGTAAAACATGAAAATTGTAGCATAAACATATTTTTTAGGGTGCTTTACAATAACTATATGTTTCTGCATTCCCACTGGTCTAGTACATACAGTGTAAAAGTTCTTTTTGATTTAGGAGAACATCAAGTAACTCATTGATATATGTGCACTCTCTCGCAGTGTGTTGAAGTAGGAATGTGATGTGTTTCATGTAGCATGCACTGGAGTTCAAAGGCATTGCAGTGTTGAGCTTGTCTGGTCTTATTGATCATATTTACTTGTTAATTTTGTGCTTTACTTTTCAAGTGAGTCTTAATGCACAATTATTACACATACTTACTATATAGGTACAGTGTGATTCTTGCAATAAAAATAGTGTTGGTTTTTGTTCTGCCTCTTCAGCCCTGATACTCATTCTTTCTTTATGATACTCTCTGATTAGCCAGTTTTCTAAATGAGGACTGATTGTTCAGCAGTGGTAGCTACACTTAATACTATAAGAAAAAAAATAGTGCATGCATGAATAGTGCAGCTAACAAGTGCAATTCAAACCATTTCTTTTTTCATTCATATTTACCTCACCTAGTGTTTTATGGCATACCTCCAAATCATGAGACATTGTTGTGTGAGGGACTGAGGTGCTTCACTGAGTGGTCATGGAAGGTGGTTTGTCCCACAGGGCCTTGAGGCAGTGCTGCTCCTCATCTCCTTTGGGGCCAACGTCAATGCTACTTTTGAGGCTAAATCATGACTACAGGTTTGAATTTTTTCCACTTGCTGCTTGCAATAACTAAGTTTCATTCAGTGGTTTTCCTTTGTACTTGATTACACTTAAATCAAATTACTATAACAACTTCCACTGCATTGATGAGGATATATTTTCATTATGAGCTTTATATCAGAAGTAATCCTGCTTTATAGTATGAATGTAAGTAGCTCTTTTTTTTGCTAGTTTTATGCATTCTTAGTTTCATAGTAACACACATGATATTTATAATATTCATACCGTATTCATCCCCACATGTAATCAACAACATTCCATATAAGATTACAAAGCATGAATGCAAAATTAATTTGCATTGCGTATCACCGAGACTACCTTGCTACATAAATGTACATGAAAAGCCATCTTCATGTGCCCAATTCATTGTGCATTTATCTCCTAATATTAATGGTAATAGTGTATGAAATGAGTTCAAATGCAAGAGCAAATTCAGCATCAGTTTTGTGAAGATAGATGCACTTGAATGCTTTTCTTGTAATTGAGCATCGCAAGAAAGATTCATAATTTTGCTACAAACTGAAGTTCAAAATTTCACAGTTACTTTCTTTCATCTCATTTCACATGATGGATTTATGTGTCTTCCACTCTCCCTCAACAGGACAGTCCTACACTACGCTGTGCTCTCAGGTTCTGTGCCCATCGTCAACTTGCTCCTGAAGCAGGGCGCACGCGTCGTCTTTGAGTCAACGTACAACAAGCCCACACCACTGGATTTGGCCATCCTCAAAGGTGACGTGGAGATGGTGCGCCTCATGCTGGACCACAGTAAGTACCCTTGTTTTATGTATTTGTTTGTTCATCCCTCTCAGCCATTCTAATTTTTCAACCATAATTCTGGGCAAACCAATCAGTTACTCTTTTGTACTTTTTTCTTTAGGAGTCAGTCTTGCTAATTATCAAAAGCATTAATATTGTGAATAATTAAGCAAGTCTGGTAGGGGTGAGAGAATTAATCACATGCTGGCAAGGCAATGAAATAAAACATATTGCAGAGGCTTGGTCGTTTTAATAAAATGTAGAAAAGTACAATAAAAGAAATATCTAAGCAGGAAAAAGGTAGACATAGTAAATCTTAATGAACCTCTTTAAAATGTGAGGAAAGTGTTTTAGAATAGAAATAATGCAACCAGGCCCCTCAGGAAAGCCTACCAGCACCATAAGCTGGCACGTAAAAAAGATGACCGATGTAAATGATAGAACAAATATTTTTCTCTGCTGTGGCTGTCCCTTTACACGAACTCCCAGGATCAGTTATAAGAATGCATAGATACCTCAGGAGTCTGGTCCATTTTATATTTAGTCTAAATTTGACCTTTGCATCGGATACCTAATTTAAGTTTTGCTTTATCCTCGCTCAGATGCCAATCTGGATGCTAGTTCCCCCATCATTGGCTCTCCACTGCACATGGCTTGTAGTGAGGGGATTCCCAACCGCCTGGAGATTCTCAAACTTCTGTTAGAGCGAGGTGCCAACCCAAACCTTGTGATTGTGGGTGAGGATAACTCTCCAATCAAGCCAGCCCTTGGGGAGTACCTGGCCTCCAATGAAAACCCAGAAGTGGAAGTGGTGAACCTTTTCCTGAAGCATGGTGCTGAGGTGAGGAATGTCTGAACTGACATATGAACTTATACTGACTGTCAGTGTTCTGTGACTCAGACAGTTTGCTCTGCTTTTATACACAGAGTGAACAAACTTAAATATGAGGATTCTTCTCTAGGCAATCCATCCTTCAGGTGCCAATTAAGTTACTGTCTTTGTCAGATTATTATATTACCAAGCTGCTGATTCACAATGTTGTCTTATCCTTTACTGTTTCATTATTTTTTGTGTGTTTAAACATATTTAGGGCTTCCTTAATATTTTCCCAAGTGTAAAAATAATGTTTATATGTATTGTAATTTGTGATGAAAATATTTGTCATAACATTATGATATTTAGAGATAAAATTCAATGTTGAAGATAATAATTATGAGTATGTTTGTGAGTCATTTGATTATAATTACTGAAGGACATAATCCCCTTCCCACTTCAGGTGGTCATGCAGAGCCAGAGCAGAGACCCTCGTGGCCTCCTCAACTGCTTGCCCAACCTCACGAAGAGACCCGACGTCCTCATCCCCCTCCTGGAGGCAGCTCAGCGCTTCGACCTGACCATCATAAAGCACTCCTCTCTGATAGACAATGACCAGAGAAAATTATATCTAAAGGTAAAGAATACATTTTGGGTTGTGATGCACAAGAGTGGGTAGTAATTTCAAATACGTATAAGTTCTACACCTATCCAAAGAAAATATGCACTTTCATCATGACAATACCAAATTATTTTTTAATACTTTAAATGCTTGTATTTATATTTCAAAGGCAGTGTAATGTACAAGTTCTGTATATACCTAGTAAAAAAATATTATTGATCCTCTTGTCCTGCTTATATTTTTTTTACTCAGTCATATTCTTTTCTTTATTTCTTCCATGTGTTATCCCAAGACATTACCCATTATTGGTAAAAAATGCTTTCCAGACATTACTTGATGTCATATCCTTTCACTGAACAGGTGGGCCAGTCTCCGCTCCCCTTGAAGCACCTCACCCGGGTGTTCTTGCGCCAGGAGCTTGGCGACAAGCTTCCCTGCAGGATTGACGAGCTGGACCTTCCTATGATCATGAAGAAATACCTGCTGTATGAAATTAGCTAACTGGCCAGCCCTTGCTAGGTTAAGGTAGGCTTAAGCAGCTCAGCATGTACAGATCCAGCTTTTGATACTCATGTGTATATAATTTGTGTATATAAACATAGTTTTTCTCAACACAGCCATGAGGCTTCCTGGGTTGAGAGATTTATCATGAACTTTATAATACATATTTTTCTTAAAAATATATATAAGGTACGGAGAAGCTCAGCATAGACACACCTTGCATGTGTCTGCTGGAGAACTCTTCCGGGTAAACTAGTTGCTTTGCATCTCATTATTGTGATATTTTTATTCAAAACCTCAGTGGTGGTAGTGTTGTAGTGCCCTTGAGCTACATGTCTCTCTTTGCACATCCACATCCATAATATGTACCAAAAAGATTTCCCTCAATAAGTGAAATAATATTAATAGAAATATCTTCAGGTCATAGAATATGAAATAGAACAAATACTAATGAGTGAGACACTCGATGCTGAAAAAACATTTTTGAAAGTATTTTTCTTTATCATGTGATATTATGAGGCCACTTATCAGTATTTTTTTTACTTTTAACTAACAAAAGAAAGACTTTGATACAATGATGTTCATATGCATAAAGAAATAATTATAGTGCAAGATAAAAACAAAATATCTCCAGGAACCTTTAGTTCTCTGAGCAGCAAATGTTTCTCTTGATTTTTACAAAAATAAATTTGATGAAAAGGCTGCCCTTTATGCAGCAAACACTGAATGGTCTTTCTTAGTAAGGTCATTATGCATATTATAACACCGGACTGCATTACTTGCAGCCTTTCCGTATAAGCACTGTGCTGGTAAAGGCCAGTACTCTATTGGTACATGGAAATGGTGGTAGTTTTCTTTGGTAGTAATGTTCAGTGTTCACTAAGTATATATATATTTTATGTTCACTTTTTATTTGATACATTTTATTCACCATTTGCCCTCGTATGACATTTTGCATACACTTTGTTTGCAGGTATTACTCTGCATTTTATTCATCATTATCATTACCATCTTCTTTACCCATTTCTAGTCAAGTGCAGGACAAAGCTAGGCCTTACCCTTCCTCTACCTCTTTCTGTCTGATGCAATCCAGCGTGCTCTGGAAAAGGCTTTGATTTCATCTCTGCTTAATCCTCTGTTTGCCTCGACTTCTACAATACCTGGGTTGCTACTCTGTTGTTTGGGTTGTCCATCACTTATCAGTTTTATGTATGATATAACCTTCTCAAGTCCTTATCTTATTCCTAATCGTCATTGAAATATCTTCAACCTTTGTCTGTTCCCTAATCAGAAATTCTTGCTCACTGTCTCTCCATGTTATGCTCACCTTTTATCTTTCCATTCCTCTTTGTGGAATTTTTTACTTTCTCTCTAAAACTTTTGTGATACACCAAGTTTCTGAACTGTTTGTTAGGGCTGGCATAATACAATAATTGTGCACTTTTGTCTTCAGTGAGTGCCAAGCTGCTATTCATGATATTACTGTTTCCTAAAATTAATCCATCTCATCCTATTTCATCTCTGATTTTTTTTTCTTTTCCTGAGCTGGGTTTACACTAATTGTTTTGTTTTTGGTCATTATTAGCTGTCCTGCTGACTGATTGTTAAACATAGCTTCATTTTCTTTATATTCATCTTCAAACCTACTTTCAGACTCTTTCTATGGAGTTGATTAAGTAAGAATGTCATCTTTGAATTTAAGGTTGTTTAGATAATCACCGTCTATCTTGATTCCTTTATATTATCCTGCTCTAATTTCATGGATATGTTAACTAGACCTGAATCATTACTCCATGAATAAAGAAATCAGAGTCATACATTAGACGCACATGAGCTCTTTTGCTCTGTTTGTGATTTCTGTGGAGCCGAGGTGAATTTTTTTAGATTTGTTGTTTTTTGTGCATTTTTAGTGGCCACATTTGTATGCCACCAAACCCTTTTGTGGAATTAAGATTTTGTGAGGTAAACTTGAACCATGCATTATTTGTTTAAAAGGAGAAGCTATATAGTGATGCTGTTAGACTGATCTTTATTTTAGCAAGCTCTACAGCAGACAGGCTTTTCTATACACCTGTACAGACTGTCCAAGGAGAATACAGGCACACTGACCAGACATGCATGCTTCTGGGTTTAGTTAAAAAAATCTTGTACAGTTGCATAAAATCATCTTTACATATCATCATTAGCTATATGTATATAGTTGTGGATTTTGTAACAACATTTATGCAGTATTTTTGTAATACATATGTACTTTATTAATTTTTCTACTGTTTTATATTTATCTATGTAGATTAATTAGTCTTGTTTTAAGATTTTAAGATACTTAACTTTTAGCCAAAGTGCATTGAGAGATTTCACAAGGAAAATTTTAAATTTGTGGTCAAAAATTTTAACTGTTTTTGCAGTAAAATAAGTTTACTTCCCAGGAAGAGAAGAAGTTTTGGCTTTGTACAAAATGAAAAGGTTAACAATAATGGAATACTTTATGGATACAAGAAAACTTGTTTCATGGGGAAAAGTTTTCATAGAGAAAGGCAGTATATCAGTATGCATAATTTGCTTGATGCGCACTCCCATTGTTAGCAAAGTTCAATAAACAAATGGCAAGGATGTCCCTTGTGCTGATTTCCTTGAGTATGTTAAGGTTTACCATAATTTACAGATTTTATTTGACACTTTGCATTTTCCAATTTCATATATAATATCAAACCTATTACTGTAGCCTATTGCTACAAAAACAGTCTATGGATACAGACTACAAAGCTAAGTGTACTACCTAAGCAGTGCATGTGCCAGCTACTCTGGCATAGACATTGAAATTTGGAATATATTTGAACAAATATTGGACAGGAAAAAACATCCATGAGGTGAAATATTAATTGGATGGCAGTGAATGGAGACTGGGCGACTCAAGGCTGACATCAGACCCAGTATGATGCACCCTGCTAAACCCAGTCAAGTGAATGGACCAGCACTGAATGGATATGAAGATCGTGAAATATAAAAGTCAAGGTTACTATTCCAAGCATCACAGTGGTCAATGGACTGCTGCTAATATGCCTGTTCAGTGTTTCCTAGACTCAAAATCTGTAGTACATGGCAAGAGGATGATAGAATAAAGCAGGTCCTCTGTATATTGCTTAGCATATGAATGATTTAAAATTAGCCTGTATAGTAAAATTAAATGGAATCATGTTGCAACCTTGACAATATTGCTGCTCCTTGCTGCATGACTCAAGGAGACAATGCCTGGTATTCCACTGTGGAGCTGAGACTGTCCCAGGTTTGCTTTGTATGAGCTGAGGAGGAGCATGTATAGGATATTTAGAACATAGAATGATGAGACATGAAAGTCTCTGACATTTAGGTGTGTAAACAAATTAAAGAAATAAATTACTATACCCAATTACTCTTCCAGTAGCCTCTTTTATGAACCAGGTAGAATCTTACTAACCACTTTTTTACTTTATTTCTTGCTCAAAGTCTGTATCGTTAGACTGGACAAGATTGAGTGGTTAGGCAACCTGCTATTTACTGTCTGGTAAATGAGTTAGACATTTGGAAGGAATCCAGTGCTTTTCTATCACTTAAAGAATCAAACCCATTATAATGCTTTCATATGAAGGAAAAAAAAAAGACAAAGGATTATTAATTTTGCATCTTCGGAATTAACTCAAATGGTCACAGCCTTTCTACCAATAGCTTGATTCAAGGTGATATTGAATGCTGTTATGGCCATTAGAGAGATGAGTCCATATTATTATACTACAAATTAAGCCATACCACAAGATCCTTGGTAAGGTAAATGTGTTAATCATTTCTTTTGAACTCTACTTAATAAGGAAAGGCTGTGGTGGATAACTCACTGTAGTTAAAAGCCAAGGAGTGAAATAACTTAAATACAAAAATATATTCTATATGGTTCATGCCTTTGATTCTTCATTTCTCGTTCAACCACATGCTGCTTAGAGACAGAAGAAATGAAACTATAGTAAAGTGGGAAACATTAATGTTGGGCCACTCAACTGTGTCCATGAGACTCGACCACTATTGAACTTGGATACCTCCAAGCTGTAAAGGAGTGCATTGGAAAACACTCAAGGTCAAGCAGCAATTTTGCCCTACTGGAGATGCTGGATAACACAGAAATGTTCTGCCAGACTTGCTCGAAACTTGAACCAATATAGGCCTCTGCCATGTAGCTCAGTTCTCTTGAGAAAGGAGAGCTTTGTCAATGAGTCTCACTGATGATGTCAAGGAACATCTAACTGCCTACTACTGAGCCCTGAAAAAGCTCTACTTCATTGCTGCCTCTTGGATAAATGCTTTCTGAACATCAGCTTCTTGCCTTGTCTCAGACATTGATAGGCAGAGGGTTTGTTGGGCTGTAGACTGTAGCCCCAAACTGCTGGGCTATATACAGTGAATACTGATCTACCCACTGATACCCTTCCCCTGCCCCCATCTCTTGAGGAAGTCAGAGAGGCTGTAACATATCAGAGGTGTTTAAGTCTGGAGGTGTGGCCATGATTTATGGGTTGCATGCATTCTTGACTGCTGCATGACAATGTGGTGCCATATACTAGTGATGTTTGAGGATGTACAGTGTGCTCTGAAGAAATAGAAATAAGAAAAGAATTGCTTGAATAACTGTAGCCATGAAGAAAAAGTAAGATAAATTGAAAAAAAGCAGTTCTTTTTTTATTTTATTAGGTGCTGTCTATAGCAATGGTAGCCTTTCTTGTGGGGTCGACTCCAGTCCATTAGCAGCTGCCAAGATATATGACTCTTGCTTGGGCCGTGCTACCCCCCAGTGCTCCACTTGACCGAAGTCACTGAGATTAGGGTTGATTGAAGATCTGGGCAGCATGTGGGTAATCTTCTGCCACTCGGCAATGGTTGAAAATTGTCAGCATGCATCAGTGGCACTCAAACCTAGATTCAAGGGCTCACCACTCCCGCATGCTGACCACTCGGCCACCACCCAACTGTGCATAACTTATTACGAGGTATGAATGCTGAAATAATGTTGAACAGAATCAATACTGTCATGAGACTCGATCCCACCACACACCCACATTGACCACAGTTACTACAAGGCTCTGGGCTGGCTACCAGTTGCCAAAAGAGTATCACAGCTAAAGCTCAACCAGGTTCACCAAATTGTAAATGGTATCTCCTCAGCATACTTATTCAACCATTTTACTAAAATAAGCTGATGTCACAATGTAGGCACCAGATCTAGCCAGGCATCACTCCAGATTCCAAGGTTCAACACCACACTAGGAGAGTCCAGTTTTAAATACACGGGTTATCGAAAGGAACAGGCTGTCCACCTTGATCTCTGCAAAATACTACTGCTTGATAGTTTTAAGTCAACAAAGTCACAGCTCGTGTATACGGTCTTCCAAGAAAGTAATCAAGTTTATGTAAAACTCTAGAATATAAGCTTTGCACATGCATGTAATTTTCACAATGAATTATATCCTCTGTAATTATTTTGTAAGCAAATATATTCTTATACATTGTAACATCACCTTTAGGGTTAAATTTACCCCTTAGATTGTATTAGCAGGACCGCAATGAAATGAGTCATGTATAACTTCCAAACAATCGATCAATTAAGTGGTAGCCTAAAACGAATTTCCCGCCGCCGTGTTCCCCCGACGTAAACAAATGACGCAACCACCAGCCAGCTGAGTCACGGCGGCGATCAGCTGGCGGCCGCGGGCAGGAGAGGCGCCGCTCCGAGATGAGGCCGCTACACCAACTGCTGCTCTGCGCCAAGCTCCTCTTCGTGACGTGCTTAGCCTACAGGCCGGTGTTCATCATCCATGGCGTCTGGGACCTGAGATTCAGCCTCGACTTTCTGGCCGAGCATATAAGACAGGTGGACAAACGTGCCTTGAAGAGTTGCAGCCTCACGAGTGTCTCAGGAGGCAGGTGGTGTGGCAGGTTATCTCAGGAGGCAGGTGGTGTGGCAGGTTATCTCAGGAGGCAGGTGGTGTGGCAGGTTATCTCAGGGGGCAGGTGGTGTGGCAGGTTATCTCAGGAGGCAGGTGGTGTGGCAGGTTATCTCAGGGGGCAGGTGGTGTGGCAGGTTATCTCAGGAGGCAGGTGGTGTGGTAGGTTATCTCAGGAGGCAGGTGGTGTGGCAGGTTATCTCAGGGGGCAGGTGGTGTGGCAGGTTATCTCAGGAGGCAGGTGGTGTGGCAGGTTATCTCAGGAAGCAGGTGGTGTGGCAGGTTATCTCAGGAGGCAGGTGGTGTGGCAGGTTATCTCAGGAGGCAGGTGGTGTGGCAGGTTATCTCAGGAAGCAGGTGGTGTGGTAGGTTATCTCAGGAAGCAGGTGGTGTGGCAGGTTATCTCAGGAGGCAGGTGGTGTGGCAGGTTATCTCAGGAGGCAGGTGGTGTGGCAGGTTATCTCACGGGGCAGGTGGTGTGGTAGGTTATCTCAGGAGGCAGGTGGTGTGGCAGGTTATCTCAGGAGGCAGGTGGTGTGGTAGGTTATCTCAGGGGGCAGGTGGTGTGGCAGGTTATCGTTTTTTGGCACTTAACTATTGCAAAAAGTCACCAATAATTAACCATTTCAACGATAACTGTAAGGCATAGGCATAGGTGAAACATTGCCATAGGTGAAGTATAGGCATAAGCATAAGTGAAACATAGGCATAGGTGAAGCATAGCCATAGGTGAAGTAGGTATAGGTTAAGGTGAAGCATAGGCAGGATTGCAATATCTACCGGGGTAATACGCTGCTCTGCTCTCTTCAACATTTGTATGGACTGTGCATTAGGCAGAGTTATGGACCAAAGTCATTGTTGGGTTAATGTTCGCTGCTGTTGGGCTGCTGTTTGTTTGGGTCACTGACTTTTTAATTCAGGACATGATAAATTTACTTTTTCTATCATTGTTACTATATCAAAACTTGCCGCACTTATTTATACTTTTGTGATCACGGGTGCTCTCTGTCTCTTGACTTTTTCATCTTTAAGTCATAAGTTTGCTTGTCTTTACATATCATACTTTTAACATTTTCTGTTAATTTTGTGATTTTCTCCGTAATGTAGGGCAGGAAAAAGGAGCATACAGCATAATTCCTATGCCCAACAGTTAGGTGTTGGCAATGTGTATAGTAGCCTTAGAGGTGCAGCTAGTTCCCAACAATGGTCAGCTCCACTCAGTGTCAATCCTTAACCAAAATAAAACTCGGCCTCATTGGTTTTGCTATTATCACTTTATAAAGGTATACATAAGCATACAACATAAAAATGTTTTGCATTAATTTTATCTGCATATCTTCTATTCTGCTGTGATAAGAGAATGTCCCTAAACTCAGGTTTTTATTTCCAGTATCACATTGGGACTGAGGTTCATGTAATCGACATACTGCATGGATGGCGTTCCCTTGCCCCTCTGTGGTACCAGGTGAAGACCTACCATGCCCACATGCTGCCCATCATGCGGGAGGCTACCGATGGCGTCATACTCATAGGTAAGCAACACAGGCATAGAAAGCCATGACATTACTGATTATATTTTGTTAAGTAGTCAGGTTGATGTCACAACTATTTCATTTTTCTTTCATGCCTTAAACTATTTTTATATGAGCAGAGGGTAAAGGTAATGTTACGGGCATAGACTTTAGCTGCACGTGGCCTCTGTTCTCATGACAGCAGAGGGCAACATCATATATCTCTTCTAGCTACTTCCATCACACTGTCTGTTAAGTTTTGATTGATTCTTTGCTATGCTCAGACATATGATGTAGAATGTATAAAATCTTAGATTGTCATTAGAAAGTTATATAAGATTGGTTTTTAGTCTAAAGTTTATCAAAAACAAAACTAAAACAGACATTTTATATTATCATTTTTGGAGCACTGTTTATCAAAGCTTCTATTGCAGGTTACTCACAAGGTGGCATCATAAGCAGAGGTATTGTGGAAACTACAGACCACAACATCACTACCTTCATCTCCCTCTCGTCTCCTCAAGCTGGACAGTATGGAGGTTAGCTGAAAATGATTTAACTTTTTATCATTTTCTGTGATCTCATTTTCTTGTAGAACATAACTTGCAACAGTAGAGCCTCATAAATACCTTTTCTTTTTCAGATGGATTTCTTCGTCTGATATTTCCACAGTATATAAAAGAAACTGTATATGAGGTGTTTTACTCCCGAGTTGGCCAGAGGATATCTGTCGCAAACTACTGGAATGATCCCCACCACCAAAAGTTATATTACAAGTTTGTATATTTTCCCTTGTTCTGTACTTGATGGTGATATGTGTCCTTATTGGTTATAATTGGAGTTTCATATTATTTATTAATCACAGGGAATTCTTCTTTAACAGGTGAAATATGTATCAGGAGGTTGAAGCTAGAATAAAGACATGCAGCCAGGGCCCAAACATTAAGGATATATGGAACATGTTTTGCAGGGCGCAGCAGGCTTGGGGGTCATTGGGTGAGACTTAGTAACAAAAGAATATGTTTTGGAGTGTACATTTAAGAATAAAATACTTTGGGATTAGGGACTGAAAGAGAATTTGGCAGATATGGAAGTTTGGGTTCATACTCAGATTCCAAGTATCCAACAGATCCCTGGGGCCTGTCTGCAGTAAAAGAGAAGCATCTGATGTTTGTTTGTTTGTTTGTTTTTAATTGTGGAAAAAAGGAAGGAAAAAACCCTAGCATTAGAGGTAGTCTCTCTGCCAACTGGCAATTTACTACCACAAAATCACTGGACTGAATCGTGTATCGTTTTGCTATATTATACAGTAGTATCTGCGACATAAGATTTTTCCATGTACTGATAATTCATTTAGTATTTACATTCTTGGCTAAGTGTCTTCCATTGAAATATATTTTCCACTGTCAATCTTTGTGACAGGTTCAACAACTACCTCCCATACATAAACAACGAAATCAACAGTTCCTACCAAGAGGATTACCGACAAAATTATTTAAAGCTGAAGAACCTTGTTTTGATTGGAGGCCCAGATGATGGTGTCATTACTCCCTGGCAGTCCAGGTAAGGAAAGCAGGGTGTTCAGTTTGAAGCACTTCAGTTATCTTGTTTACATGTATCTTGCTTGTCCGTTTAGGTGTATCTTGCTTTGTCTTTGCTTGTCTTTCTTTACATTTAGAATATTTTCAATGTTCCAGCTATTTTAAACACACTAAGGATGTGCAATAGGGGCAAGTACCTTCGTCTTTCAGTTGGCAGTTTTGGAACAATTTTCCTCGTTTTCCTTGCCATGAAAACACTAGTTATATGTAGAAACTATGAGCAACTATGAACCATCTATCATATGTTTACCATTTTTTTCAGCCACTATAGCTTTTATGACAGTCAAGAAAATATAGTTGAAATGAAGGACCAGACTTTCTACAAACAAGATTTGTTTGGACTTCATACTCTGGACAAAGCTGGGAAGGTCAAGATCTATGAGGTGCCAGGAGTGTATCACACAGAGTGGCATCACAATGTTTCAGTCATCAAGAACTGTATCCTGCCATGGTTGGACTAGACTTCATATTCCCATTTTCAAGTTTTTGCGTATCTGTGTACAAATGTTTCATATTCAGTGTAAATAATCAGCAACTTCAGGGAAAAATGCACTTGACTGAGTGCAGAGAATTCAAGTTGTAGCCGTACTCATATTTCCTGAGTTAAAAAGTTTGTTTCCTACTTACGAAAGTTTACTAATAGGGTAATGAATCTGCATTGCGATCTTGAATAATTTCAAGTATACAAACATCACTGTACGTGTCATCACCTGAAGACATGCAGTGCTAAACTGTGGATATAGTTTTAAGCGCTAACACTTTGGATCTGAGTATCGGTGATCACATTCAAATACGGGTGTCTTGGAATGCTTCAGCTGTGATTTAGACCAAACTTTCATTTATAAGTCACTACATGAAGTCTTTATAGCCAGGCTAAAACTTGTAAAAATTCCTGATGCTTAATTCATATTCCAGCCTGGCTCACCTCACACTACTAATATTATTTTGTATTAATAACTCTGGGTGGTTTAGGTGTTTTTATTAGTAAACAGGAGCTGCTGAAGCATACATTTTTAAAAACAAGTTTTGATGCTTTATTCCTCATGCTTTGAGCATAAGCAAAAAAATAATGATGCAGATTTTTCTTGGATTTAAAAACTGAAAACACACAGGCAGAGAGAAAACTAGAGTCTGCTGCTGTGGCCACCCACTCAAGGGACGGTCCCTGAGGAAACATGGTATCAGAAAAAACTTCCCAGGTTTTACTTATTCCAGGCAATTAACAATCCTAGAATCATAGACACAAACAAAGTTTGAAAGCCTATGAACGCTTACCAGTCTTTTAATTCAGAGGAATCATTTGCGATTATCACTGTTAGAGAAGAAACAAAATTTGGCTGAACATGAATAAAGTATTGATAATATGATATATACATTATAAACAAGCAAAATTTGAAAAGTACACAATGAAATGGAAGAATATGTAAGAAGAAAATATTAGACAGTGCCTTTTTTATTTGTTGCAGAGGGAAATATCAAAGCTTGAGGTAACAGTGGAAAATCCCTCCCCCATTTGTGGCAATCAGGACAATGTGTGTGTGGGTGTATATGGGGTTGAAAGTAGTCAGTTTAGTTTTACTAGTGTCTGTATGTCTGATGGCTGTGATTCCTCTATTGTATGATTTGCAAAATTATCTGACAATATATAGTCATGCCAGATAAACTTTAATATGAGCTTAGAAACAGTATCTACAAGGAGATTCATATTTATACTAGTTTTAAAATTGAGAGATTAATACTTTCCACTTTCATGGTACTCATTTTGCAGCCTATTTTTATCTATATCTGATGCCCTGTACCCTGATGTTAACTTCCTTCAGATGGGTGGCCACAGCAGAAACCTCTCCAACTCTCCTTGTTACAGTACTCATTCTCAGCACATCCTGTCCTTTGCTTGCCAACTCCCTCTCTCCAATTCTACTGATCCATTTCACTTGTGGTCTGCCCCTGACACACTCCCTCAACCCTATCCTCATTCATGCTTCACAAAGTTATGATCATTCACTCTCACTCCCTTTGCTGTTATATCTATACCAAAACTCTAACATATTTTCATTACTATCTTCATCCTTTCTCAAAATACCGCATGCATGTTTTATGTAACGCATTTACATTGAAGAGCAGAATTAACAGAAAGCTAAAACACCTCACGAAAGAGTATGAACTGTCCTCATGTAAAAGGTTAATAAAAGCTGTTTGTAAGACAGGTGCTTGTGGTGGCTACAGAGTTAAGCAAGAATATGACACAGTGATATACAGAGACTACATGAAGCTAGTCAGGTTAGATGTGAAAGTTTCTGTGAACTAGTTATCATGAAAGAAACAATTTACGTATTCTGATTAGTGGTACAGCAGTTGGTTTGTGCTGAGTAAGACTTGCTGTTTTAACCACTTGTTTGTTCTTTCAGTAGGAAATATATAATTTTAATTGTAACCTAAGGATCCTGCTAATTTGTGTCTAGTGTTTTGGGCTGTGCTCAAAGATGGCCAGTTACTATTTGTTCCTTTGAATCAGTCATGTGTTGTGTCAAAAAACTATCAGTCTGTTCCCCTCAAGATTCCCCATCATGGTCAGTACTTCATATTTGTTTGGTTTGGGTTGTATCCACCTGACTCAAGTCATCTTTATTGGTGGTGGAATTATCCCTGATATGGATCTGAGGTGGGTATATGGATACTTAGCTAGTCAATAGTTTAAGTTCTTGACACACCATAGCCTCCATATAGTTTTATGATAACCCTTCATATTTTTCAGCCGAATAAAAAAAAAACATTAAGAGGGTATGTGCAGTCTTACAAGGATAACTAATGGATTCTTATGTCAGCTTTTTTATATAAGAAATCTTTGGTGGAGCTCCCTTTATAAAAGGAAAGCAATGGTATTCATAACAAATACATTATCTAGCTATTATCATTAAGATTTTATTCCACATTTGTGGCAAAATGTTTATTTTATAATTCCCATGCCTACGTTTCTTCCATTCCCAAGGAAACACAGCAACAAGTACACTTTAACACGGGAAGGGTGTGAAGGCTTGCTAGTTCAAATTCTAGTCTCAGTGTTTGTTCCACATCAACAAAAGACACTCAACAAGTATTCTGGCTTTAGGACTTGAAATATAAGCAGTAAAGCAGAAAAAATGAGTGAGCAATAATATGAAGGAAGAAAGAATTCTTGTGAAAGGTTAAGTATTGCCACAATATCTGAAGTGCGCCTTTGAATACAGCTGTTTTTTTCCTTGTCACTTCATGAAAACCAAGTTGGCTGAGAATCACTTGTTAAGAAAAAAAGTTCCATGAATATTGAATTTTTATTGGATTGTGCTTTTGTATAAGTCGTTAGTGACCAAATATTGTGATACACACCTCTTTGTACAATTTAGTAATTTCATACAGTTCAATAGGGTAAGATAGAAACTAAGTAGGTAAATAGGCAATTATAATATATAGGTTTTGTGCAATATATACATAATACTCAGTTAGCATACATTTTTTCACTTTCATACCTTTTAATATCAATGTTATCTGAACTGTCATGCTGCTGATCAGGAATTCTCTCTTATTTAGGGTATTGCTAATTCACAAAAAGATTAGTACTCCTTTGTCTAGTCAGCTTTTTAAGAACTGAAGATGCAGAACAGTATTAACATAAGTAGTATTACCTGTGCCCTGACAACCTTAGGAGGGGTGAGTGAGGATGCGTATTAGTGCAGCAGCAACTGACAGCATAAGATTAGAGTGGTTAGTTGACTTAGAGTGCAGGGTAACAATTTTATCAATCAGTTCATGTTTTTTCCCTTTTTTTAACAATGCTGCAGTATTTTAATTCCTTATGTCCATTAATCGTAATATGATGCTCCAGATGTGGTCTGTCTGTTCCCCAGTTCTAAAGTGTTTTCTTCACTATAATGTTTATGTATTCTGAGTTTTCATGAAAAAATAAATTTAAAGGTAGAAATCAAACAATCCCAAACCATCTTTTGAGTGTATAGAAGTCAAACAATCCCAAACCAACTTTTGAGTGTATTGTGTTAAATATATGCATCATTAGGGTGAATGTGCTAATGTCTGTAGTGAACTGAGTTATGCTGCAAGTTGACTATTGGTATTGTTGGGCTCATGACTACAAACAAATTTATTTTGCTACCTTTTTGCATTGCTTAGTTTTGTAAATGATAGTAAGTACGGTATTCTCTTATGTACAATTGAAATTCATCATTTAAAGCTTTTGGAAAATTTGAACTTTGGGAGAATTAATCTGCAAAACTGGGAAAAAAATAACATTGTAGCCTTCCAAGATTGATACACTTGTTTTTAATAGTTTCTCAGCTTGTTCCAAATGTAACGAATGTAAGCATGGAAAGACAGTACGATGTAATGGTCACATGACATCTTTCAAGCTTCTGAAATTCTAGAAAAAATCAAAATATACTCTCACCTCTAAGCAAAGATACTAGAAATGAATAGGTGGGTGTGACGTACCAGTAATGGTGACTAAGTAGGTTAGGAAAGGTTTAGTTAGAAATTGATCCATCCATTCAGATATTGAAGACATTATAGACTGCCATATTAAGTGTGAATATGTGAGAGACTGCTGTATGCCAAGTTTTAATCCAGTTTGTCAGTGCTCATTTATACTTCCAGTAACTACTATTACTTTTTTTTTTAAGTAAGCTCAATTTTAATACAATAAAATACATGTATCACTTATAATTCTAATGATATCTGATAATAAAAGTTATATACTATTTCATCTTTTAATTATAAAGTTATGCAGGGCCGTTAGTGTACTACAGATGTTTGGACACTGGTAGTGGAATTGTTTGATAAGCTTCCAGTCTTGCAGGTCATCAAAACTGGCATCTTTAGTCTGTGAGGGTCTGTTACTTAAGCAATACTTGCCTCAGATAACTCCTATGTCATACCCCACTAATTTTGTACCACTCTCTTCCTATCCTTCTCATTTCATGTTCTCTCTCTCTCTCTCAAGGAGGTGAAAGATGCAAAGTCAGAAATGAGAGAGAGAGAGAGAGAGAGAGAGAGAGAGAGAGAGAGAGAGAGAGAGAGAGAGAGAGAGAGAGAGAGAGAGAGAGAGAGAGAGAGAGAGAGAGAGAGAGAGAGAGAGAGAGAGAAGCACACAGTTCTTCGGTTAAATTTCAAGGTAATAACTAAATGAACAGTCGCAGCTTGACTGAAATATGGGACTCCAAAATTTCTCGACCACAGAGTTATATACAACTTATATATAACTCTGTGCTTTCGACCCTCCCTTTGCTAAGGAGACAAGGGAATTTTCCCTATATTTGGGATTTTTTTAGGGATATTTTGAAGGCCCATTGTTCAATTTGATTCCCCCCAGAACCCCGATTCCCCACAGGTCCCCAATTAAGCTTGTCTTGGGGGGTAGGGGGTCTGGAGTGGCGGAAGGGGAGGCGGACCTCTTGTAAAGAATTACCGTCATCTTCAACAAATTATATCAACACACCCATCATCGCCATCAACACACCCATCATCGTCATCAATACACCCATCATTGTCATCAACACACCCAACATCGTCATCAACACACCCAACATCGTCATCAACACACCCATCATCGTCAACACACCCATCATCGTCATCAGCACACCCAACATCGTCATCAACACACCCATCATCGTCATCAACACACCCATCATCGTCAACACACCCATCATCGTCATCAGCACACCCATCATCGTCATCAATACACCCATCATTGTCATCAACACACCCAACATCGTCATCAACACACCCAACATCGTCATCAACACACCCATCATCGTCAACACACCCATCATCGTCATCAGCACACCCAACATCGTCATCAACACACCCAACATCGTCATCAACACACCCATCATCGTCAACACACCCAGCATCGTCATCAGCACACCCAACATCGTCATTAACACACCCATCATCGTCATCAACACACCCAACATCGTCATCAACACACCCAACATCGTCATCAACACACCCATCATCGTTATCAACACACCCAACATCGTCATCAACACACCCATCATCGTCATCAGCACACCCAACATCATCATCAACACGCCCATCGTCATCATATCAACACACCCATCATCGTCATCAACACTCCCAACATCGTCATCAACACACCCATCATCGTCATCAACACACCCAACATCGTCATCAACACACCCATCATCGTCATCAACACACCCAACATCGTCATCAACACACCCATCATCGTCATCAACACACCCAACATCGTCATCAACACACCCATCATCGTCATCAACACACCCAACATCGTCATCAACACACCCATCATCGTCATCAACACACCCAACATCGTCATCAACACACCCAACATCGTCATCAACACACCCATCATCGTCATCAACACACCCAACATCGTCATCAACACACCCATCATCGTCATCAACACACCCAACATCGTCATCAACACACCCAACATCATCATCAACACACCCATCATCGTCATCAACACACCCAACATCGTCATCAACACACCCATCACCGTCATCAACACACCCAACATCGTCATCAACACACCCAACATCGTCATCAACACACCCAACATCATCATCAACACACCCATCATCGTCATCAACACACCCATCATCGTCATCACCTCCCGTGCCGTTGCCAAGGAGGAGTGTCCGCCGCCGCAGCACAGCCATCATCGTCATCATCAGAGCAAGATGGCCGAGGAGCGGGGCTTGACAGATCTGGAAAACCGAGTAAAACTGCTCGAGGAGAAGATATTCGGCCCCCTGCCCAAGGAGGACGAGTACCCCGAGGTGAGGAGGACCCCCCCGGCCCCTGCACGCCCGGGGGGGATGGTGGGGTCAAGCTCCAGGGGTCTTTTAATTTTCTGGACGGTCTTTTTTTTTTTTTTTTGGTCTCCTGGTCCTCTTTGTAGTCATCTCGGTAGTTTTTAGTCTCCCGGGTGTGACCAGGGGGGGAGGGGGGGATCTATGGTCGTATTTTTATTCATTTAATTTCATTTAATTTCTTGGGGACCCGCAGAGGGATATGCGGGGGATTCAAGGGTCCAGGACAGGATTAGGATAAGGGTTAGGATGAGGAAAGGTATTGGGATATGGTAAAGGGCCGGGATTAGGGAGATAATGATTGGTGATCCGATTCCTAAATGTGTCAAGAGTGGGACTATTAACTACATGAGATGGGAGATGATTCCACTCTTGGATGCTGCGGGGAAAGATTGAATATTTGAATTGTTAGTCTGGTAAGTGTGGTATTTGAGGTTGTGGCTGCCTCTAGTGGATTGTGTAGTTGTCGGGTGTAAATAAGTGTCTTTGTTTATGTCTACTTGATTGTTTGTGATTTTATATAGCATTTGAAGTCGAAGGCACCCCCGGCAGTGTCCAGTCTTCATTCAGCTTGTAGCACACTGTCTGAGTCAGTAACTTGGGACTGTGCCACATATCATGAGTCCTGACAGTGTAGTAATGCCTTCGAACTCCTTGTTGTGCTCTGATTTCTTCCAGTTTCAGGTTATGGCCCCTGCTGGTTGCTTGATTGTTTTGCGTTAAGTGTACAGTGACTGCTGGATCATAGATCTTGAACGTCTTGAAAGTCCCAATCATGTCTCCTCGGGCATGGCGACAGGTTAAAGTTGGCAAATCCAGTTTCCTCAAGCTTCCTTTATAACTGAGATTTTATCGAAGGAACAATTTTTGTAGCTCTTTTATTAACGTTTTCAAGTGCTGTCATGTTCCGTAACTTATACCTATGGATTCCATACTGGGTGTCCATAGCTATCCAGTCACTCCGGTCTCTAGTAACTCCGGCCCTGGCGTCACTCCAGCCTCCAACCTTGGTCACTCCGGCCTCCCACCCTGGTCACTCCAGCCTCCCAGTATTCACATAGTACTGTAAAACGAATCCTTGGTGTTTCAATCTTGATTATAGTTCATTATACCTGTACCACAGACATGTTCAAAACCTTAAAATGAAAAACGACATGGTAAAATTTACAGTTTTTTTTTCCTGTGTTATAAAGCGTCTTAACTCAGTGAACAATGTGGTGAAACTTGGTTAGAATGCAAACACCTGTTCCATAATTATTAAACAGCCTTGGTGTTGTCTGCCACCGAGAAAATTAGCAGGATTTATATTAACAAAACAGACGTTTGGGACATTACTAATGATTTTTAACTCAAAATCAACTATAATTGATGGTATTTGTTATTGTTGCCTGCATATTATTGACTCTGACAACTGTTTCCTATGTGTAGGCTATGATATATTATCCACGTGGGACAACAGGTTGCCAGTGCACATTAATGCACTCCTCAGACTTAGGTGAACCAACTATAAAACTCCCTTGGCCTCTCATTCTATTTTCTTATTTTTTTTTAGCAGTTTTAATTTTTTTTTTTTTTTTTTTGAGCTGCCTTCTTTGCTGTAAAAAAAATGCATTACCTAACATTATTTTTGGCCATTTCTGTTTACCATTATACTAAATATTTTTAAGTATGATTGCCCTTTGTTGTAGCAGTTTTACAAATGGTATCAGTGAGGTGAATGCCATGGTCTGCCAGTATGAGAGATGCTTAGAGAGCCAACCTGTACCTCTTGCTAACTGAGATGTTTTCACAGGTTGTGTCAACACTGGCCTCTCTTGGGGGGCGCCTGGGGAGTGCTCTGGGCACCAGGGACCGCATGATGATGGTGATGAAGAGACGTGAGTGTTTCTCTTGATCTTTTGGGGTGCCTTCAATACGAGGGAGCTCCGGTAAGCATATTAAACTCAATCTAAAACTTTCATTCATATTTACATTAACAACATCCTCCAGAGTCAATTCACTCTATCCACAAGTCCATTATTTTTATTCAGCCCCTGTCTGTATTAAAAATCTATATATCTCACTTCAAACCTATATTCTTTCTGTTTGTAGTTTGCAATTAAATCCAGAGACCTTGAATTCAGAGGCCATGTTATATTATTTTTAGGGAATAACCGTTTAACACAGCATTGGATGAAGATGGTCATTTGGTTGAGCATATTTCAGACCTTGCCCCATTTTCATCAATATGCTTTATTAACTTGGCTTTTTTTTTTTTTTTTTATACAACAAAGGAAGCAGCTCAAGGGCAACAAAAAGAAAATGTAGAAAAAAACCCCCCCTGCTTATCACTGCTCCTGTAACTGATGAAGTAAAGAGTGGTGGCCAAGGAGGTCAATTTCAGGTGGAGAGGTGTCTTGATGCAGTCCTCTTGAATTTATAAGACACGTAATGATAAAATCCAGCAGATGAAGAGCTTCCTGATGCAAGCCTAGCAGGTGTTGGTGTGGAGATGGCATTGTGTGCATGAGATATGGCGTAGTTGTCAGCGAGATGTCGGGCCCATGACATATTAACTTGTGGTAAAAGTGAGTTCAATGCCCTGCCTCAAATTTTTTTTTACTCATTTAATTTTTTCATTACCATTATCAGAAAAGTTAAAATAACCTTGATTTAGCTCTCCAGTCACTGAATCAGCCTTTCAGCCGAGAGACTCAGCCGAAACACTGTGTTCACACCTGGAGAGCTCGGAATCTAATGCTGAAACCAGTATAAAATATTGGCCTCCTTGTATATGTACGCTACACCATCTCCACAACAACATTTGCCAGCCACACATCAAAAAAACTTCATGACATTTTTTTTTTTTCATTATGTATATGTATTATGAATGCTTCATTGATCCACATCTGGTTAATTAATCATATTGATGAAAATAGGGCAGGGTCTGTAACACGCTCTGCCAAATTATCCTCCTTATTCACTGCATTAAGTTATTCCCAATAAAAGATAAAACACAACCTATGAAACCCATAGTAGGCTGCCTTGGTGGATTGGGAAGGTGACTTGAGGCAGCTATCTTCCATTCATTTTAAATAACTGTCGTTTTCCCATTGTAGCTTAGCCTTATCAGTTCTCTTCCCTCTCAAATCTGATTGGCATAGGCTTTTCTGAGCCTATAAATTTCTTTTCCTCAACTACCTCCTTACCAGTCTTACTGACTTTGAGCACCTCAGTCACTTCTCTTTTCATTTCTTGGCTGGGTTACATCCTTTCCTATTCTCTAATTTAGGTTTTCCTTACTTCTGATTTTTTCATATCCTGGTTTTCCTCTTGTTTCTTCGCCAGAATATCATTCTCTTGGAGTAGCCTCTTCATTTTATTTCATTCCTCATCCAGCATGTTAATTTCTTGATCTACACTCTAATTTTTCTATGACGCATTAGTACTTCTCAGGTCTGTAACATTGCGTGTACAAATGTATGTGTGTGTGCATATAACATGTTCTATTCAAGGGAGTGATATTTTTTCCCATGTTGAAATGATTTTGTTTTAATGCAAAACACCCCACCATCAAAGTAAGGTAAAGGTGGGTGCATACGCAATAGATGAGCATGGCTGCGGTGCTCATCTCCGATCCGCTGGCCCTCTGAGCCCATGGTAGGTAACAACCAGTTACCCCGGGACACAGGCCAATGTGAAATCCGGGATTGCCACATTTACCTTCCCAGGTTCTCATTTATCAACCAGCCTGAAAGGGAGAATGAATAGCTGGGTGAGCTGCACGCCGGCTGCCCAGGCCAGGATTCAAACCAGGGCCCGTGGAATGGTAGCAAGGCAACCTGACCATTAGACCATGGAGGTTAGTAGTTGTGGGGAATTTATCTTACTGCTCATTGTACTGTGGAGATGTAATAATAATGTGTACTCCACAGTGGATGAACTGGAGCGCTACCTCGATCCTGGGTATGGCGAGGGGCTGGAGGTGTGTGACAGTGTGAAGCTGGACTTGGTGCTTGGCCGTGAGGAACAGCTGCATTCCTACCACAGCCACCTGACTACCCTCAACTCACTCAAGCATGTCCTCGACTCACAGCACATCAAAGGTCAGCATGGTCTTCTTCAGCTTCATTTCTTACTAAACAAAACAAGTTATATAATCAGAGATGATGCATAGCAATAGTAAAATATCCAAATATCATACCTCATTGGTAGAGGAGGATACTTATAACACATTCTTGACTTAGTGGTATTTAGTGAAAGACTTCACACCAAGTTACAGGTTGAAATAATTGAAGGTTATAATTCACTGTCATTTTTAAGTTTTATTATGCTAGATAGGTAGCTATATAATCTTGATAAAGTAAAACTCGGGTTTAATCAACTCCACTATGGTCAACTCTGCCCATAGCATGCATTCAATTTGAGCCTCTCTGAGAATCTAATACTTAGTCTGTTAGGGAAACTCAGGAGGCTGGATATAGTCATGCTTTTTCAAGCTTTAGAGGCCCTTCAGTGCCAATAATATCAATAGTGGATATGTCTGAAATTATAGCTGTCTCAGGAGTAGGTATATGCCAATCTAACAAACTGTACCAGGGATTGCACCACATGACAAGAAAAGGAAATATGTCAAACTCCATTTATTTTTTCTATGCATTTATATTACAATAATTCAAAGTAGCACATTATCCATTACATATATTTATCATCATTTACATGAATAACATGACCCTACTTAGGTGTACACTACTTTTTTCACCGAGATGTATGGCACCATGACTGTTGTTTGTGTCCTCTGTCTCATGTTTGCTGTGGGACATTGCCATAATGTTTCCAGTGCCTGCTCCAATATCATGTTTATTGTGCTATTGTACTATTCTTTGAGAAAGCAAGCAAGCCAACAATAATGTGAACCTTCCTGCCCCTAAGCTTAAGTCAATACACTTTGAGTAAAAAAATTGGTTTGGCCACATTACAATTGAGGCAAAATCATGGCCTCCATAAAATACTCAATGCAGCTGTTTGGCAGATGATGTCCTTTCAATTCACAATTATCACAGTTCTCTCTTTTCTGCTACCTACTTTACCAGGATCCTATTTTTTAGTACCTTGAGCACAACCTTTTTTCATCTCTTGCTGGGTTTCTTTCTGCTGGTATTCTATAATCTCTTACGTTTACTTGAAATTCCACATGAATATTTACTTTCAATTCTTCTGGTCTTTTTTTTATCAAGGTAATTGTTTCCCTCATGCCTTCATGCTCTCATATCATTTTCTTCAAGTTGCTGTTTCATCTTGCCTGGGTTCTCCTCCAGCCCTTTACTCTTGATCTGCCTGATTTAATTATTGTCAGTCTATGTGAGAGCCATGTGTTGTTCACCATGGTCTGTCTGATTGCACATTGGACTTGTGATTGCCAGCCAGTACCCTCCCCAAATGAGCTTGGAGCTTGTGTGACAAATATTTGGGTACAGCTAAAACCTCACATCGCACCCACACACAGACAGTAACCAGGACACAACTCCTGACAGACCCCTAGTACCCTTTCACTGCTGGGTGGACATGGGGCATGGATTAAAGGAAGCTACCTGTCTGTCTCCACTCAGCATGAGAATTGAACCTGGGACCTCTTGGTTGTGAAACGAGCATGCTAACCACTCCACTATGGAGCTCTGTAGTGTAGAGGTATGCAGGCTCACCTCCACCAATAAGTCCTGAGTTTGATTCCTGGGCAGAGTGAAGAAAGATAGGCTGTTTCCTTTAATCCATGCCCCATGTCTGCCCAGCAGTGAATGGGTACCAGGGGTTAGTCAGCCATTGTGTCCAACCTCCGGCATGTGGGTGCCATTTAAAGCTTTAGCTCAACCGAAGCTTGAAGCTAAGAAGCATGAATTATTGTCTTGTTTCTTTCAGATTGTGCAAACCTAGAGGAAGAGTTAATGGCTGTAGCCGGTCATCAGAGGGAAACAGAAGAACAAACTACACAGCAGAGTACACAAATCAAGAACATGCTGAATCAGTACAATGATATTGTATCCTTTTAACTGACCATGCATAAAGTAGATGGAGTAAGGCACATAATCTGATGCACAAAAGATTAGCATTAGTATAGTTTCTTGCAAATTTTGCTTTACCCTCTGCCTCTCTCTGGCAGGGAGACAGTCAGTAAAGTTGCTTGCATTGTATGGAATTAATACATGGAGAGGTAGGAGGGGGCCCAATCTGTGTCTAGATTATAGAGGTAAATGATAAGACTAGCAGATACCCCATCTCTTAATCCTCCCTTTACCCCTCATGATTTTCACAAGTGACCCTAAATTTTCCCTCTGTACCTCTCACTTTTAGCCTTAGACCCCACTCCCCCACTCTGGCTTTCATTTCTCTCATACAACCATCCATGTACACATTAAAAAGACATAGTGACATAGCACACCCCTGTCTCACACCCACACCAACACCAAAACTCACCATTTACGTGTACAGAGACACTCGCATCCTTATAGAGGGATCTGATTCCCTCCAGCAGATGCCCTCCCACACCATATATCCTTTGAGCATCCCATAAACCCTTCCTGTCAACCCTGTCATATACCATCTCTAGGTCCATGAAAGCAACAAACAGCTTCCTATCCTTCTCTAGGTATTTTTCAACTAACATTTTTGCTGCAAATATTTGGTCTACACAACCCCTCCCTTTCCTAAAACCCCTTTGTTCATTGCCTACACTTTTCTCAGTTATTTTCTTCATCCTCTCATTTAAAACCCTTCCATACACTTTTCTTGCCACACTGAGTAAACTTGTTCCCCTGTAACTGGCCGCAGCAGAAGTGTCTCCATCTCTCCCTGTTCTGGCACTCCCTCTCAGCACATTCAATCCTGCTACTTCCAACTCTCACACTCAAATACTCACTCACCCTATTGATCCACTTCACAGGTGGTCTTCCTTTGACATCCCCTCCCTCAATCCTTCCCTCATACGCTCTCTTCACGAATTCATTCTCCCCCATTCTCATCACGTGTCCAAATCACCTTAATGCACCACACTTCACCCACTCCACTCCACACTCCACTCCTTTCGCTGTCGCACCCATACCAAACCACTCATACACGCTGTCATTACTTTCTCCATCCCATCCTGACACATCACATGCCCCTAAGCTCAGATAAACTTATAATCAGGAGAGAAAGGATTCCTGACCAATAAGACATATGTCCACTCCCCACACAAACTACAAGAATACTAAGGGTGAGTGTTGGCTCAGATTGTGTTTCACTGTAACGGTTGAGGGTCAGCATAATACATTGGCACAAAAAAGAAAAGGTGTGGTATTGCTGTCATCACCAACATGTCCCAGGTCATGTACCCGGCTTATATTTCTGCCAACCATGTTGTCGCTCATTGCTGAGAGAGCTAACCATGCATGTACATTACTACTTTGGGAAACATTCTCATGCTCCAGTACTTCACCAGTAGTTAGTCCAATGATGATCCATGGCCTCAGCAACACAGCAGACTTTGTTCAGGGAATCTGCTGGCCAACAAGTATATTACAGTGTTGCTGCAAGACTTCACGGGTGACCTGCTAAGAAAATAAAATTGAATTTGCAGTTTTAGCTGATGGACTTCATGCAAAATGTTAAAATTTAAATTAATCTCAATTTACTACAAGCAATATCTAACACCAAATCAATTTGACAAAGGGTCAGAATGAGGTTCTTTACTCTGTCTATTTGTAGCTTGCAACTGGAACCTAGGCTACTTTTGTAAACTCTTAACTGATTGGACAGTGGCCTGAGGCAGCTTTCTCATATGCATCGTAGAAACAGACCTCCCCACACTTCAAGCTTTACTTTTATGCTCTGTAGCCCACTCATGTCACATAATACATACTGGGTTTCTTCATCACTGGACAGTAGATAGATTGCAGATTACAACTGTGTAAAAAACAACTTAGATTGACAAAAAATAAGGGAAATAAAGCGAGTTGAAGTCCAAGACGGGGTCATAAATGTTCATACCGCTTTTTATTCCATGCTGATTTTTTCATAGAATTATTAAGCTATTAAAAACTAAGAATGCCACCTGATAAAGAAAAGGTTGCTGAAGGTGATAGTGTCAACAGATTATTGATAAGTTAGAGAGGAATGGAGGTAAGCAAGTTTTATACAAAGTTGTAGGCAACTTGCTTACCTCCCTTCCTTTCTAACATATTGATAATCTGTTGACACCATCATCTTCAGGAGCATTTTCTTCATCAGATGGTATTGTTTGTTTTACAGTAGCCTAAAAATTCCAAGAAAAAATCAGCAAGGAATTAAAGCCCGTTTAAATTTTTATAACCCTGGCTTTGGCTTCAACTTGCATTATCTCTTTTTTATATATATTTAGTCAATTGATGTGGTTTATAACACTGTCGTAATCTGCAATCTTTCTACTATCCAGTGATGACGAAACCAAATATTTATTATGTGAGTGGGCTACACAGCATAAAAGAAAAACTTGCACTTGCAATGTGGCGAGGTCTGTTTCTAGGATGTGTGGGAAAAGGCTGCCTCAGGCCACTGTCCAATCTACTACAAGCTTACAAAAGCAGCATAGGATCCAGTTGCAAGCTACAAATAGACAGTATAGTATCATTAGTTTTGCTTACACTCTTATGCCATGGCAAGAAGTCTGATTTGCAGTTTCAAGACTCACGGCTTTGTTACCAGTATATGATGTTTGGAAGGGCAAATCAGGTTGCACTATTTAAATGTGTGTTGCACCGAGATGATGGTTCCTACATACAGACAATAGGAGCCACAGGAACCAATGGTTAACTGCCAAGGTCTTCTTAGTAGTTGGCTGAGTTGTGCTGACTGCAGATATATTTAGTTAGTATAACAATTATCTTGAGTTGTAAGCTGGTATCTGAAAACGTAAACAAAAATAACCTCAGCTTGCACTTGTATCCCCACTAGCATATTCTTCATAACTTGCACTGGCATGCCTCTTTTCAGCCATACAATTTTTCACTTCTGCATCTCTCTCAAAATGGTTTATCCAGCAGCTTTGTGTTGCTTCAGATGTTATTGTCACACAGTTCGTTTTCCCTTTCATGTACTCCACGGCTTTATTCTGTACTCTATTTTAAAAATGCTCTCATTTCTATTGTATGCCACTTCTTTACTACGTTACAACTCTAAAGAGTTTTTTTCTGCACAACAGTTTTAGTAATATGAGGACTTGAAAGTGTTTAAAGCATAATATTCATACTCCTTTATATATGCATACCATTTCAGTACATCGTGATACATCCACTCCACTGACCTTTTTTTTCCCCAGGAACTACTCAATTTTTTTCCCTTAATGACAATTCAGATAAACACCCTGACGGAGACCTTCATTAAGATGGATGAAATTGTAACCAAGGCAGAGATTGCAGCAATACCAAAGAAGGCAGAAGACTAGAGGCTCCCTTGTTATGCCTTGGAAAGGTTCTCAAAACATTAAACCATAAGGCCTTTACAGATCTAAATACCAATTGTGCACCTTAGTTATCGACATTTAATGTTAATGTAACTTCACCAAAGGTCTGTTATGTTATATTTAATAAGTCATTAAATAAATGGCACAACATGTCTTACTTAATTTCCTTCTAGAACATAAGGGCATCATGGTAGTATCAATTTAAGAGGGTTAATATCCTCTACTTCATACAGCTTTTTGCCATTCTTCTTTGCCCATTTGGTTTAGGTTAGTGGCACTATTCTGGCTGTGGGAGTCTATCCTCTCAGGGGGTTCTGTGTCCTGGCCACAGCTAACAGTCAGTCCAATCGTTGATCTGAGTTGGTTGGGGTGGGGTCTGCAACTGCTCCCTTAATCATCCCTCGGTCAAAAACTACAGGAATGAAGTAGATCTGGCTCAACATAGACTAAAATAGCAACAGAAGGTGGAAGACATCAACTCTTCTCAATATGAGGCTTTTAACCTGGAAGCAGTGACGGGCCAAATTTGTGGCTTTACCGTGTACCAGCAACGAGCCAAATTTTTGCTATGATGTAAACCCTCCAAAATAGATGATGCATAAACTGATCACAAATGCATTAATATATATTATGAAATGGTTTGCATGAGTGATGATTTTTTTCATTTTTCTCCCTTAGAGGGGCCTTTGAGAAACATGATCCTACAGTTACCAGGTTAAACTAGCGAAGAACACACATTTTCCATTGCACTAGCATCTTATTGCTAAAAAAATAACTGCAAAAGAAGCATTAAAAAAATAAATAAATAAATAAAAATAAAAAGTACTATAGTCTGACATCTAAAGTGGCGTCTTTGACGTAGACAGCCCTTTGTACACTGTTGCCACGTCTCCAACTGACCTCACGTACCATGCCCTTCATACTCTCTCTCTGTGTCTCTCTGTGTGTGTGTGAAATATAGTTTCAAGAAACACAACAGTCGAAAGTCCAAAGGCGGCGACGAGAGAATTTTGTTGGTCTGTGCTCCGCCTACCGGAGTGTGTGGCAGATGACAGACACACCAAAATATAGTAGAAATGCCATAATTAAGGCAGGCAGCGCAAGTGTGAAGTGGTGGGTTGGGAAGAGCATGACCCTGACATGAGGTGACAATGCTGTGGAGGCAACAGTGCCAAGTGTTGTACAAATTTCTTTGTATTCACTCACAAATAGAGAATCATTCATAAAAAAACATATCTTTTTTTGTACGAGAGAGAGAGAGGGTGTGAGGGGTGCGGTTCGGGAGGTGAGTTGGAGACGTGACACCACTGTATGGGGAACTACCTACATCAGAGGCGCCACTTTAGATGTGTCAGACATTAGTTGTGTTGCATAATAGAAAAAACAGTATGGTGGAACATTAAAAACTACTAGGATATTAAATTTACTCAAAAGTGTTATATCAAAGAAAGTAAATCTACCCTACTTGTTAATCATCACTACCACCATTATCATCAGTAACCCAATTTCCCACAAAGGCTGAGGGATACAACCATAATTAAGACATGTGGCCACTTTCAAAAGCATTTGAGGCAAGAGAGGTGAGGGACCCCAATACCAACCTCCTGTATGGTCTAGTTTCTTAAGCTCAACAATGAAATACAGACATACTCTCTTGATCTGCATAGGGATACAAAACACTACCAGGTTGTTGGGTGTGGGATTCTGATCCACAACAAGACTTATGCACAGCCTGACAGTTGTAAATCGAACTGCTCACCCATCTTGTATTTGTTGAACACTGCAGTGAATATTTATGAAAAATCAAAAAATTTAAAATAAAATCTTACCAAGGTAAATGGGTAGTCCACTGCAACTGAGCGGTGAGTCAGGTGCAGGATGTCTCTATAAAGATGCAATCTGTTTGGTGATCCAAAGATATCCAGTCTCCCACCAATTTTAAGAAAATGTACTGAAAATAAAGATCAATTTATATCATAACTGCATGTTGTCATTATAAATTCATAATTATGATTACCTTTACATTAGTTACGAGGAATCTCATTTCTCACAGAGGTTCTTTGGGGATAAAGCCCCAGAGAAGAAAGGAAGGTCAAACTTTGAAGTAAGAAAAAAATATAAGAGGAACAAAGACTACAGACATGAGCTACACTACACCTTCACCGGTCTTGTCATCATACCCCAACACAGGCTATGGCTGTGTCACACACTGAACAACGCCCTACAGTCCATCAGTCTGAGAAAGTGATTTTCAAGTTAAGGGATTTCATAACATAGAGAATCATTTTTATTTGGTAATGAATTGGCACTGTAAAAAGTATTACTAAATCAAACTTATACAATGGTGACATTTATTTATATCAATGGTTCCCAAAGTGGGCACTATTGCCTACCTGGGGGCAATGGAGAGGTCAGGAGGAGGGGGTAAGGGTGGCAGGGTGGCATTAAGAGTACTTAATAACTCTTTCTTTTTACAAAATCTGAATGGCAAAAATTTTCACAACCACCAAGGCTAAGCTAAAGGGACATGTATTTTTTTTTTTTTTTTTTTCACGTCTCCGCCTATTGCGCCAGTAGGCTTGCTTGAGGGGCCTGGATAGTATTCGGCCCCAGCCCGTCATGGCGCAGGCAAGTGTTCATAGTGGCGCCATCTTCTCTTGGCTCATGCTGCCCCCCGGAACTCTTTCTTGATTCTTGGATGGTTTCCTCTAGAGTCCGGGTTGATGGGTGGTCTTCAGGACAGCATGATGATAATAATAATAATGTTATGAGCTGTTATTGCGGGATCGTCACACTCTAGTGAGTGCTCCTGTCACTGGCAATGCAGTTTATAAGTGGTATTTGGCATCTCAAGTTACTCTTTGTCAGAAAGTGGTGACGCGTCGATGCGTGCACATCTGTGCAGATTATTTCTTCCATTTCTCTCACTCATTGGGAAGTATTTTGCTGCAATTAATTTGTCGCATTTGACAAATCTTTAGTGAAAATAAAGGAACAAAAGCAGTAAATCATTCGCATTTCTGAAGCCGCATTTAGGTTACCTATTCAAACGTAACTTTTTCATTGACTTTGGCCTTCGCAAGTAAAAATACACGTTAGGCAAAATTGGATTCCATTCGATTCTACTGCATACAGCGAACTCTGGAGCACAATGCTGTGACTCAGGATGATGGCAAGGATCTCAGGCAGTTACATGATGATTTTTATGAGGATGCACCTGATTATGATACTTACATAAACTACCCGATTATGAACAAATATCACACACACACATGTATTTACACACACACACACACACACACACACACACACACACACAGAGAGAGAGAGACTTAAATGACTTAAACTTAAATTCATGAAGGACGACTGACGTTTTCGACACGTTTGAGAAAATCCATGAATATTGAAATATTTCTTAAAAAAATTATATACATGTCAACTGTGCAACAAAATGAACATAAAGAAAGTATCAGATATTTTTTTTATCAGTGAGAAAATGATTCAGGCATTAAAGGGTAAATGTAGGAAAGGAAAAGAAGGGGGCCCAAGACGGTGCCTTGAGGTACCCCAGAAGTTACAGGAGTAGATGAGGATTGACTACCATCAAGAACAACTCGATGTTTGCGGGTAGTTAAAAACGTGGTAACCCAGTCAGAAAGTTGTCCTCGTATGCCATAGAATCCTAATTTAGCTAACAGTCTTTGGTGGGGAACTTTGTCGAAGGCTTTGGCACAGTCAAGTATTATGGCATCAATTTGTCTAATTTTGGGGTTATCAAAGGGACTGCAAAATGTCGTGTGTGTTCACAAGTAATTGAGTCTCGCACGAACATTTGGGCCGAAAGCCGTGCTGACTGTCAGTCAGTATGTTTTGCCTATCAAAGTGGTCCATTATATGTCTATGAATTATACGTTCTAAAATTTTGCACAGAGCTCAGGTTAGCGAAATAGATCTATAATTAGCAGGGAGGGTTCTGTCTCCAGATTTAAAAATTGGTGTCACATTTGCCACAAGCCAGTCAGTCCTGAGGGAGTTCTTCGGTTTGTAAAGTCTGTGAGAATATAACCTGCAGGATAGGTGCAAGAATGCAAGCATTAGCTTTTAGTATCCTGCAGGGTATATTGTCTGGTCCAGTCGCTTTGTCAGTGTCAACCTCAGATAATAGTTTCTCAATTCCTTGGATGTTTAAATAGAGGGGAGGAATTGTTGGGTGTGGTGATGTTGGTATGGCTCGTAAGTTTGCATGTTCTTGTGTAAAAACAGATTGGAATTGTTTGTTAAGTGTGTTGGCTTTATCTTGTGGAAGTGTGGCCAAGGAACCGTTGAATAGTAGTGTTGTAATTCCGGTCGAGTCTTGTCTGCATCCTTTGAAGAAGCTGTAGAATTTCTTGTGGTTTTGTGTGTTGTTTGTGAGACAAGTGGATGTGTATTTAGTTTCTGCTTGTTTAGTTTCTTTTTGTAGTGTTTTCTGTATGTTTTTGTAGTGTTCCCAGTGTTCTATATTGTTGTAACATTTTGCTGTGTTGTATGCCTTTACCTTGTTTTTGTGTAGTCTTTTTAATTGTCTACTCTACCATAGTAATAACCAGTTTTGTGTGATAGTTTTCTTGAGTATGTGTTTGTCCATTGTGTCATGTATAAAGTCTCGTAGTCTGGTCCAATTTGCCTCAACGGAATTGGCCATTGGGTCTGTGTCAAGGAAAAAGTCTCTAAAATCAACTAAGTCTTGAGTTATGGCACCCATATCGGCTCTGTTGTATAAATAAATGTTCCTGGGTAGTTGTTTTTGTGTTGTTGGTCTAATGTTTATATCAATGAGTACCATGTCATGGTCACTAAGACCTGGTGGTACTACTCGTGTACGTGTGATTAAAGAAGTGTTGTTTATGAGGAACATTAAGTCTAGTGTGTTGGATGTGAACCGATGTCTTATGTTAGGATTGTGTTTTCCTACACTGACCTGTGTGCGTGTTGGTTCATGTACTGTTTGTGTGAGTGTGTGTTGATTATGTTAATAAAGTGTTCATGTAAGTTTCTCCTATCAGTCTGTGGTAGTATGTATACTGCCTTCGTGGGTGGGGTTGCCCAGTGTCGCCTGTGTTGTCCAATCAATGTCAGGGAGATTGAAGTCGCCAGCCAACCATATGTTTTTGGAGGGGTCAATTTTGGATAATGATTCATCAAAGGTCTGCAGATATTCTAAATTTGAATTTGGGGGACGATAAAAAGATCCAATGAAGAGAGTTCTACAGCCCTGAAGTTGTACTTTAATCCAAATAATTTCAGAGTCCACATTTAGTTCTATGGCTGGAGTCACTACTAGTTCCGGCTTTGTCACAATGAGGACTCCACCGTGGTTATTGTCCATTCTGTCTTTTCTGTGTAGGGTCATATTATAGGGACTGTCCGTCGGGAAGACTTCACTGTCTTTTATGTCAGGAGTGAGCTAAGTTTCTGTCCCTATAACAATGTCTGGGTCATAAGTCAGGAGGGTTTGATGAAAGGCGGCTCTTTTGTTATTGATGCTACATAAGTTGATAATGAGGGCATAGAGAGAAGATGACCCCTTGGTGGTGGAGTCATGTGTGGAGGTGGTAGTGGTGGATGAGGGGGAGTTGAGGATAGAGGATCTATTGGGGACAGTGATGGGAATTATGGATAGGGAACAGGATCTATTGTGGGAATGATTGGGTGTGGAATGGTTTGGGTGAATAGCGGGAGTGGATGATGTCTGGGGATTGTCTGCTGTCAAGTCTTCATGTCGGTTTTGAGTGGGGGAGGAATTGTCCAAACTGTCTCTACCTAACAGTCGGGTGATCCTATCTAACAATGATGTGGTGTCTAAGGAGCTGAATTTATTGTTATTAAGTAAAGGTGAGTGGAAAAGAGAGGAAGTAAAATTGGATGCCCCAAAGTCCCAGCAGATTCATGAGATCCTGACACCCTGCATTCCCAACGGTCTCCAAGCTTATTTTAAGGAAGAGGAGGGAGTATGGGCAAACACTATAATTTAACCAAATCTAGGAAGGCAACCCCTGCTGAAGCCCTCCTGAACATAGTGTTCGGGTTCTAGGAGTGTGTAAGGCCGCCACAGCGGGTCAGAACCCAGACATGTTGGAAGGAGATGACTGTTTCCAACCACCAAAGAAAGCCTTGTTAGCACAAGTTGTTCAAAGAGTTTGCTGATGTCGGAAAGAAGACTGATAGAGCGGCAGGAGGAGGCCAAGGTGGGGTCTTTCCCTGGCTTTGGCCCTTGAGATTGGAAGCATGATGGCGTGACGCCACTGGTGAGGGAAGGTGCCTCAGAGCCAGCTGGGGTTAAAGATCTACCTAGCAGGTTGGGTGAAACCGTAAACTGTCCGACCAGGTCGCGTTTTGAATGTCGTCACCCTCAGCAGATTTACTCACCGGCGGTGCAGCTACGGCGACTGTAAGCTGCGTGTTCAGTTCAGCAGCTGACAGTTCAGTTGAAGTTCAGTTGACGGTCGGGGAGACAGCCTTTGCAACGGCCTCCCCTTACACCAACAAAAAATTACGTGATGCGGGGACTTCAAGAAGCTGCAAGTTTTCTTTTATTTCATTCAAGATTTTCCATTATTTTATTTGCCAACGTAATTACTCCTCCAGCGGTCTGCGGATACAAATGAGGGAGAGGCTCGTTTTCCTGCCGCTTTCATTTTCTTTCTGCACGAAGTCGGTGTAGATAAAAAAGAAAAAAAAAGGAATGGGTGTAAGAGGCAAGGAGCTTTCCCAGTAGCTGGTATCAAATCCTTTTTCCTCTTCTCGGCGTAGCTCGCTTATCCCTTCATCTCACAGTCCTTCAACATCCTTTACCTGCCTGTCTTCTATTGTACTTTTTACTTTTATTTATATCCATATCTCATTTTTTTCCGTTCATGCAATCTTCATCTTCACTTTCTTCTCCCCTGAGTGGCAACGCGACGGGCCGACCCGAAGTCCGAACCCGGGTGAACCGAGAACCGAATATACTGAATGTGTCATGTGCTTAATTCATCCACGCTGGGGGATATCCTGAATTACATGGTGAAAGGAAAAAACAGGAAGGGCATAAATAACTGACAACAATACTGGGACTGACGGGAGATAAATAAATAAATGACAATTAAAACTCCGAGTCACATTAACAGACCTGATTGAAGGGTGGAATACAAGAGACCAAATAATATAACAAAAAAAAATGGCATCGAACACTTAAGAAAGACGAAAAAAGGAAAAATACCAGTGCCAACAAGGAGAATAAAGACACGGAAAACAAATGGTCTGTGTTGTACCGAATGTGGTTGCCTCCTGTACTCTGTGTTGCCTCAGAGGTGCTGGGTTCCAAGACCTTGTGGGAGCCATGCAGGCGGACCCTGAGTGAGCTGTGACCAATGCCGTGGAGGTGCCGGTGTGGTGTGCCAGGAGGGAGGTGCCGGTGTGGTGTGCCAGGAGGGAGGTGCCGGTGTGGTGTGCCAGGAGGGTGCCATGCCCAGCCCAGCAGCAAGGTGAGGAGACTGTTGCTTCAGTGTTCATTTATTTCATTTAATTTCTAGGAGACCCGCAGAGGGCCACTTTCGGGTGGCATGATATGCGGGGGATTCAAGTGGCCAGGACAGGATTAGGATAAGGGTTAGGATGAGGAAAGGTATTGGGATATGGTAAAGGGCCGGGATTAGGGAGATAATGATTGGTGATCCTATTCCTAAATGTGTCAAGAGTGGGACTATTAACTACATGAGGTGGGAGATGATTCCACTCTTGAATGCTGCAGGGAAAGATTGAATATTTGAATATACTAGTGTTAGTGTTAGTTTTATCATTGTACTCAGAGGCATGGCACAAGTGTACGCTCTTCATTATTAGTTCTGTAAGATGTAAGTGAAGGGGAAATGTCCTAAACTATACTTGGTTTCTGACGAATCGGTTTACGCACACACCCATAAGAACATAAGAACATAGGGAGACTGCAAGAGGCCGAGTGGCCTACACAGGGCAGCTCCAGAATCCCCCCCACTACTCACAATGGGTGAGATGTAGTTTCAGGGATTACAGGTAGAGGCTAGATCCTCGTTTACCTTCAATATGAACATACACTCCAGTACCCTGTTACCTTACTGTACCCACACCTCACTCATCAGTCATCTTATCCAATGAATCCTTTGATAGCCTTTCTGAATTTTGCTTCGACTCTCATTCGACCGGCTTAGTCGCCACACTACACTACCACCTGTCATCCTCGTCCATGTAGCTATGAAGTCTATTCTTAAAACAAGCTATTGTCCCTGCACTAACTATGTGATTGCTTAGTCTATTCCATTCCCCTTCCACCCTATTACTAAACCAATGCCTGCCTATTTCCCTCCTAAATCTATACTTTTCTAATTTAAATCCATTACTGCGTGTTTTATCCTGCTGGCTAATTCTCAGTACTTTACTTATATTGCCTTTGTTGTAACCCTTGACCCATTTGAATACAGTCACCTCTCGATTAACACGAGTTTAACCCGCGACCGTCGGCAGACCCTTTTCAGGGCTTTCATGAGTCGTGGCTGTGGTACGGTGGACCCTAAAAAGGGCTCGCCATAAAACACCTAATTTGAGCTAATTGTAAGTGGTGGTGGCATAATGCAACCCACCATGAATGCCCTAGGTCATTGTGGTGGGTGAGTGATCTTGAGGTGGGCTTTTTCGTCATAGGTGGTGCTGTAAGGTCATACTGAATTAGCTATCCATACAGTAATCACTTGTCAAATTCTCTATGGTAGACAACAAGCGACTCTCGGCTAGATGCCACGTGTCACGATACTTTTTATTTTGTAAAAAACACCTCCCAAAAAGAAGAGTTTGAGTTAAAGTAAATATTTTCAATGGCTTTATGATTATAAGAGGAGTACTCTGATGTACGTTCCATGCTCTTTTCTTAGTCTCAAAATGCAGTGTAATTTTGTCGTTTCTCGGCCACTTCTCAGCCACTTCTCGGCTTTCCCATAGCCGAAGCCCACGGGTTAAATAACGCGTTTTTGATTTAACATATTTAAGGAGATACGTTTAACAAACGCGATATGTTCGATTTAACATGAGTTGATATTTAAGGAGATACATTTAACAAATGCGATATGTTCAATTTAACATGAGTCTCATCGATGACATCACGCTCGATGACGTCACCGCGCGGAGACACTGTCTTTCTCCTCAGTCTGAAGCAGTGCTACCAGCGCTTGAAAATTTTTTCAAGATCTTGAAATATTTACCCTATCCTTGAAAGCTTGACAAAAAAAAAGTTAAAATTCCTAAAATCTTGAAAAATCTACAGTGACTACATAAAAGTCGCATAAAATGAGAGAGAGAGAGAGAGAGAGAGAGAGAGAGAGAGAGAGAGAGAGAGAGAGAGAGAGAGAGAGAGAGGATCAGCTGATGTCCAGCTGATGCGTACAATACACGTCCCACAGGCCACAGTGGCAGACACGCATTGACAGACTAGTCCTTCAGTATTTTCGCAGTTAAATTTGATTAAGACAAAACAAACAAACAGTTTGAAAATTCGAAGTGTAGCAGGAAGGCTTCTAGCCAAACAAGCCATTACACGACAAAATTCTGTATGTTTCACATGGAATCCTCCAACATCTGTAGTGCAAGATGTAAAAAATGGAAGCTGCTACAGGAGATATACGCAGTCATTGTCAAAGCAGTCCACAGTAACACTTTCTTTTGATTCTGACTGCGAAGATAACGTGTAAGATATGTTTGTATTATTTTTTTTAAAGAAAGGCTCAAGGCACACAATATTGTTCACGGAAAAAAAAATTATTTTATTTCATATTAATGTACTTCGAGGAGTAGTATCTACAATAAAGATTTTCTTTATTTTACCGTTTATTTGCAATACCCGCTTTTCATTCTGTAATAAAGCAGCATTATACTGTATAGTCAGTTGTACTGTTAACATATTATGTTATTTCAATATAAATATGAAGATTTAGTAGATAATAATACATTATGGTCAACCTTGAAAAAAAAATACCGATCTTGAAAGATTTCTACGACCTATCTTGAAAGATTTTTTCCCAACCGCTGGCAGCACTGGTCTGAAGCTAACCGGCACTGTGAGTGGAAAGTTTCTCTGGAATATGTACACTGCATTTTGACCTCTACTATGGCACCCAAGCATCCTTCTACCTCCTCACAGGAGGTGGAAGGACGGGGTGAGGAGGGAGAAGGGAGAGCGGAGTGAGGATTCGGCAGACGATGACGACGACAAGTGACGCATCAACAAAGTGATGGGGAGTGTGAGGATGTGTTTTTGTTGTGTCAGTGACTTACAAATGTAATGTAGCAATCTTTCTTTAGAAAACTTTAACTTAAAGGAGTTATCTTTGTCACCAACAGCATGGGTAGTCAAAGGAAGAGGAAGGAGGCAAGTGAGGCGGAGTGGCGGAGATGAAGGGAGTGGCCATGGTGACGGGAGCGTGGGGTGAGGAGGGACGGTGGCCGACGCAGATGAAGAACAAATTTAAATAAAATGAGAACGTGTGTTTTTGTTGCTTCCGTGACCTACTAATATATTAACAATGTTTTTTATAAGGTTAGAGTAACAAAATCCCCAAAATAGGCAGATTTTCCCAGTGTCCAGGAACGTGACCCCCCCCTATTACCATTGTTTCCTATGGGGAAATTATGTTGAAATAACGTGATTTTAATAACGCGACATCTCCAGGAACGTAACCCTCGCGTTAATCGAGAGGTGACTGTACTTCTAACAAATCTCCCCGCACTCTTCGCCTTTCTAGTGAATGTAAGTTGAGATGTTTCAGGCTATCTTGATATGGGAGGTTCCTCATTCCCTGAATCATCGTGGTCATCCTCCTCTGAACTGATTATAGCAAGTTGATGTCCATTCTGTAGTGTGGGCACCAAAACTGGACAGCATAATCTAAGTGTGGCCTAACTAATGCTAAATAGAGTCTGAGGATGACCTCTGCACTTTTGTTGGTTACCGTCCTGTTAATAAAGCCTAATACCCTGTTAGCCCTATTCCTCGCACTAATACATTGCTTCCTTAGTTTTAAGTCAGAGCTCAATAACACTCACAGATCCCTTTCACACTCTGATCTGCCTATCGCTGTGGAGTCTAAACTATACCCGTGTAATGGGTTGCGTGTTCCTACACTTAGTATGCTACACTTGGTGACGTTAAAATTCATCTGCCATTTCTCTGACCAAGCTGACAGTTTGTTGAGATCCTCCTGCAGTGCTCTAGCATCCTCCCTTGTCCTAATAGTGCGTCCTATTTTGGTGTCATCTGCAAATTTACCTATGTCACTAGTTATCCCATTGTCTATGTCATTGATGTAGATAGTGAATAAAAGTGGGCCTAAAACTGAACCTTGAAGAACCCCACTGGTAACATTACCCCATTCGGATTTTTAATCGTTAATGGTAACCCTCTGTTTCCTGTCGCTAATCCACACCCTAATCCAATCATAAACCTTCCCTCCTATTCCACGAGCCCTGACTTTATTTAACAGTCTCTGGTAAGGTACCTTATTGAAGGCTTTACTAAAATCAAGATAAACTACATTGTAACTCCCATCATTGTCAGCTGCCTCGTATACTCTGTTGTAAAAGAATAAAAGATTAGTAAGGCACGACTTTCCTTTAATAAACCCATGCGGTGAGTCGTGAATTAAATTATGTCTTAATACGATCCCTAATGCTATCTGCTGTTATTGACTCAAGCATTTTACCTATAACTGATGTCAAACTGATCGGCCTATAGTTTTGCATAGATTTGTCTCCGTTCTTAAATATTGGAATAACGTGTGCCTGCCTCCATGAAACAGGCACCACCCCTGTGTCTAACAACTTCCTAAAAACTTCTCTTGGCTGCCCACTGATTTCAGATTTACATTGTTTTAATACCCTGGGGTAATTTTCATCTGGCCCTGGCACCTTAGTAACTTTGAGTCTATCTATCTGTCTAATCACGACCTCCCTAATTACGTTGATGTCGGTTAATCCTTCTACCTCTTCTCCCCTGTAGATCTGTTTTCCCTGAGGTATATCATCTAATCTATTTTTGGTAAATACAGTTAAGAAATATTTGTTTAACGCCTCACTCATTTATTTAACGCCTCACTCATTTCACACACACACACACACACACACACACACACACACACACACACACACACACACACACACACACACAGCAGTACCCCAAAATCCATCATCTGATCTCCAAGCTCTTGTCCGGGTCCACTAGCTGATGACCTCGAGTCCAGCACTGACAACCGTGAGGTCCGTGGTTCTAATCCCGGCCGGAGTGGAGACAAAAGAAAAAATAGATTACAAATTAAAAACTTTATTTTTTTGAAGTCCTCAGTTACAAATTCACTACAAATCAATACATCAGTTCATAGGGTCATACCTATGCCTGTGGGGAAGTTGAGCACTGAGGTCACATATTCGGTTAATCTTAGGGAGCACCACTCCAAACCAGTATTTGTAGTAATTTAGCACGTGAAAGAATTATTATTATAATGCATTTTCGTATACGTTTTACCTTGGGGAGGGGCCAGATGGCTCCTCTAACCATTTGGCCAAAGAGGTACCCCACTCACTGAGTGAGTTTGGGAGGCTTACTGCATCAGGCAGGTCAGTGTACCTTTACCTGGGGTTGTTGTTGTTGTTTAATTTTCGCCAGCACAATGGCTGACTGGGCTATGATAGAGCCCTATAGGTGGTTTTTCGATTGTCTGAAGGGGACTATAATGAGCCTGTCAGAGGGGGTTGTGCTGACAGACCGACTCAGTCGACTGACGTCACTTGAGTCGCCCAAGTCGGCTTGTCGACGAGGACTGGCGTTCTCCTGATTTACCTGGGGGTGCATCGGCTCAGCCACCTTGTGACGCCAACCCTGGAGATCCTTATGAGCAAGTCGTCATGCAGGCCTCCTTGCCATCCTAATACCTCATGGCAGGATCTATTGACTTGCTCACTGACTGTGCTGGAAATAGGTCTTGGCAATTTGGCACTCATTCCAGTCATATCTCATTTTTCTGTGCAGACACTACCAAAAGCATCATTTCATCTCCCCAAGTTACTATTCAGTGTCCATGCCTCACAGCCATAGAGTAAGCCAGGGGGCACAAGTGACTTGAAGATCCGTATATTTGTCCTTTTGTACAGGTATCAAGAACTCAGTATAACTTGTGCTGAACAAGGCCATAAAACTGTGGCAAGCCAATTCACTGTAAGACTTCTTGATGTGACTTGCAGTTGTTCTGCATTAAGCTTCTAAGTTGTGTGAAATTTTCCAAGGTCTTGTCATTACCACATATTTGAATATATTGTACTGTTTCAACCAGTAAACCTCCAAACATCTGTACCTTGTCTTGGCTCAGGACACCTGAAGTACCATTGGCTTTGCCTCCTTGTGCAGTGTCTTCAGAGCCATCACCAGAACCTGCAGTGACTTGGTAACGAACACTGCATCATTGGCTAAAACAAAGTCGGTGACCCTGGTACTGGTAATGGATGCTCTACAATGACTGTGGTCCACAATTCTGTTTATGATCTAGTCCTTACAAGTGTTTGAAAGTGACGGGGCAAGGACACGGCTCTGTCTCACTCATGTGTTCACAAGAAATGAGTTTGATAATGACCCTCCCACAAATCACAGTATTCTGCCCCAGAATGCAGGCCAGTCTATAGACCAGCAATCCTTACAGGAATCCCACAGAATTGCGGGAGATTTCAGGGTGCCTCAGTGCATTGAACTGAACGTCTTCTTGAGGTCATCTTGGGCTGCAAACACTTCTTGTCATTGTCGAAACTCCACTGACACCACTGGTACATGAAGTGCTAGGGTATGGTCAGTTGCCGACTAACAAGGCGTGAAACTTGAGTCCTTAGGCCTCTGCAGCTTCAGCAGCCGACTGCAAATATGCATTAGCAATAGATGGGCAAGCACCTTGCATGGCACACTGAGCAGTGTTATACTGTGATACTTGTTACAGTCCTGATGGCCCCCTTTCCCTTTCCAGATAAAGACTAGTTCCCTCTTCTGGTCAAGAGGAATAGTAATGTATTGCCATATGGCATTCAATACTGCATGCAATCCATGGATTGTGGCTGCACCTCCAGCTTTGAGCTCTGCACTGATGTCTTTAACACTAGCTGCCTTTCCACCTCTCAACCCTGTCAAAGGGTGGGATTTCATCAATGAGTGGATCAGCATCCATTATTTGTAACCCAGCGGTTGGGAGCTACGTACTCAGAGGGTCTGCTGTGTACAGCCTCTCAAATAACTGTACTCAGCCCATTGAGTCCTGTGCCCATCCATGTCTGACACAAGGCAACCAACTGCTGTTCAAATAATGCTCACCTGGGAGGGATTAGAGAACAGACAAAGGTTAAATATATTTTAACGACTTAAGCCAGAAAAAAGGATAGAGTAAATGCTGCATAAATAATGTTTTTATGAGAAAATGTAGTGAAGAAAATTTTACAACAGTGTGTGTATTCCAAATGTAACTAGTCAAATTTCAGTATTTTGGAGGTTTTTTCTTAGTATAGTAGCATGGAGCAGGATGTGAAGGAGAGGGCAGTGAGGGCAGGGCAGGCCATAGGTTATGGTAATCAAGGGAATCATGAGAGACAAGTGTATGCATGTGTAATCATAGAGGTACAGAAGGGATTAAAATATCTTATCCATAATAAGTTAACTGTTCCTTTACACGTTATAATACTAAGATAAAAGTATTAGCCATGGTTTTACTTATATTAGAACATTTCTACATCGCGGGTTAGGAGACATGCGGCAACGCTGTACAAGGGTATCCCCTACGCTGAGCCCGCCCACAACCGCAAGTTTAGTTGAGCCAGACTATAGTACTACTACTACGGCCTCCATCCATTAGAGTTGCGTTGTGAGAGGTATCTTTTCTCATAGTCTTTCACAAAGCCCGCTATGACTGTGGCCTACAACCGTCTGTATTTAGTATTACAAACATTATTAAACATATTGTTCTTCAGCAAACAGAGCCTATGGTTGATATGACTATCAACCACCGTCGCCTCCAAGTCCAGGTTGGCAATGTGGGTGGTTTTGGGTGCAGGTGATCTGGTTCCTTTCAGGCAGACCAAGGCTGATCTCAGGAGGGAGGACAGCCTGTATCTCATCCAGGCGACCACACTGCTTATCGGCTGCTGTTTCTTAAATGCCAGTGTTTCGGCGAGTCTTGTGTAGAAATTTTGCGCCCTTGGTCCCATCCCTCCCTACTGCCCTACTCCCTACTGCCATACTATACTGATAATGATAATAATTTTGAAACTATAGTCTGCTCAAACCAAGTGTTCTTCTGGCGCCTAAGCAGCATTTGTTACGCGGCACCTGATTGGCTGGCCTCCCCTATCGGCTCTCGCCCTGATTGGCTGGCTTCCTCTCTAGGATGTAGGGAGGCGACAGTCACTCCCACATGCTCTTGTTGATAAATGTTTATAAACTATTTACCTTAGCTCACCTCTTATACAAGATAGACAATTTCACTTAACATCATTAAACGCAGCAGTGGTTGGAGATCCTAAATATGCTTGTCACAACTCTATAAAATCAGAAATAAAGAAATAATGAGTATAAGTGAAATAACGCGACTGAAATGTTTATACCACTTTTACATATATCTGATATATGCAGAAAATAGTGATTCAATGCTGACCTAATCCATTTCATTCCATAACGAAGAGTCTCATGAACATGGCCAAACCAGAATATAGATAAAACGCGATGTAAGAGAAGCATGGAATGATTTACTTAGACATGTCGCGTAACAAATGCTGCTTAGGCGCCAGATGAACACTTGGTTTGAACAGACTATAGTAACAAATAATAATAGCAATATCAGGTGTAATAATATTCGCAACAAGAGTAATAAAACAGCACTAGCAACAACAATAATAATGACTAATGTTGACACGAATAACAATAAAATGCATTGACCTGGAGAAATGTTAATACGTCGCAAAAATTAAGAAACACAAGATATACGAGTAAAAAAATAAAATAAAATAAAATAAACCCTTCCTGCTGCAAGTATGAAAAGAAAACAAGCGCGGAGAAAACGCACACAGAAAAGCGATCCTCGTCCCCTAAGAAAAAAAAAAAAAAAAAGGAGTCTGGGCCATAGAAAGGAAAAGAGAGCAAGAGAGCATCGCGGGCATGTGTAAGGACGCGGGAGAGAGACGATCACGGGAATGGGAGGATGCAAGCAGCGAAAACATCAATGGACCTTCGCCCTCAGCCCCGTTCCCTTTGGCCTGCACCCGCCACGCTCAGTCGATGGCTTGAAACTTGCCGACTTTTACGTGAGGTCTGGCTGCAGGCGTGTTTGTACTGAAAATATGAGGAAAACGGGGCTGGGCAAAGAGAGAGAGAGAGAGAGAGAGAGAGAGAGAGAGAGAGAGAGAGAGAGAGAGAGAGAGAGAGAGAGAGAGAGAGAGAGAGAGAGAGAGAGAGAGAGAGAGAGAGAGAGAGAGAGAGCTTCTTTACTTTTATCAGGTTCTTAATTAATGTGATATCTAATTAGAGGAGCCGATGAGCCAGGTGTTTGTTATTTGACTTTTTTGGCGTAGAAACTTAACTAATTGTGCTGTAGTTTGTTAGTTTTCCTTCGTAGTTATGGATCGTTTTCTTACTAACCTGTGCTTGGTGTTATTTGAATAGACTTATCCTCTGGTTGGGAAATGAATATCGCTTGGAACACAGTGGCTGGATTTTTCTTCTAGGGGTGACGAAAGAAATATGAGTCCTAGAACATTTTGCAGAACCTTAAGTCACTATATATCGATTTTATGTGCGTATGTAAGTGATGGGTAAGGATGTCTCGCTCCTGTTTTAGTTTTTTTTTTTTTATCCTTCTCTCCCCTCCCCATCCCATGCACTTCCTTTCTCATGGTAAATATCGCTTCTATGTTAATTTTCTTTGCTTCTCTTTTATTTCTCTTTCTTTTATTATTTCCTCTTTCTGTCTTGCTTTCCTCTCCTTCCTCTACCCGCTTTCTCTCTCGTGGTAAATACCGTTTCTAGTTTTTTTTTTATATATTTTCTCTGCTTCTTGTTTATATTTCTCTTTCTATCTCTGCTGTCTCCCCTACCCCCACCCCCTTCTTTTTCTTTCTATCTTTGTTTCTTCCCCTACCCCACTCCACTTCCTTTCTCGTGGTAAATACCGTTTCTACGTACTTTCATTTTTCCTCGCCTCCTGTTTACGCTTCCTTTCCTTCCTCGGTGTTTTCAGCCACTCCCACGTTTTGCCTCAGTCACCCCTGCCGCTGTTTGGTCTAAGGTTAGTTAGTGCCCAGAGAGAAGCAAGGGGTGTGCAAGGGCCTGAACGGCGAGCCAGGGTTCAGGGCTGCTGGAGAAGAGAGGAGCGCTTTGTGACGCTGGAGATAAGAAGTGAAGGGGAAGTGAAGGGAGGATAGTCGAGGCTCCAGAGGGTGGGTAGAAAACTCCTATGTATACCATGCTCTGGGTTGCAGGTTACGGACGCATCCAAGTCTGGTTGTCCTTACCAAGAATTACTCTCTTGTGTCTGTTGGAAGGACGGTGTGACAAATTTACAGATGATCGTTATGCTTGAAATATGCAGTAGGCTACGTTTTGTGCAATGGTTATTTTATCTATATTTTTATATATTTTTATTTATTTTTTTATTATCCAGCAAAGGAAGCAGGTTAAGAGCAAAAACAAAAAAAGTCCGCTAAGCATTGCTACTACAAAAGAAAATAGTATAGAGTGGCCAAAAGAGGGGTCAATTTCTGATGGAGAGGTGTCCTGATACTCTCCTGATAAAGTTCAGGTCTTACGCAGGAATCTTATATACTTGTTTTTATTTCCTCCATTTGTGAGCCCGATATAAACGAAACATGTTTATGAAGCAGCACATTCGCAGTATCTCAGGTGACTGAGTTTTATTGTAAGGGAAGACGCCCACGGGAGCCGCTCAGCAGGCCTTGCACCGCTCGTTAGTCGTTACGCTACCGGGATCGGAAAGAGTGTAGTTTAGAGTAGTGGTTCCCAAAATGGGCAGTACCACTCACCCTAGGGCAGTGGAAAGATCTGGGGGGCGGTGAAGAAAATGGGGGCGGTAGTGGGGACGGCAGGGTGACCTTAGCAGTAATTGATAACTTTGTTTTTACAATATTTGAATGAGAAAATCTGTCCCAGATACTTATATGTCTGTGTTTAATCTTGTTTGCAGCATGCCGAACACCAAGAAATATATGTGTTCGCATTTGTGTGGGTGGTGGTGGGGGTCCCTAGGAACTCACCTGTGGGAGCCGAGGGGCGCCGGCGTGGAAAAGATTGGGAACCACTGGCTGAGAGGGTCCAATTATCCATTCATTTATCTTTCTGCCTCTCAGTGAATCCATATTTTTTTATTTTGTTATGGCAAAGAAAAAAAATGTTATGGCAAGAAAAGTTTGCCAATAAAGGTTTTAGAATAGGCTGCACGTTCATGCCCGACGACTTGTATTTCATTCTAGGCTCGCTTTGTCTAACACTGAATTACGCCAATCACTGACTTTAAACGGGAGTTACTGGAACTGCAAATTATTGACCACTGGTTGCACGGAAAGCAAGTGTATCGGTGAAGCGTGAGGGGTCGCTAATGAACTGTGACGGACTCATTTCACTTTGCAATACCGGGAAATTTTTATCGGTCATGTAAAGATCAACACATTTACCTTAATTGTGAAACAGGGGACGACTGCGAGTGTAAAGAACTTACTGCTACACATGCGCACTTCTGTACCCGTCACTAAACACTGATGCTGCGTTGAAGAGTTGGCGCTCTGATATAAAAAAAAATATTATAGAAGGGGATGCTTATTTTTATTGGTAAGCAAAATAACAAAGAGTACAGCATAGCCAAATGGGTAGAGTGTGGCTGTGAAGAAACATAAGTATGGAAGTATGATAGTCCCCGTAAATCTCTTAAACATGGCGAAAATTATGATGTCACTCTCTGCCACAGTCTCATCACGAGCTGGACACGTCATCGTCAGCAAGTGCCCTCCCGATAAGAGCAAACTCATTATAGTCGATTTCTGGGTGTTCCTTATACCAGTCTAGTTTCCTTCCTCACCAACTCATTCTTCCACTTGCGCAGCTCCTCATCGTCCACTGGTTTATCTATCACATTCTTCCACTTTCTTGCATTCCACTCAAACCCTTCTCTGTTTGTTTGTTTCCACTCAAACACATTCTTCCTATCCTCAGCAGGTCGATGCACCCACCTAATTAGCATACTATTTCTGTTTATCATACGTCCACATTTCTTTGCCCATTTGGTATTCCTTATATTTCACAGGTATATCTTTCGTAATAATCTTGTGTCCTCCTCTCGCTCCAATCTCACTTTATATCTCAAGGTTTCTTTAATGAGTCTTCCTCTAAAACTACTCCAACTCATGTCGCCTCTAAGAGCCTCTACTGCTGCAAATCTGAGCCATTCTCGTTCTTTTTCTGACCTACTTCCAGTTTTCCTATCACACCCTCGCTCCCTGCAATCACATCCATGCCATACACAGTGCTCGGGACAGTCACACTCTTACAAACCTCACACAACATTATATTTACTCGCTTTCATCCTTTCTGTATTCCAAAGGCGGTCTGGAAAAGAAACATTATTTAGTTGGAATTTTTTTAGATCTTTCTAAGGCTTTTGATTCGCTATGTCATAAAATTCTTTTAAGTAAACTTAGTAATTTTGGGATTCGGGGAGTTCCTTTAGAATTATTCAAAAATTATTTAACAAATCGATTTCAAGCTGTTTACTGTAATTCTAAATATTCTTCTTTCAAGCCTATCGACAAGGGTGTACCGCAAGGATCTATCCTAGGACCTATACTTTTTCTCATCTATATTAATGATATTGTCAATGCTAGTAATAAATTTAAGTATACCATTTATGCTGACGACACTAATTTACTATTAGATGATAAAAATATAAATAGTTTGCATATAAACATTAATAATGAGCTCAATTCAATTAATATGTGGCTTAAACATAATAAGTTAAGGTTAAATATCACTAAAACAAAATACATTATCTTTCAAAACCGATCAGTCACTACTAACATGCCACCTATAACACTTGAAGGAAAAGTACTTGAACGAGTTTCTTATACTAAGTTTTTGGGCGTTTTCATAGATCAAAATATCAATTGGAAATACCAAATTAATTCTGTTGCAAATAAACTATCTAGGATATGTGGCATACTGTATCGAATAAGAAATAGCCTTACACAAGAAGCACTTATCAGTATTTATTATACACTTTGTTACCCGCATCTCATTTATTGTGTATCTGTGTGGGCGTGTACGTGGCCTTCCTTTCTTAAAATCTTCAGGTTTCTCAAAATAAGATATTTAGGTGTATGTTTTATATGAACAAGTTTGATTCCACACATAACGTATTTTCCACACATAGATTTCTTAATTTTAAAACATTCATTGTTATTTTCTACTATTATTTATTTATAAAACCTCGCACTGATGCATGGAACTCATCCTTTTCAAGTTATTAATACATTGCATAATACGCGCAGGAACAATATAAACCTTATCTCTCCACAGTTCAGGACAGTTCTTTTCAGAAATAGTATTTTATGCTCAGGACCTCAAGTTTGGAATTCTTTGCCAGTAGAAATAAAAAATCTCCTTAATAGTAATAATTTCTCTCTATTTAAAAAGTCAGTAAAAACACACTTATTTGCAATCCAAAACAATCACGGTTAAAATTATAATTTATTCCTGAAACATGAACACAAATTTACATTATTAAATCTAATCAGTGAATTGCATAGTACTATTGTCCATATTATTTTTATTATTGTTATTATTATTATTATTATTATTATTATTATTATTATTATTATTGTTATTATTATTATTATTATTATTATTATTATTATTGTTATTATTATTATTATTGTTGATGCTGTTGTAGTTGTTATTGTAGTTAACATTTTAGATATAACTATTATAACTTCATCTGGTATTATAGTTAATGTTGTTATTTATTGTATATTTGTATTTAGCTTTATGGTTGGGAGCTATCTGCAACCTTTAGAAAGATATTAATAGTGCAATGAAATAAATATACAGTCTGTCGGGAAGCTTCGGGTTGACAGGCTAGATTCGTTGCCAGAATTATAATTATATTTATATGTATATATCAATGTGTGTATATTATGGCAATAAACATTACTTACTTACTTACTTACTTACTTACTATTCTATGCCCTGTCACATCCATTCGTGTCCATTCATACCCTTAGGTACTTATATTCTTGGTTCTGTTCTAATTCTTTCCCTTCCAGTCCCCAGATGGCATTTCTCTCATTCTCTGACCTATTTATTATCATTATCTTGCTCTTCTCACTACTAAATCTCACCTCAAAATATCTTCCGTATCTCCCTACCACATCTTATAGTCTTTGCAGTTCTTCAGCAGACTCGCTCATAACCACCACATCACCCGCGTATAACATCATACATATCTTGTCCTCTCCAACTCTCACTCCTGCATTCATTCTTTTCATCCTGCTGCTAATTCCTCTGTGTACAGACTAAACAGGGTTGGGGATAATATGTATCCTTGCCTATCCACCAGTCCAACCACTATCCCTTCCCCTATCCACCAGTTCCATCACCAACCCTTCCCCTATTCACTAATCCCATCACCAACCTTTCTCCTATCCACCATCCCCATCACCAACCCTTCCCCTATCCACCAGTCCCATTACTATCCCTTCCCCTATCCACCAGTCCCATCACTATCCCTTCCCCTATCCACCAGTTCCATCACTATTCCTTCCCCTGTCCACCAGTCACATCACCAACCCTTCCCCTATCCAACAGTCCCATCACTATCCCTTCCCCTATCCACCAGTCCCATCACTATTCCTTCCCCTGTCCACCAGTCACATCACCAACCCTTCCCCTATCCACCAGTCCCATCACTATCCCTTCCCCTATCCACCAGTCCCATCAATATCCCTTCCCCTCTTCACCAGTCCCATCGCTATATACCTTCCTGACTCTTCTCACCCTTCGCCCAGCCTGTCTCTAGATGTGTGTGTGTGTGTGTGTGTGTGTGTGTGTGTGTGTGTGTGTTGCAATGATTACGCAACATGGAAATCATCAGTAGTTGCAGTAATACGCGTTTGTCCGTAAAGTCCTGGGCGACAGGTGCTGAGAGGCATTCTTCATATATATTAAAGTAAATGCTGAAAGTCGTTTAGTGCGTACTGCAAAGCTAATTAAAGACTCATGAAAAAATTGAGATATCCGACACCAAACCAGGAAGAATCCGTGAAGAAAATAATATCCTCCCATTGCGATTGTTGTGGAGGCAGTGGTGGGCTCGAGGCTCGGTTATCGGAGTTTCCAGCGGCAAGGAATGTCCTGAGGTGCACGTGAGGTGTTGCTCTTCACTTCACTTCTCCTTGATGGCACTTTTGTGGTCCGCTGAAAGGGCGTCCAGTGCAGCAGCCGTCCCTCCCGTCACTCGCAGGGAGGAGGGAGGGCCGTTATCGCCGCACGTTGAGTTGACACTTCAGCTTCTCTTTGGTAGTAGAATATGTCTCCGGTATGTGTCACGGCGAACATTCAAACATTCATGGCTTAATAGTGATGCTAAGTCTTCATGTGAATTAGCGTGTCAGTAAAAAAATGGTGAAATTATCTGCTTAAAGCGAAAATAATGAAATAAATCTTCCAGTTTTATAATAATCATCGTATCCATTAAACTGTGTGAAGAGAAAAGAAAAGCCTTCTTGGAAATAATAATAAGCTTTACGTTATTCAAAGCGACAGCGTAGTAACAATCAGTAGCTGGTGTCCTTGACCCCATGAAATATATTGGATGCAGCAGAATTAGTCTGTAAGAACTTTCCAACCATTTTTTTGTGTGTATTAGTTTTGATTGTGGAAAGTTGAAACGGGTAACCACATTTTTAGCAGAAATATATTGGATGCAGCAGAATTAGTCTTAAGTCTGTAAGAACTTTCCAACGATTTTTTTTTGTGTGTATATTAGTCTTGATTGTAGAAAGTTGAAACGGGTAACCACATTTTTAGCAGTTTTGGGCCTCCTCGAAAAAAAAAATATTGAATGCAGCAGAATTAGTCTTAAGTCTGTAAGAACTTTCCAACGATTTTTTTTTTTGTGTGCATTAGTTTTGATTGTGGAAAGTTGAAACGGGTGACCACATTTTTAGCAGTTTTGGGCCTCTTCGAAAAAAAAAACCAAAAAAAAAAAAAACACCCAGACAAGGCAGCGTGTGGCATTTCCAATATACGCAGCCATTATGTTATCAGGCATTTAACTTTTAATCTGCTCCGGAGAAGAAACGTTCCTCGTACGGTTATTTGTTGTGAAGATAAGTAGTAATAGTTTGTAGGATGAATCATTTTGTGTAGTGGAGTAAATTGTGTAGGAGCAGTAAGTAGCGGGCTTTTTTTAATATTTTTCTCTACGCCCTTGAACTGTCTCCTTTGCTGTGAAAAAAAAAAAAAGTGTCGAAAAACATTTTATGGCGTGCACATTGCAATTCCAACTCACATAAAGCGAAAAAAAAAGCTTTGATATATGTGAATCAGGAAGCACACATACATACCCCAATCTCCTGCGTGCCTGTTTGTTTAGGCGCGTATGTAACCAATGCTCTCACATACATCAACGCTGGAAATGATTGCTCCCATGCACTACACACACACACACACACACACACACACACACACACACACACACACACACACACAACTGCTGATTTACGTCTGTTTGTCTATCCATCAATATCTATCTATCTCTTCGTCCATCCATCTATCTATATATATTTGGATCTTCTAGTTTGTAACCTTCTATCTATCCTGTTAAGGGGGAGCGGGTACGGTTGTGTTTGTGTGTGCATGTGGTTGTATGATATATTTACTCTTTTTTGTCTGTAATACATTTTAGATTCAGTACAGATAATTAATTTAAGCTCAGAGTTCGTTTGCATTGTTAATTCATATATTTTTTTATTAGCGTGTCGCACATTCGTTGCTGCAGTAATTGATAAGTTATTAAAAAGTGAAAATTCTGAAGCCCTCACACATTCCGTTCACAAAATTACTTCTCTTCATTTAGGAAAACATTGAAAAGTGTTTTACATGAAATTTATTAGATGGATCACTTTGTTATTTTACCTTTACGTGGCGTACATTTTTTTTTTCAGGTAATGTAGAAAAAAAAAACTGGACAAAATGTTTCAAGATGCTGGACTGCCGTTTCTGTGATGACCCTGTTGTTCGCGGCGAGTAGTAAGGCAACTCTTGCATTACTTTTGTATCTGATCTGTGAGTGTTACCTGTCCCTTGTATTATAGACTTCTCCTATTGACTTACACTTCCTTATTTGTTGTGTATCCACGTAGTCGGTATGTTTCGCGTGAGTTTATTCGTTCACATCGTCGCATTCATAAGCAACAAATTTCCAGGATATTAGTTTGTCTTGATGCGTACCGTACCTCTTCCTTCTGTTTCTCCCACACTCTTCACCCATTTACGCTCCCCTCACACACGTAGTCATCCCATGTTCACGCTCCTTGTCCCTCAAAATACGCCTAAAGGGTCTATTACACTGTGCAAATTTTCCGTGGATCTTCAGTCAAACCACGATTTCCGCTAGCGTGGTTCTCATTTGTTTCTTGTTATTGCTGATG
>NC_066534.1:14787662-14820162 GCF_024679095.1 Eriocheir sinensis | reverse complement strand
GTGTGTGTATGTGTGTGTGTGTGTGTGTGTGCTCATATGTTTGTGTATGTATTTGTGCTCATTTCTTTGTGTGCTGGTGTGTTTGTTTTTATGTGTGTGTGTGTGTGTGTGTGTGTGTGTGTGTGTGTGTGTGTGTGTGTGTGTGTGTGTGTGTGTGTGTGTGTTATTGAAAGTCAGACTATTCAGCCTCTTACACTGCTGAATAATCCGGTGTGGGTGTTCGGAGTCTCTTTCAGGGCTATCCGGAACACAAGCGAGAGGCTCGGCCAGAAAATTCATGTTAATGAGGATACTTTGTTCTGGTCTTTCAGTGCCAGATGAGGTAACAGTCGTAAGCCTTTTAGCTGTTAATATTTGTGTCCTGCACTTGTATTTTTCTTTTGTTTGGCAAAACAAGTATCATTTTCAAAAGTTTATGGAGTCCAATATCAAGTGACATGTTTTCATTTGAAAGTTAGGTTGTGAAAATCATGAACTGAAGAGCAAAGGTGGGAAGGCAATCGAATTCCGTCGCTTGGATGAGTGTCGCTTGAAGACGGTACGCTAAGGGGTATTTTATGGGCGTCCTCAAACGCGTTATGTAAATTTACATATAAATGCAGTATGGCCGGGGAGAAAACTGTCGCGGTGAAAACTATGGGCTCAATAAAAATGGAATGAAGCTCGTTGACGAGAGTTGACGAACGTGACCTTCTGTATTGATTAGTTATCCGCTTTGTGCTGTTACCAACACAGGTTCAGTAACTTAAAAAAGTTATGTATTTTTCGATTACATTTATCACACTCCGATTTTATTGTATCTGATGCTCCCTGTGTTCGTGTGAGGCAGGCAAGGAAGCCCAAGACGGCAATAGCAATGTCCGCTTGCTAAAAATATCACGATACAAGGCTGAGAACAGACACAAGTACACTGGAGTAGGCAATGTTTGCAAGGAAGTTTGTTTAATCAAGTTTGTATACTTATGCCATACCCGAATTTTTCGTTTTTGCACTATTCGCCTGCATGAACATGGACGTCAACACTCCCTGGTACACTCTATTAATAAGGCATTCAGTAATTGTCTGGATTCGTGAGTCGTTCAGTCGCTTGTGTTCACATGAAAAACTCTGTACGGGAATGGGTGTGTGTCACAAGGCACTAAATACTAAAGAAAAGGTGAGAGTCACCTTCCACGCCCTCTTGAGAGCCAAACATTGTCTTCACCATCGAGGAAAGCTGAGGGCATGACATAAAGCGAGGGGGAGGGGGCTCCAGAAGCTGAAGGAAAAACAAGGTTGTGGTTGATCTTTTCTGCATCCTTTCGCCTGGAGCGTCGTGCGGCCCAACACTGCATGAAAAAGAAGAAAGGGAGTTTCAGTCAATTTTAGAAAATTTCTTCCTCCATGATATCCTTTGACACCGTTATAGAACATGAGTGTTGTGCTTTTACCTAAGCCTGAACAAATATCACGACCGAATAAAAGTATACTTGGAAAACCCAGCAATTGTGGAAAATACTAGAACGAAAAATTGTCTGAAAAGTCAGAAAAATATCCGAAGCAAAGGCCATGAGGAAGTGTTCCACATCAAGCCCATAACGAGATAATCTTCAAAGGGAACAAATAACATCTTGCATATGCATTCAGGGGAAAGCACTTTGGCGTCGCTCTCTCAACACATTCTGGGGGAATTTCAAGGACGGACACGATGCTTTCAGCGGCGTGCTGTGACAAAGTGCTGCGTTAATCAAGCTGGACAGCTCTGGATATGCTCACGGTGAATAACACGGGGAATCTTTACTATGCATGGTTGTGGAAGCCCCGCTCCAGAGTAAGTGTCGGCGTCCTCTCCAGGGGGCCTCTGCTCAAGAGTATCTTTTGCCATGGTTTTGTAGAAGCAGATCACGGAGCAGGGCGTGTGTGTGCCTGGAGTTAGAATGACTCTGAATTTACACGTTGACTTTGATTACGTCAGCGAGCGTCCACCTCGAGGACGATGGCCCACACAGGCTTTGGCGGTGACTTGCTGCAAGGTGTGTGTTAAGGAGCACACAGGCAGCCTGCACCTTGGTCTGAAAATTACTGTTATTTTTTCTACTTGCTCATCCCTAAAATATGACAAGGTAAATTTAATTTCAAATCCGTTTTTTGAGACACTGTCAGCCCCGCTGTGTTCCGGGCGACGAAGGAGCGGCTGAACGTCGATCTTGAGTAATAGAAAAATGTTTCCTTTATTAAACATCGATAAGTTTAAATAAAGCAACAAGCGTTATGACAGGAGAGTAATAAAACTGCTTAAAATGGTTTATAAGTTTATCATAGTCTATGAGTTTATACTCATATTTTTGATAAATGTTTTCTCACAGAATTTGAGATTTCTTTTTCATTCCACGTGTATGCATCACTGTGCTGGGATTTAAAGAATTGCATAAAATATCAGCGAAAGAAATTAAAATGTAATATATCGATGCTTAGGGAGAGGAGAATAGAGACGGCTTATCGGAAGAAAAGAAAAAAAATTCTGCAAAGGAAGAGGAGAGCCCATAAAAAAAAAGTTAAAGGTCGTGCAGCATAGGAAAAGAGAGAGTGCGGGAGAGCAAAATCCGAGAAGCAAAAAGAGAAAAATAAAAATGAAACGGATCGGGGGGACAGCTTGGCGACGCTAAAGCAAATATTAGGAAACACTGAAATATATAAAAAGAATAATACTAGAGTCAAACTTAAACCGAACGGAAAAACGCACAGAAAACATTATATATATATATATATATATATATATATATATATATATATATATATATATATATATATATATATATATATATATATATATATATATATATATATATATATATATACACATACATACATACATACATACATACATACGCGTACATGTATATGTATCAACCCATCGGTGGGTGGCTGCCAATCCTAGAGAATTACTTCGCTCTGGTTTTCCCGCCCGCCGGTTACTGCGACGTACGTGACATGTATGGACACGTTTAGCCCTCAGTCTCGATAATTGAGGGATTACTAGTGGAAGAGGCACAAGTGGGACGCGTGACCCTGTTACGGTAAATCTTTGCCAATCCTGTAGACTTATCCTGGATTACGATGTGAGGAGAAAGGTTTTGCTTTGTAACGGCAGATCATTACCAGAGGTTTTCGCTGGATGGATCTGATGATTGGTTGAAAGTATCTTTGAAATGGACAGCAAATGCATTCTTGTTTTTGATCGTCGGTCAGGGATACAGCGACGCAGGGGTGGCTCGCCCTCTCCATGATGGTAAAGATAAGCGCCACTCATCGGAGCTGTTGAGTGCCGCCCATGGAAGGCACGAAGTTATTATGGATATTGAAGCACCGGAGCATTGATCCGCGAGGGGCTGGGATGAAGGCCGTGACACGCACACACACACACACACACACACACACACACACACACACACACACACACACACACACACACACACACACACACACACACACACACACATAGCCAGTGTTCAGTAATGGTTCAATTGAGAGTTGTTTTCATTCTCCGGGCAACAATAGACTCCATATCACTCACGGCATTTTGTAAACTTCCAGCACTAGTTTCTTGGTAAGTCAAATAAATATTTCCTTTGAAACCATAGCGCGGTGACCACGGCACCATTTATATTCAGGGTCAGCCAGCCAGACACATCAATACCTTATACGGTAGCTGACCAAAAAGCAAAGTGAAAAAGTTTTGGTATTGTTGTGAGCAAATGGAGAGAAAGTTTATTTTTATGGCAAAGTAGTCCGAACAAGGACGGAATTAAGGGGAAAAGCTTGTAATTTGCCTCTCCTGCCAAGCAAGATGGCACCACTATAAACATTTACTTGCAAAACTAACGGGCTGGGGCCTGCCATCAGACTCCTCCATCAAAACCTGCAAGTGCTACAGGCTGAATGTAAAAAAAGGGGGTGCAGATGATGTTAAGGCGTGTCGTGTGATTGATTTAGGTTAAAGAGGTGTCTTGATACTCTCCTCTTGAAAGTGTTGGTCATAGGAAGTCTTAAATAGATGAGAGTAGGCTGTTCTAGAGTTGACCAGTGAAACAGTTAAAATAATGAATATTCTGGTTAATTCTTGCTTGAGTTTGTTGAACGGTTTAAGGATGAGCTTGGGTTGAAAGTCTCGTGCAATGAGCCTGCGGGAGGGGCCGAGGCATGCAATTAGCAAGTTCAGAAGAGCAGTTTGTATGAAAATAAAGATAAAAGATAGCAAGGGATGCAACATTGCGGTTTAATTAAGGTTCAGAAGAGTCAGTAAGAGGAGGGAAGCTGACGAGGCGAAAAGCCTTGGACTCAATTCTGTCCAAAGGTAGCTACATTGTGAGCGGAGCCTCCTCACACGCGGGATTCATACTTCATAGTGCATCAGACAAGGAAATGGTTCCCAGGGTGCCAGACTGTGCATCGGCAGTATCAGTTTTCTTTATATCAGGTTCCGGTAGCCATGTTCGTAGCCACACCAGAATGCTGTTATCTCCGGCTTCTGTGCGAGGGTGAAGAGGCAGCGTAAACGATGTGCGTTCCCTTGAGAAGAAAAGGAGAAGTTAGGAGGAACATGGTGTCTTTTATATTCAAAAATATTGATTATGTTTCCTCTTTAAAAGATAAAACACGCTACCTATAACTCACAAATGGGAGGAAATACTGTTTAAAATAAAAAAAGGTAAAGTTATTATCAGACAAAACTCAGACCTCCCCATCTATCTTGAATGTAGGAAGGAAAACATAAATAAATATAAAATAATGGCCACCTGTCCAAATAATGTATCGCACCTCTTAGCTATTACAACTGTCTTTTCAATATTTCGTACGTGATGGTTAGCACGCCTAGCTACGAATCTGCAAACCCGGATTCGATTCCGACCTGGGCAATCGACGCGGAATCCAGCCAGTTTTTCATCCTCCTTCTCGGGCTGGTCGATAAAAGGGTCCCTGGGGAAGCCTATGGAAGGTGATCTGTCATGTAATCTGGATGTCACACTGGCCCTGTGTCCCAGTACAGTCTGTTGGGCCAATGTGGTGGAGATAAGCACCCAGTCTGAGCACATCTTGGCGTATGCTGCCAACTTTGCCATCTCGCTGATTCATGTAATGACACCGGAATAAGATTTTGGCTTGAGATATCACGGAAGTGCTTGAAAATGTCCCCCGAAGCAGCCGTTAGCAGCATTAGCTAATTATCGTTGATTGCATATGTATTCGGTTTTACTTTTATAAGTGCACACACAAATACATGTAAAGATCAACAATTTACGCTTGGAAGAGGAGTTTCGCCTAAGTGCGTGAAAACAGTAATTATTGTTGTATAACTGTTGGGAGGAGAAGAACCGATAGCACAGTAATGCTCGTATACCCAATCATTTAATAGATTCTCATATATTTCTTATTAGTTAATTAATATGTTTTTGTGAAAGTTAAATGCATGATTTTTTTTCGTGCGTGTGTATACTAGTGCATTTTTTTCACATAAATAAGGATTAGTAACGACGAATAATAAGATGAAGACGAAGCAATACGCAGAACATTGAAAACAAAATTCCAGTAATATTAAAGGGAATAGATAGGCAAGAGAGGAAAGCACTGATAGAAAAAGACTCTCCGTATTGCGTCTTAAGGAAGGCGAGAAGTACAGCACGTTGTTTGCTTTTAATTCCCTAAGTGAGCAGAAATGTCAACACCACTCTGTCATCCTTAAAGCGGCAAGCCCCAATCAACTTAATGACACATAATCCCGTGTCCTAATTCATTCAAATCGCCACAATCCATCATAGGCTGGCCAACCACACCACAACAGCCTCCTAACAACGCACTCCATCATAGACTCAATAACCACACCACGACACCCTCCTAACAACACACTCCATCATAGACTCAATAACCACACCACGACACCCTCCTAACAACACACCCCATCATAGACTCAATAACCACACCACGACACCCTCCTAACAACACACCCCATCATAGACTCAATAACCACACCACGACACCCTCCTAACAACACACCCCATCATAGACTCAATAACCACACCACAACAGCCTCCTAACAACACACCCCTTCATAGACTCAATAACCACACCACGACACCCTCCTAACAACACACCCCATCATAGACTCAATAACCACACCACGACACCCTCCTAACAACACACCCCATCATAGACTCAATAACCACACCACGACACCCTCTAACAACACCCCATCATAGACTCAATAACCACACCACAACAGCCTCCTAACAACACCCCTTCATAGACTCAATAACCACACCACGACACCCTCCTAACAACACACCCCATCATAGACTCAATAACCACACCACGACACCCTCCTAACAACACACCCCTTCATAGACTCAATAACCACACCACGACACCCTCCCAACAACACACCCCTTCATAGACTCAGTAACCACACCACAACACCCTCGGAACAACACGCCGTAGCAGTGGAGGCCAGGCGTGACCCAGACAACACTCGCGCCGCCGGACATTTAGTCTAAGATCCTGCAACTCTCCGGCTTTTGAACCCGTTGTTTTGTTTTACTTCTCTGAGGATGTGCCACTCATCCTCCAAGGCGCGGCGCTCTTCATCTCACGGGAGGACTTCTTGGATCACTGTGTCTATTGTTTGGTTAGGGATACCCCTCTATACACTCACTAACGCGTGGATGATTGAAGGCAGCGAGAAGGTAGCGTGGGGCAGCGGGTGCGTGAGTGCGTGGAAGTGCCAAGCAGGTCGGGAGCGCGGCGGAGCGAGGCCGGGGCGTGCAGTCTGGCTTCAGCCTTTGGCAGGAACAGTCACCAACCAGAACCAAAGTCCATTGGTCACTTGTGCAGCATCATACTTGCCTGGCATTTTTCTCTTGCCCTCCTCCTCTAAAGAACTTTGAGAAACCCCCTACCGAGTCTTAAAATACAAACACTGATTCATCAGTGTTCTTTGTCTTCATGAGTTTTAAGTTATCCAAGAATACTTGAGAGAACATCTAGTCAAAGTTTTCCATTCCTTTTTTCTTTTTAGTTTCCGCTGAAGACTCCGCGGCTGCCGCTGTGCAGTGCGTCTCCGCCCATCAGTGGCCCCCTCACGTAAGTGTTGCCCGAATTATGGTGCCCGTAAAGTGTGTGTGTGTGTGTGTGTGTGTGTGTGTGTGTGTGTGTGTGTGTGTGTGTGTGTGTGTATATATATATATATATATATATATATATATATATATATATATATATATATATATATATATATATATATATATATATATATATATATATATATATATATATATATATATATATATATATATATATATATATATATATATATATATATATATATATATATATATATGTATGTATGTATGGACACATGTACATGAGCTCGCACACACACACACACACACACACACACACACACACACACACACACACACACACACACACACACACACAATGTCATTATATTGTAATGCGCTTTTGCAGCTTATGTACTTTGTTAAATTGTTTATCTAATTAATTTCATGCCACATGTAATGTCTTTAGTGTCATTTTTTTTAAAGTGTTATAGTGAAGAGTTAAGGTAAAAATCACGAGGCATTATTTTTCTGTTGAGAGCTCTGCCACTGTTTTCAATGCACTGGGCAGCGCCTATCAGAAAAAAGGAAAATACACTCAAGGAATTCGCATTACTTGTGGATTTCAATTGTGAGAAGATGCCGACGGAAAAGCAACTACATCCATTCCACCGTACTAGTACGGTGCATTTTGAATTATTTTCAATGATTTTTTTGAAGTAAATGTTCACAATTTCCATTTCATTTCCATTTTATTGATTCCACTGATTGGTTGAAACATATTTTCTGGAAACAAGCGAGACACTAATATCTGTCGCCATCAAATCTTGCAATATCGAACCTTGTGCTGAGCCGCCGAACAGGAACGCTGTCGGACTAGTGTCATACAACACACACACACACACACACACACACACACACACACACACATGATCGCAAAACATCGCATACATGATTAATAAGGTGCATAAACCAGGTATGGAGCGTGGGCCGCTTCGCCATTCTCTAGACCTAGAGGTTCCACAGGTCTCATTCCGAGGGACTTGATCTGGGTCACCGTTGAAGACTACTGTGTTGATGTAACTGGCTGCTGAGGCTGCGGCAGGTGCAGTAAAGGCTTCATGCTTTTCGTGAAACCACTCTTCCCGGACTAGATAAATTGTACCTGTTATTTTGTACTTCTGGCAAAATCGAGACAAAGGATGGTGGTCACTGCACGACAGTGGTGGACCCAGGGTCCTGCGGGGACCTGCCACCGCGAGCCCGAATACCAGTTATCAAGCTTGCCTCGTGTATGACCTTTGGCAAGTGGGGCAGAGGACGTGGCTTGAGGCAAGAGAAGAAAATTTCTAGGGAAAGGTTGCACTGAAAAATCAAGAAAGGCAGGTTAGGCCTGACCACCCGAGCCAAGGAGAAAACACGAAAGCGCCGAGGGATTGAAAACAAGTCTTTAGCCTTAAATAGAAATTTGAAACAAAGGACGAAATTGTATTGTTCAGTATTTTTTTCATATAGCTTGAATTACAAGTCCACGAGAAAAGCTTTGGAACAGAGACTGATAGTCGAAGACACTCCAGACTGAAGGAGCACCGAGAACTTGCATTGCCATTCCATATGGCCGAGTATTCCACCTCTTCAGTTCATTACACATGGTCCATGATACCAAGAGACAAACACACTCGAAAACTCTTTGGCTGTATTGTAAATTTATGTATTTCACTTATAATTATTGAAAAGGATCTAAAACCGAGATGACCAAAAACCGCTTTATACCTAAAACTCTTAATTAATGGCAGCACCGGCGCTGTCGCTGCTTCCTGGTCACTTGCGATGAAATATGCGTCATCAGCACACGTGAATTTGATTAGCGGTTATTACTTCTTTTGTGGACGTTAAAACGCAAGAGTTGCTGATTGTGTGTGTGTGTGTGTGTGTGTGTGTGTGTGTGTGTGTGTGTGTGTGTGTGTGGGTGTGCCCACACACACACACACACACACACACACATGGAAAGAGGGAATACTCCCGATTATTGTTGTTGTAAAGTTTTCAAAAGCTTAAGTGAAGGAATAATGGAATTGAAATACTAAAAGAATGCCTACAGAATATTCAATTTGCAGATTACATTGTTTATATTTTTAGAATGACGTGGTGAGGTGCAACATATGATAAAATAACTAAACAGGGAGAAAAATATATAGAAACAGGAAATGACAGTGCATAATGAGGAAGACTGAAACAAACAAACAAACAAAGCCCTCACCAGAACCGGAAATTAAAAGACTTACAAGACTGGAGGGAGGTGCTGGCGGCCAAGAAGGTATGCAGAGGCTTTCTCGCTGTGTGCCTGCAGAGAAGGGTGTTGAGTGAGGGCGTTCTCCCTGTCGTTCCGCCTGAGTCTGAGACGTTCACATTGACCATTTCTCTGGAAAGAAAATATAAAATAACTCAAAGGGGGATGGAGTGATTGATTTTGGGATTCGCTATGATGGATACGAAAGAAACGTCAAATATATAACAGAAGAGACAAAAATGAATGACATAATAAATCAAGAACACATACGAGAACAACAAACGGACTGAAAGTGACGGGCTGGGAAATGGCTGCCATGAAAAAGATCCAAGGGGAGTCCTGCAACAGGTAGTGTGAGGAACTGAGGAATATACGAAACATTTACACTGAAATTTGAAACAAGAGACACAGAACAGACCCCAGAAATGACATTTTATATAGAATTTACTGTTTTAAATCGAAGTGACGATAAGCGATGGTGATAAAGTCATAGAATTAAAGGGAGAGAAATCTGTTTTGAATGCCGCCGTGGCTGAGTTGACCGGGACTGTGTGATGGGAAGGAGCAGGTGACCGTGCCGCCTCCAACCCTTCAGGCTGTGGACGGGCCCTGTACGGCAGCTGGGCCTTGATCCGCTGCCTCGCTCATCGTCGCACTGACTTTCCCCAATAGCAAAACCAACATGTGAAAACAGTGTTTGATATAGGTTATTTTTGCTTTAAAATGTCAAAGCCTATCACACTTTTAATAGATATATATGTGTGTGTGTGTGTGTGTGTGTGTGTGTGTGTGTGTGTGTGTGTATAGACACACACACCAGGTATTCGTTATATGCGAGGGTTACGTTCTGCAAAAAGCTCGCATAATGTGAATTCGTATATATCGAACCTATCATCCCATTAACTATAGGGGGTTATGTTCCACGACCCGTTTTCGAACTCTCTGACTGTTTATTCCGACAACGTTTCACAATAATAAAGCACTAAAGCAACAATAAAGCACATTAGTACAGATAAACTGTAAAATATAATATGAAAATACATTGTAAACAAACAAAAACTTTAGGATCAGAGGGAGGAAAAGGTTAATTATAGGCGAGGAAAGTGCGCGAAAACATTTGCACCCGCCGCCCTCTAGTGCGAGTTGGCCTACATACCTCTCCAACCAGTCTCACCAGCGCCGCTACTCTCATAATAGCGAATTTTTCTCGCATACAACGAATACTTGGCACATTTAGGTTATTCGCATATGAGCGAATTCGCATATTTCGAACTAGCATATACCGAATACCCGGTGTATATATTGGAAGTAGGCCATTTGTGATACAGGAGTTGTTGAAGTCAACGGCAACTGAAGCATTGTTCTCTTTATATGTTTTCCTTTCGATGTCGCGTATTAACCCACGGTCGTCAGGGGGCAGGGACGAGCAGGCCGCTGAAGTTCATTCTTTCTCTCTTCTTCTTTCCTTTAGACGTCTTACGGCCTTTCTTTATATATATATATATATATATATATATATATATATATATATATATATATATATATATATATATATATATATATATATATATATATATATATATATATATATACACACACACACACACACACACACACACACACACACACACACACACACACACACACACACACAGCACAAAAGTCTGTGGCCACTGATCCATAATAAACTAATATTTTCCCCTCGCATAACCGTGTCGCTGTGCCGGGCTGTGTGCTCTTCCCCGAAAGTTTGATCATTACATTTATTCTGAAAGCCATGTTATAGTTTATAATCCGTAAAATAGAAGATACTGAAAAAGCTGGGCTCACACGAGAGGAAAAAAATGTACAAAATGTGAGAATCAACAGAGGGGAAGAACGCGGCGTCAATGAAAACAGCCGGAATATTCACCCCAGCACCGGGGGCGACGGGCGGGCGGCGAGTGACGGGAGCAGTGTCAACAAGCAGAGGAGTTCAGGGGAGAGAAAGAGTCAGAGGGGAGCAGGTGACGCGGAAGGCTGTGTGATGGAGGGCGGGACGAGGAGTCGTGGCGTGGAGGCGTCGGTGTGTTGTGTAGACAGCCATTGGTGGGGCATGGGGGAGGCAGAGGGTGTGTCGGGGCGAGTGACGACTGCAAGGCTGAGCTGAGAACCAACAACGTGAATCGTGAGAACGACCGGACCTGTGCCGTGTGTGTGTGTGTGTGTGTCGGTCTGCTTTCCCCTTTTTCTTTGCTTTATTGTACCAAAAATGCAACAAATCAAAAGCAATTTTTTTTTGCATAAGATAAAAAAAAAAAAAAAAACCTACCTCGTTATTGGTCTCTAGAGGCGCGCGCATAAGCATGAGGTGACTTTCAGGCTGGGATGGTTGTGAGCGGTCCTTAGCGAGTCTGGGTCCATGGGTAGGTGGAAGCTGTGAGACATAGGATATGGATTCAGATTTTTTGCTCTTTTAGTACACTTGATTATTAATAAAATGAATTTAATGGTAAAGGAAGCATACCTCTACTCACACAATTTTAAACACACACACACACACACACACACACACACACACACACACACACACACACACACACACACACACACACACACACACACACACACACACACACACACACACGCACGCACGCACGCACACACATATTCATTTATGCTTACAGGCATAAATACATACATTCCTACATACATATTTAGATGCACACACTGTCTCCTCCCCCACTCTCTCTCTCTCTCTCTCTCTCTCTCTCTCTCTCTCTCTCTCTCTCTCTCTCTCTCTCTCTCTCTCTCTCTCTCTCTCTCTCTCTCTCTCTCTCTCTCTCTCTCTCTCTCTGTCTCTCTCTCTCTCTCTCTCTCTCTCTCTCTCTCTCTCTCTCTCTCTCTCTCTCTCTCTCTCTCTCTCTCTCTCTCTCTCTCTCTCTCTCTCTCTCTCTCTCTCTCTCTCTCTCTCTCTCTCTCTCTCTCTCTCTCTCTCTCTCTCTCTCTCTCTCTCTCTCTCTCTCTCTCTCTCTCTCTCTCTCTCTCTCTCTCTCTCTCTCTCTCTCTCTCTCTCTCTCTCTCTCTCTCTCTCTTCGTAATTTCTTAACAATTCATGCAACTAAAAACATGAACACTGGACTTTGACACACACAAAAAAAACATACAAACACGTAAATATGAAGATCAACTGTAATAATTGATTTCTAACGCATGCGAGAGTTCTGTTTTAAAAGTAAATATATGAAAAATTAGGTCCGGCATCAAAGGATTTACGAAGCGTCTGTAAAAAGTGAATTTCCTCCCATATTGAATGTACCAGTCACAGCGGAATGAAAGAATGACCTTGTTTGACCTTTTGCCCCGGAGAGAATTTTACAGACATCGCCTTTATCACCACCTGTTGTGATCTGCAGTCCGTATTGACGTCCACAACAGGGTCTTTGTCTTGGCTACACTCGTATGTCATGGCTTTCCAGAACTCTTTGAAAAGCCCGCTAGAGCATGTCGCGTCCTTCCGTTATTTATAGACCTAATGAGCCTCGTCTATATTGATTTTAAACTGTATGAAAATAGCGAAATATGGGTAGCAGGCTTCTTCAAGGATGCGGAGCCGGGAGTATGTGGGTCAGCACTTCTTAAAATATGGAGGATATTTCAGGATTTGAAGGGAGCAATAAATTTTGAGGTAAGAGAGATTACTAGCTATTTGTCTTTCCTCTGCTCAGTCATATCGTCTCCCAACCCACCCCGCACGTGCAGTTTCAAGGACACAAGGTTACCCTATTTACTTAACGCGTTGTCCTGCTGTTATGACTATTTTGATGTTATCCAATGAGGTTATGCCTTCTAGAATATGTTTTCCTTTTAAATATGAAGGGAAAATCACTTTTGATGGACTGATTGACACAGAAAATGACACAAAATAGGTTTAGAATTGGTCCTGTAAGTGTAGATGGGATGTGTAGCGAGTAGAAAGTGCTAGCGTTCGTGTGTGTGTGTGTGTGTGTGTGTGTGTGTGTGTGTATGTGTGGGTGGGTGGGTGCTTAGTGTAGATGGGATGTGTAGCGAGTAGAGAGTGCTAGCGTGCGTGTGTGTGTGTGTGTGTGTGTGTGTGTGGGTACGTGGGTGGGTGGGTGCTTATATGACTGCATGTCTCTGTGCGTCGTTTTGTCAGTTTTTTCGTCAGTTTGTTTTCTGTCTCTGTCTGCCTGTGAGGTCACGAGGGCTTTGATGCATGCCTTTCGAGCGTGTTCCTGACGCTTCATATTGCCTCGGTGCGGAAGAACAGTGAGAATGGGAACACTTGCCGTTGCTGGCCATTAAAGAGAAGATAGACTAGTGACTTGCGTACCTCCCCAACTTTTCCCTCCTCATCCCACGTGTCACCTCCGCCTCCTCTGCCTCATCGATAAAAGGAAATATAAAAATTGTCTTCTCATCAGCCACAAACCACCTCCTCCTCCTCCTCCTCCTCCTCCTCCTCCTCCTCCTCCTCCTTCTCCTCTTTCTTTTCCTCCTCCCGCTCCTCAAGATCTCCTCTCTCTTCCTCTTTGAATCAATACCTACCCTCTCTTCCTCTCCTTCAAGCCTCACATCCCTGCCAGCTTTACCCCACTAGCCTTTTTTTCGGCCCTTTAGATAACTCTCAGTCTTTCCCTTTCCCTTTTTAAACCTCCCTTCCATTTCTCCTTTCCTTCTTTCTTTCCTCCTTCCTTTGTTTCTTCCCTTCGTTCGTTCGTTCGTGTTTGTTTCTTCTTTGCTTCGTTCCGCCTTTCATTCCTTATTTCCCTCCTTCCTTCCTTCGTTTCTTTCTTCCCTTTTTTATGGTTTCTTTGTTACTTCGTTCCTCCATCCATCCATCCTTCTTCCCTCCCTTCTTTTCGATTTCCTTTCCCTTTTTCCTTTCCTCCTTTGTTCTTTTTTTCTTTCTTTCCTTCGTTGCTCCACCCTTCTTCGCTTGCTTCCTTCTTTCCTTCTTTGTTTCTTTACTTTCCACACACTTTCCATGTATCCCAGTCCCATCTGTCTTTTTCATCCACTCTATAACTTCTTACGATCGGGTTTTTATTCATGAGCACAATAGTTTCAGTTGGACATATTCGATTATATAAAACATAAGCTTTTAAAATTCCTTTATGTCATCAGTTGACACTAATGTTATGATGACATCAATGATAATTTATTGTTTTTAGTCTTATCACCATCACTATCTTCATCATTATTAATACTTTAAGCCTATCAGTGCCGCCCTACCTTGTCTAACGCTTCAACACCGTCAATTATTTTCTACCTTGCACAACCTTTCCACCTTAAGGGTTTAAATGTGTCAGAGTATCTGGATTTTAATTTTCAATATTTTATTTTATACCACCCCAGTGCTATCATAAAATTATTCATGTTTTCCATTCTATTTACCCTGGATTATTGATTATGTTACATTCGATTTGACCGTCACTTTCGGCTACTCAGTACTGTCTTATTTTACTGGAGCGGCGAATAGCTGGTTCTTTTTATGCTTTCGCCCTTGCGCTGCTTCCGTTACTGTTAAAAAAATGCCAAGAGCTGAACAGAGAATTAACAAATTAGATAAATTCACTTCTTTATATATAGAAAACATTTTCTCTTGCAGTGCAGTTGGTTAATTACTCGAAAAGACTTCCACACAATACTCATTTGTCTGTCTTTTTCGTGGAAATGTATTGCCCCAGTAGTTTCAAAGTGACAGCTTCCTTATTGCCTCCAGAATTTTACCGCAACTTTTACCCTGAAATATCTTTAATCTCTTTTTGATTACTTATATGTCAACGTTTGCTTCGCCCTGTCCCTTCCCTCTTCAGTGGGTCATATTCTCTCTGATCAACTTATCAATACCGTGTAGTCGATAAACCTCCCGCCCTTTGGTCCTTGAAGGTTGTTTTTTATACCTTAGTGTTTGCATCGTAATTTCTTGTAAAACACTTTCTTGGAAATGCTGCAGAATTTCAGATACTTGTGTAACCTCGTGACCCTTTAATATTTTCTAAGCCATTTTCCTTTCCTTGCAATTCCTTAAGCATTATGGCTGCAGGAGTCAGAAGTTTCAGTACAGTTGTTGAAAAAGGGAGTTTAATGATTGGAAAAAGTATGAATTTGAATGAAAAATAAGAAATACACATACAAAAAGAGAGCAATTAATCGGAGAACTAATTGTATTTTTGCGCGTGTAAGTGTGATTGCTTGTGTGTGTGTGTGTGTGTGTGTGTGTGTGTGTGTGTGTGTGTGTGTGTGTGTGTGTGTGTGTGTGTGTGTGTGTGTGTGTGTGTGTGTGTGTGTGTGTGTGTGTGTGTGTGTGTGTGTGTGTGTCCTTTGCTCTTTATCAGTATCACATGCACTTTCTTTATGACAGTTACTGATAATTTCTGCCATAATGATACTCATGATTATATATGTTTTTGTCATTATAACTATCATTTTTTGGTCATAGTAGTGGTAGAAGTAGTAGTAGTAGTAGTAGTAGTTGTAGTAGTAGTAATATTAGTAGTAGTGGTAGAGGTAGTAGTAGTAGTAGTAGTAGTAGTAGTAGTAGTAGTAGGGGTAGTAGAAGTAGTGGTAGTAGTAGTAGTGGTAGTAGTAGTAGTGGTAATAGGAGTGGTAGTAGTAGTGGTAGTATTAGTGATAGTAGCAGTAGAAGTAATGGTGATAGTAGTAGCAGTAGTAGTAGTAGTAATAGCAGCAGCAGCAGGACCCACATTCGTCTTCCAAAGGTTCATATTTAGTAACTAAACAACATTGCAGTTTGGTACACAAAGTTTCCAACAGTTATATGGAGCCTACGCAACAAGTTTGGTTTATACAAATATCAACATTTATTTGCACAACACCAGCAAACTGAACAGAAAAGTTTATTTCCATTAAGATTTGCACCATAGCGCCACCAGCTTTGCAATGCCTACAAAGCAAACTGTTTTACGAGCGACTGAGGTGAAAAACTCTACGGACACTGCAAGCCACGTTTACATGACTCAATACCTCTAATGAAGGACAATACGATTACCTTTGGGTGTCAGAGCATGCAATAAATCACGATCATACATCTACTTTCGCTTCTGAGTCACTCTTTGAATAGCCAAGAAAAAACAACGCGTCCATCATACGACAAGATTAAAGGACATGTTCGTCTGTTTTTTTTTCCTTTGCGTTAGCTGGCAAAGAGTCCTTCTACATCACTCTATCAGTCATATGTAATCAGGACGAGTAATGAGCCCACTACTCATCCTTCGTACCCCATAATGATGAGGTCTCCCTTCTTTCCTTCGCTGATGCTTATTTCTCCTCGTTCCCCTGCAATTCATTTGATTTTGCCTTCATTACATAACTTCCGTTCGATCTTGGTTCGTAAGAGAATGCGTGAAATAATGAAACCATGTGAAGAACAATAAATGGCAGGGCTGAAGTAAATCAGTAAGTGTTTGTTTAGGGGAACAATGAACTCGTGAATGTAAGGCGTGGCACTCCCGCCAGCGGCAGCGGCAGCAGTCAGTTTGCCCACGTCAAGGTGCACCCCGCTATGAAGGACGAGGCGACATGTGCTTATAGTTGATTCGAGTATTTGCTTAGCAGGCTTTTCTTCTTTAATCTGGTTATACCGTCGTGTTCAGAAGCTTTCGGTTTATTCGGTACTGATTCAGTACTCCTCTAAATGGCAATGATAAATGCATTGTATAAAAGTTTTGCAGTATATTATTCATGATCTTGTTTATTTTGCTAGCTTGTAACTTAACCTATGTGAGTTTCACAATCTTTGTTGAATTTAAAGGGGTGAACTAAAACAAGCTATCTTTAAGGGGAGTTGAATTAGGACAAATAATGTAGTCAGTTAGTAGAGGCCTGACAAACACTGCTAAGGCGTAGAGGAACACTTCGTTTGAGTAAACTAGAAATATTTTCCTTATTACTTATTTCATCATTTATCCTTAATGTCTTCAATTATCATGCACCCACCGGTACTGCAGTGGAGGTGCTCACTAATGTTACGCGGGGCTATTTTTTAAGGAATATGTAATTTTTAACAAGTTACACATCATTACGTGAAACCTTTACATCGCGTGAGTATTCCGGCATTTTAGTTTCCAGGCTGTTGGCATGAAATAAGTTTGCAGACATTCGGCACAGAGTTTTGCTAATTATTCCAGCATACACACACACACACACACACACACACACACACACACACACACACACACACACACACACACACACACACACACACACACACACACACTCATGTACCCCCGTCTCTCTCTCTCTCTCTCTCTCTCTCTCTCTCTCTCTCTCTCTCTCTCTCTCTCTCTCTCTCTCTCTCTCTCTCTCTCTCTCTCTCTCTCTCTCTCTCTCTCTCTCTCTCTCTCTCTCTCTGTGTCTGTGCCTGTCTGTCTGTCTGTCTGTTTCTCTCTCTCTCTCTCTCTCTCTCTCTCTCTCTCTCTCTCTCTCTCTCTCTCTCTCTCTCTCTCTCTCTCTCTCTCTCTCTCTCTCTCTCTCTCTCTCTCTCTCTCTCTCTCTCTCTCTCTCTCTCTCTCTCTCTCTCTCTCTCTCTCTCTCTCTCTCTCTCTCTCTCTCTCTCCGTGTCTGTGTGTTTGTCTGTGTGAGTGTCTGATTCTCTCTCTCTCTCTCTCTCTCTCTCTCTCTCTCTCTCTCTCTCTCTCTCTCTCTCTCTCTCTCTCTCTCTCTCTCTCTCTCTCTCTCTCTCTCTCTCTCTCTCTCTGTCTCTCTCTCTCTCTCTCTCTCTCTCTCTCTCTCTCTCTCTCTCTCTCTCTCTCGGCATCGTTTGTTCATCATCGTCACCCACCTCTGCCTGCCGCGCCCGCTTCCAGCCTTAACTTCGCCTCAAATTCCACCGCGTTTCGTATTCTTCCGTCAACAATAACTTTGCGGTCATTCTTTAAGTTTCATTTGTTTGTCATCGTTTTCGTATGTTTTTGGCGTTTCATTTGTTTTTTGTTTATTTGGGTCATTAATTACACAGTTTATTTATTTTCATAAATGATTAATTTACCCATATCCGTTTAGCGACAGTTGTATTAATGTATCTGCCTTTTTTAATTCATCATTCTATTCGTCTGCTATTTTCTATATCTATATCTACTTATCTAAATGTCTTTACCTCCTTAGTATTGTCTGTTTATAGAATTTATCACCTGAGCTTCCTGGCCTTTCTAGTAATTAGTGGATAGTGAGAGGAGAGTAGGGTTAAAGGCTCTTCGTCTCAATTCCCCTCCTCTTACTGACATTCTATATCTTAAATTCCACCGCACTGTTGCCTCTTTCTATCTTCTGCCGATATTTTCATGCTGACTGCTCTTCTGAACTTGGTAACTGCATGCCTCTCCCCATTCTCGCGGCCCCGCTGCACACGACGTTCTACTCAAACTCATCCCTATACTCTTCACATCCCTTATGCAAGAGTTAACCAGCATCTTCATTCTTTCATCCCTTTCACTGGTAAACTCTGGAACAATCTGTCTTCGTCTGTATTTCCTCCTGCCTACGACTTGACCTCTTTCAAGAGAGTAGCATCAAGACACCTCTCCACGCGAAACTGACTTCTCTTTTGGCCACTTTTCCCAACCTCCTTTCATAGAAGCAGTGTTTGGCAGGCTTTTTTGTTTTCATTTATTTTTGCCCCTGAGCTGCTTCCTTTACTGCAAAAAAAAAAAAAGAATATTTGTGTTGATGTTTACGGAAGCGATCGTCAAAGAAAGATATGGTATAGATATGCGATGAGAAGGGAGGAGGAGTATATAGAAAGATAAGTAATGGTAATGGAAACACAGGGTAGAAGGCAGAGAGGTAGACCGAGGAAGAGGAGAATGGAATGTAAAGGAAGACACTAAAGACCAAAACATCAGTGAACAAAGGGAAGAAAACGGAGCGCAGAGGAGGATACTCTTACACGATAGCGACCTCATTAAACTTTTGGATAATAATGCTGAAAGGAATTTGTTTACATACGGCTGTGCACCATTTGCCAACATTTTGTCTTTTTACACTCTGATGCACTCGTTATTATTGTACGCATTCTTCAGCCTTGATAACGAGGCATAATTTATATTCCAGTTACCATTTCCTTTTATTAAATTTTGCAGTGGGAGTTTTCTTTCTCTATGCAATCGTTTCAGGCATTAGGGATGTTGTCTGTGGTGTGGAATCGTAAATAAAAAACTTCTACTCTTACTCCGACTCCAGGAAGTTTTATGATTGGGAATCCGACTCCCCCTTCCTCCGTCACACCACACACCACACAACACCACACCACACCACACCACACCAAGCCTCACAACATCACACGTATCGTAAAGGAGTCGGAGTCGGATATATTTTTACCGACTCCGACTCCGACTTTTCCCGACTCCGATTCCGACTTTTACCGACTCCGATTCCGACTCCGACTCCACACCCCTGGATTTTGTCTCTGTTGTTGTGTTGAAATCTTTGCTAACGTTTAGGGAAAGTTCAGTGATTGTCTTCTGCTTGGACGCCGCTTCATGCACCAATGATTGTTTTCGGCATTCAGGTTTAATTGAGTCGACGTCTCTAACGATCAAAGTATTTGTATGTTATCCTATATAAATTCAAACCGGCTTTTACGTCTGAGCGGCCGCCAACACTCGTTTGTGGTGCAGGAGGCCGGGTGTTCAACGGAAGGCACGAAGAGGGGGGAAGGGGGGTGGGCAGCTCGTAAGCGAAAACTTTGTCGCGGGGTTTCTTGGCAGTGCGAGGCTCGGCAAAACTCGGCGGACCGTAAGATACTGTTTAATGCTCGACCAAGTGGCTGATGGTATACCACGAGACTTTGTGTGGCGGACAAACAGTATTCGTTTATTATTTTTGTTGAATTTATTAGTTATCATTATCACCAATACTCATGTACTTAGTCCCTAGATGCTACTATTATGTAAAAAAAATCCTGAATTGTTGAAAGCATGAATTGAATACCGTGACATTTAATTGAAAGACAAGTTTTTGTTACTTCACACTCTCATAATAAAACACATATTGGGCTGTGGTGAAAAATAAAGTAGATTTTTGGGGAAAATAAAGCAAATAAAAGTTGATAATTTTTTAACGCTGTGCAACAGTTTTAAATACTTAAGGATTCAGTGATTGTCTTCTGCTTCGACTCCGCTGCATGCACCAATATTTCGGCATTCAGGTTTAATTGAGTCGAATATGTTGTATCACATTCATAGAGGATAATCTAAAGGAAATTCAAAGTGTGTTCAACGTCATCTATATGTTCAAATAGTCTCGGAAGTATTCTGAAAGCTGCTGATAGATGATGACACGAGGTAAACAAAGGAGATACTTCTGGAACCCTTTTTACGATTTAGGAAGTCATGAATTTCCAGCACCGACTTGATCCGTCCGTCAATAATATAACCAGAAGAATGAGACTACTGAGGAGTGCACGGCTGTGGTGGTGGTTGTTGAATTATTGTAATTTTTGACGAAGGTTATGTGAACACTGGCGCGGGTGTTCAGAAGTTGAGCTCTAATGATGAAATATGTTGGAGGGAAAATGTTAATTGTGTTGAAGCCTTTATTGTTGTTGTTGTTGTTATTGTTGTTGTTGTTGTTGTTGTTTTGTGTAATTGCTTATTATAATTGTTGTTATTATTATTATTATTATTATTATTATTATTATTATTATTATTATTATTATTATTATTATTATTATTATTATTATTATTATTATTATTATTATTATTATTATTATTATTATTATTATTATTATTATTATTATTATTATTATTGCTATTACTATTGTTGTTGTTGTTGTTGTTGTTGTTATTATTATTATTATTATTATTATTATTATTATTATTATTATTATTATTATTATTATTATTATTATTATTATTATTATTATTATTATTATTATTATTATTATTATTATTATTATTATTATTATTATTATTATTATTATTATTATTATTATTATTATTATTATTATTATTATTATTATTATTATTATTATTATTATTATTATTATTATTATTATTATTATTGTTTACTACTGATATTATATATTAATATTAACTTTATTATATTATTATTGTCAATGTTGTTCTTTACTACTACTACAATAACTATCATTTTTCATTAATATTATTTTACAGTTATCAGTCATGATTAATATTACAATCATCATCATCATCATCATCATCATCATCATCATCATCATCGTCACATAATCGTCTTCATCATCATGATGAAGTGAGGTTTCCAAAATATGAAGCATCGGTCTTGCCTCCCCGCTCCTGACCACTTCAATCTTCATTCTCTAATGTCCTCTCTCGGGAATCATGCGCCCTCCTCCAGACCTTTTTACGTCCCAGTCTTTAATGGGAGTCATGGGCTCTCTTTTACTTTGCTAAGCGACCTCTGGCCTGGAAGCAGCGCTTTTTGTGGAAAAAACTGTAGTGGTGAGTCAAGAGAGCGTCGTGCTCTTTCATGGCTTATGACTTTTTGTTCTAAATTGGAAGGTAACATCGAGGGAAAAAAATCCTTACAAACTGAAATACCTGGTAAAGAAAAATATATATTTTTAATATTTTCTCTAAATTATATGACCGTCGGCGGCTAAGAGGCTGCTTAGCACAGATGAAGAGGGATGCATATATTTTTTCTCTACTTTGATGATTTGCCCGATGAGAAAATTTCGATATCAATAGTCATAAATAATGTTATCCCTTCCTCTTATTGATTCGCGGCGGACCTGACTGATGGCCCACAAGTGCACTTCAGCCGTCCACAGTAACGAAGGCAGACTGTTCGCGTGGGGGGGGGGGGGGGGGGGGAAGAAGCGGCTAGTTCGTGCTACGGTCTGCAGTGGAGATGACGCTCGATGACTCTGACGGCTCTAAGACATATTTGAGCCGTTTTTACATAAACGGTGCCGAAGATCCAAGGACTCTACTAATTCAGAGAGGTAATATGACAGGGTTGCAATATTATTATAGATTATGGTGCATCTGTTCTGGTTACCATTACATGGCCATGTACACGTTTCCCACTGTTGTATCAACACAGCTAAAAGCAAACATGACATATGCACTTTGCAGGCGTTGTAATAAATCATGCTAAAACAAAATAAATGTGAAGTTTGCAATGAATATGAATTTGAATATTTAGAATGACGATATAATATGTATTAATAAATAGAGGTGTTTAATCTATTTATCTATTTGTCTACTACCTATCTGTATACCTCTCTCTCTCTCTCTCTCTCTCTCTCTCTCTCTCTCTCTCTCTCTCTCTCTCTCTCTCTCTCTCTCTCTCTCTCTCTCTCTCTCTCTCTCTCTCTCTCTCTCTCTCTCTCTCTCTCTCTCTCTCTCTCTCTCTCTCTCTCTCTCTCTCTCTCTCTCTCTCTCTCTCTCTCTCACACACACACACACACACACACACACACACACACACACACACACACACACACACACACACACACACACGTCCCTATTCCTTTTTATTTTCTCGCTATTTCAATGAGCCGGCGTGATAATACCTGTAGTGTTTTTCATACCTAGCGGATAATTGATGCTCCGAAACAATGTTCATAAAAATGTTAGCCGGATGTAGTGTGCTTTTTTGTAATACTAACTGAACATAAGAGCCATGTTCTTAAACGTTTCAGGGCTCACACACCCACATTTGACAAGGCTTTCGTTGGAGTTGTGGGTATTTCCATGGGTAGATTTATGACCCTGATAGTAATATATGACAATGCTCCTGTACCCTGAACATACGAAATACTCACTTGACAAGGCTTTCGTAGGAGTTGTGGGTATTTCCATGGGTAGATTTATGACCCTGATGGTAATATATGACAATGCTCCTGTACCCTGAACATAAAAAATACTCACTTGACAAGGCTTTCGTAGGAGTTGTGGGTATTTCCATGGGTAGATTTATGACCCTGGTGGTAATATATGACAATGCTCCTGTACCCTGAACATAAAAAATACTCACTTGACAAGGCTTTCGTAGGAGTTCTGGGTATTTCCATGGGTAGATTTATGACCCTGGTGGTAATATGACAATGCTCCTGTACCATGAACGTGAAAAAAACACTCATGGGAACCTTTCTGATAACCTTTGTGGCATTTGGAAATATTTGTAGTGAGAGGAGGGAGCGTCTGAGCATACCACCCTAAGCCTCCTTTCGCTGCTGGGTGTGAAGTGGCAGATGTCCGAGACGTGGCTTTATGGATTCATGGAGTCCTGGGTGTGTACTAATGAAGTGGTGCGCTTTTCATCTGAGGGGTTTTGAAACTAAAGCATCAAATTCGTAATATGGCATCGCGCCCCTCCACTTAATAGGGGCTATTTGTAACGGCCATTCGCAACGTGTTTCAATTTTCATGGACTGTTCGCATCACACACATAACGCATTTGATGTCGTAGTAACATAATATATTTTGCCAGCCTCGTAGTTTGTGTTATTTTTATTCTTTTTTTAATATATTACTAAAATGCAACAACGATCATGTCCAATAGCAACCTGTCTCATACTGAAAATGCTCTCTCTCTCTCTCTCTCTCTCTCTCTCTCTCTCTCTCTCTCTCTCTCTCTCTCTCTCTCTCTCTCTCTCTCTCTCTCTCTCTCTCTCTCTCTCTCTCTCTCTCTCTCTCTCTCTCTCTCTCTCTCTCTCTCTCTCTCTCTCTCTCTCTCTCTCTCTCTCTCTCTCTCTCTCTCTCTCTCTCTCTCTCTCTCTCTCTCTCTCTCTCTCTCTCTCTCTCTCTCTCTCTCTCTCTCTCTCTCTCTCTCTCTCTCTCTCTCTCTCTCTCTCTCTCTCTCCTGTATCAAATTCGTCACATTTTTCTCCGGAGAGCGCTGAAAAACACCCCCGAAACTTCAGACATAGCGTGCTACACCTCCATTATTGTGTATGCATACCAGGTCTTGCAAAAAAAGGTCCTTTCCGTGAGACTACTGAGTGTTTATACTTGCGATTTTAGTTCTCTTTGCCATTAAGCGTGCCGGAGAGGAAGATCAGACAAATAAGAGTGATGTTATTATGCTGATAGAGTTAAGAGTGCGGCTGTGGCTCTGTGTGTGTGTGTGGTGAGGACCGGTGGTGGTGGTGGTGCGGGGCTGCGCCGAGAAGGCCGGGGATTTAATTAGGTCAACAGAGAAATGGCGAAATCGTGTCCCAGAGTCTCCTGTTGCTGCCGGGTCTGTTGCTGGTGCTGCTGTTGATGTTGATGTTTCAGTGTGGTGTTGGTTGTTGTTGTTGTAGCTGAAGGGCTGTTTTAGTTGACTGGTTGTGTTGTTGTTGGAAGGTGAGGTTGATGTAGAATTATTATTATTATTATTATTATTATTATTATTATTATTATTATTATTATTATTAGTAGTAGTAGTAGTAGTAAGCAGTAGTAGTAGCAGCAGCAGCAGTAATAGTAATAGTAGTAGTAGTAGTAGTAGTAGTAGTAGTAGTAGTAGTAGTAGTAGTAGTAGTAGTAGTAGTGTAGTAGATATATTATAGTATTAGTGGAAGAAGAAGAAGAAAAAGAAGAAGAAGAAGAAGAAGAAGAAGAAGAAGAAGAAGAAGTTATTAAATTTATTATTTATGTTGTTAGTGTTGTTTGTGTTATGGTTGCTGGTCTACGGTTGGTGTTAGCGGCGGTCTGGTTGTGATCGCGGCGGTGGTTGTGATGGTGATTTCGCCCTTTCGACAGACGGGTTTCCTGCCAATACGCCATAAGCCTCGATTTCTTCCGGACTTTTCGTTCAGTTAAAACTAATGTACCTGTCACTTGTCTGTTTACGTTTACTCCAAAGGGAATGGAAAAAAAGTGCTATTTTTTGGTGTTCATCAAAGCAAGAGTTAAAAGGTTAGAAAAAAATAGTGTAGCAAATCGCTCACTCTCCCCCCGCCCTCGAAAAGCGTTCCTGAAAGAGGTGTAAAATATCAAAACCCAATTTAGTCCCGGAGGTGTTTTGATACTCCCCTCCAGAAAGAGGTCGTCGTGTGAAGGCGAATGTAACGACGTGGGCCTCTAATACCATTCGGGGCTCGCAGTATGGCGGCGCAGTGTGGGTGTAACAGAAAGAGAGAAACGAAGAAAAAAAAAACATCATCGCCTCAAGTTTTTCAATACCGTTACACTTGTACTTCTCGCCTTACACCTTCAGTCTTCTATTTTTGAACATAATTTATAACAACAGCGATTCCGAACCTAAAAACAACCATAAAACTTGAGACCGTAAGCCATAGAATTATAAAACAGCCATAAAACAACCATTTTCAACATAAAACAACCCTGGAACAACCATTCGGGGCGCACAACATGGCGGCGCAGCATGGGTGAAATGCTAAAAGAGAAAGGTAGAAAAAAACATCATCTCATTAACTTTCTCAATATCGTTGCATTTCTGTTTATCACTTTACATTTTCAGTCGTCTTTTTCGTCTTCATTATCTTCATTATCATTTTCATTATCGTCTTATTCATCATCATCATTACCTTTTTTATTATCTTCATTTTCTTCATCTTCTTGTTGTTCTTGTTCTTGTTCTTCTTTTTCTTCTCCTAACAGTAGTACATAGTAATAGCAGACGGTACTAGTGGCAGACGACTAGCTAACAGTATATAAGTAGTATTAAAAGCTAAGAATATATGTAGCAAACAGGTACAATAACAGTAAAAGCAATGGTGTAACTTTTTATATGACTAAATCTCTGTCTTCACGTGGCGTATGTAATGAAAACCACGCAGCTATCCCCCGGCTTTGCATCTTGGCCCTGAAACGATGCCGCGGCGCCGTATCACCATGGGAAGCGAGGCGTCTCCAAGCATCCCAGACTCGCATGCTAATACAGCCAAGACGAGCAAAGGGAGAGTGTGCAATATGACATCATGAATATAAAGTGTTCTGATTGCTTGCCTTGGGTAGTGGGCCATCACCATCTGGCTTGTCGACGTGAATATTCAGTGTCTTGAGGGTCTGTTCGTCTTCACTTGATTCATCTTGTTCAAATGGCACGTTTAGCTCAGTGTTTAGGTTATCCGTCTTCCCATCTTATGTCTTCTTTATGGTTCTTCACCCCAACAACTTATTACCACTGGTCCCTTGCATGCCCATTTGTGCCTCTACCACGTCAGTTCAGTGTGTGAGGAGCTTGTCTTACCTGAAGTAAAATAATAATGTTCCTTTGATGGCGCGGCTGTGGCTGGCATGAACTCGGCCTGTAATGTCCATGTGTTTAGTAACCTTCGTAAAAACAAATTTGTGGCTGGAGACGTTTTGCAATCACTGTGTTTCTTCAACGGGGAAAAAGTATGAGCTGGTTTAGTTTTCATAAAGTAGGCCCTCCTTTGAGCAACTTTGTAAGAGAGGCGTTATCCAGGTGGTGCCGAAAGTGGTTGAAGGTGAACTGGTAAAATACCATAGAGTGTATTGTTTGCCAACAACAGGCAAACAGTCTTGAAGCGGCCCTTGTGAAGAGGGGAAACTGGGGCGGGAAGGAGGCTGAGGAGGAGCTTTGGTGCTGCGTCCAAGAAAAAATCTGTAGCAAGGGGACAGGAGAATATCGATTTGCGTCTGATGCTGTGAGAAGGAGAGAGAGAGAGAGAATATATATATATATATATATATATATATATATATATATATATATATATATATATAATTATAAATATAAATATATAAATATACATATAGTGTGTGTGTGTGTGTGTGTGTGTGTGTCAGTTAGAGTAATATATATTTAGATATGTCAGGAACCGGTTTATTCAACAAAAAAGACCTCCCCTTTACCATAATTAAACTTTTGACTCCCATACTGTAAACTTTTTTCTTCTCTACAAGGTATCTCGTTTTTTCGGTGTATCTTTTATCGTGTTTTCGCTTATGTCTGAGAGAAGCAACTTTTGCCTACTATAAAAAAAAATATTGTAATATAGTCCGGACACATGGCGAGCCACGCCCACAAACTTGTACACATACAAGCCTCAATGAAGGCATCACATTTCCATGTTTTCCTCATCAAGGTGCTTCCCGCCAGGCTGCGGCCTTGTTGGCGTCTCGCTACGAGGATCGTGTTGGTCGGAGGCACGATTTTAGGGCCGTGGCTGGCCCGGGACAGTGTATAATGACGCTTGTCGTGGCTGATGGGGAGGAACCTTTTGGAGGCCAAGCGACAACACTGTGGCGCTAGCTAGTGGCCTCATCGCCTTGATTGTACATGGCTTCATTTCTCTAAAATCAAGATATTAGTTGACCAGCCTTCTTTATCTATCTATCTGTTTATCTAACTTTATCTATCTATCTATAGCTTTATCTGTATCCAATCTATTGCTATTTATTCATATTATCTGTTTATCTGTCTGTCTCTGTGTCAATATATTTGTGTTGTCCTAACGTATGTATGTGTGCATGTGCGTATGTACGGATGTATGAAGTGTATGAAATATGGCAGAAAGGCTGTTTTTTTTACACGGTCATGCCAGATTTGGAAGATAGTTAATATCATGACACTCACGCTTGATAACATGCAACACAGTAAGAAAGAAGGAGACGTTTGAGGATCCGTCATGATTTCTTCCCGGCTTCAGATAAACTTTCTCCTCGTAAAATCGGTGTTACTTTTATCCCCATGCTACTAACAAAACTAAATCTAGACCTGCGCTCACAGACTTTATACTTTACCATTTTTAAGTTTCTCTAGTTTTCCAGAATCTAATAGTTACTGCACTGCATATGGCGAAATAAAGTATAACACAATGTCAGTATTAACCTCACTCGAAATGGCTACGATTATTTCCATATTGACCGCTGTACAGAAAGGGAAAAATGTCCAGAGGAGAAAACGCTACTCCTGTGTCTGTCTCGTCCTCTTATACATCTTTCACATTACTTTCACTATCATGTTCTCATTCTTGGCGTCCGAGGTGTTCGCTGGCTGGTGAATGGGCCGCTTAAAGTGTCCGCCCTCCTTCCTTTCTACCTGATTCTTCTGTTATGAAAAAAAAAAAATCATATCCTTACCTATTCCTCCAAAGGTCACGAATTGAAAGAAAATATGTAATGGACGGCTGGCACAAGTCCACCTGCAAACTGTTGTAAATGATGGCAGTTATTTGTCGAGGTATTGCATAAAACCAGCGCCTTAACTTATTCAGTCTTAACCCTTTTGATCACAAACTTGGGGGCCTTGCTCAAGTTTGGGAAGGTAAAGTTAAAGCGCTCAAACAGGTATTGAGGGATATTGACAAAGTTAGAGAGAAAATATAATCGTTTCCACAATATGACACAGTAATTTTGATAACATTGTAGTTCCCCTTAGTCAAATTAAACTTCATATCGCTTTGGATGTTGTGCAATTCTTTTTCAGTATCTGTAAAGTCAAGCGAAAACCAACAGCAATGTAAATAAATCTGGAATAAAAATTGGCGAACTGGAAATTTATTTGGATTGAAGCAGCGATTCTATTTTCCTATTCTTTTCTTATGACTGGAAGATTATTCAGGCAAATGTTTTACACTAGGCGTGAGGTAAAACGCGCCCGAATCACACCTGCGTCGTGGCGGAATATTACCGAGAAGCGGACTTTTAAGTGTAAGACGAAAGAGTCCGTAGTCTGAAGAGCCATGAAAGGAGTCGAACCCAAAAATGCCACAGATGTTTATTCATGTTCCCGCCGCTGTTCCTTCCATTTTCCTGGCCCGGGAGAGCATTGTGGAAGCGCCGCCTCGCTCCTCACGCAAAAAATATGTTATCAGAGTTTTTCTTCTTTGTGCTTGGTGCTTCCTTCGTCCCGTTTGCTATCCTCCTCCTCCTCCTCCTCCTCCTACCAAAGAACAAACCCTCATTTTTTTCCCCGTCTTTCTTTCTTACTCCGCCCTTTTTCTTTCCTTTAGCTTCCATCCCATTTTTCTTTATGCTTGAACGCGTCTTCCGTTTTTTTCTTTTTTTTTCCATCTTCGGGTTTTCTCCGTTTTCCCTCTCTCTTTCTAGGTCCATCTCATTTCCATCCTCGTCTCTTGCTTCTCATCTTATAAGCCCAGCGTGGATCCAGCACTAGACAGTCCCTTCATGCCAAGCGCTCGCCTAAAACCCTCGCCCCACCAGAAGGCATCCAGCCAAACCTCACGAACATTACTTGGCTGAAATTCTTCCCTTCCCTTTCTCCCTCACTCTCTAACGCCACCTTTCACCTCCTTGATCTCACGGCCATCCATCCCTCTGTAGCGCCTCCTCACAATCCCTGTCGTTCCCTTGATACCCCCTTTTCCATCTCTTCCCGCTACCTTTCTGGCTTCCCCGCACCGCCCGCACCGCACCGCACCTGGTCCCTCACACCCTCCCGCTATAAAAAAAGAATATGTAAAATGGGTAAAAAGTTCTCCCTCGAAATAAATGTTGGTTGGAGGAGTAGGAGGATCTATACGCGGGCCTGGAGAGAGCATGAATTTTTCTTTGCGTTGCGTTTACTGTTTTCGTCAGTTTGTTATTCGGAAATTATCATATAAAGATTTTTTTTATCTGTAGCTTCAAGGTAAATATATATAGAAAAGATTTATTTTAAGAGACATGAATGGAAGTGTATTAGGTGGTGGTGGGTACTTTTCTGTCTCTGGTGTGTGTGTGTGTGTGTGTGTGTGTGTGTGTGTGTGTAGAGAGAGAGAGAGAGAGAGAGAGAGAGAGAGAGACCTGTGTTTGTAAATTTTCAATTTAAGTTTATTATTGCATATCTTCAGTACTTTTAACGTTTTAGGATTTTAGAATATTTTTTAACCCAAAAATGCAAGATAGAAATCGTAGCATAGTTTTGGATACCCCCACGACGCACACTATTGCGATTCCTTACCATATTTTCGCTTGTTTTTTTATTTTAATTTCAGCCTATGGTGTCAACCTCAATTGAACCATTAAACCTTAATTTTTATATATCTATTTATCTCAGTATGTGTTTATTTTTGTTTGTCTTTCTTGTGTGTGTGCGTGAAATGTCAATAAACAGGTCTGTAAGTCTGTACACAAAGAGTCTCTGCTTAAACAACAAATTGTTCTGAAATGCACTTGCAAGACTTCGAGAAATTGGTTGAGGGCAGCAGCGTGTCGGCACGCGGGCGACAGAAAGACTAAGAGGGTCTAACTACCGCTGCGGAACTCGGCCTTAAAGTAATGCTGCCGAACGACAGGGAATGTACTGCTGCAAACAGCCCACTGGACGGCGTTAATATGTTGGTACGCACGAGCCTGCGTGCTGGAGCGTGACTATTGCTATCTTGGGAGATGAAGGCTCATGAACCCCAGCTGCGCGGCCAGGCGAGGCAGAGCTTACGAGGTTCATAACACATGCGTTAGGGTGCCTTATCGAGCCAACACAATAAATACACCCGACAGGGAAACAGCGAGTGGATGACGCCATATAGGGAGATGAAAGGCAGTAATTATGTGCCAGCCCGAACACTGCGTGCGGTGTGGCAGCGTGCTGGCGCGGGGAGGCTAACGGCCGGACTGAAGGCATGGGGGGATATTCTTCAACAGGTATCGAGAATGGAAACATTTCCTAAAACTATGTTAACAGCGTCGTCTGAAAAATAATTTATTGAAACGTTTCATCTGCGGCATTGTTCTCAATTTTAGATTCTCTCTCTCTCTCTCTCTCTCTCTCTCTCTCTCTCTCTCTCTCTCTCTCTCTCTCTCTCTCTCTCTCTCTCTCTCTCTCTCTCTCTCTCTCTCTCTCTCTCTCTCTCTCTCTCTCTCTCTCTCTCTCTCTCTCTCTCTCTCTCTCACACACACACACGCACACACACACACACACATTTGTGAAATATAACATCAAACAGAGAGGAGTGAAACGTTGGGAATGGCCTTTGCATGTGGTGTATATGTAATGAATGACGATGATACTTTTCACTGAGGCAATGAAGTTCGCAGTACAGTGAAGGGTGCACGGAGAACAAGACAAAGGGAGTATGGCAAGCGACGCAGGTGACGGGATTTAGTGCGTGGAATATAACTATTTTATGCTCTTCAAATCTTGCTAGCTCCACGCCTCAACAATTCCGCCTTTCCGCAGCTCAAAACGTTCTACGGCAAGGTCATTCAAAGGCTGTCCAACTCACAAATGCAAGAGCTTACCAGTATCACAACATTTTATCCCTTTCACCGAGAGCTCCACAGCCTTCCTTTTACCGTATTTCCTTCTTCCTATCCCTTAAACTCTTTCAAGATAGGATTATCAATTCATTTCTAGGACAAAACGATATTCTGGAATGTAAACTCTAATCTTCGTTGTAGGGACAGAAGGTTACGGGTCTTTTTTTACATATTTTCTCTTTGGTCCTTTATCTGTCGTATCGTAAAACAAAGAACAGGAGATGGACATGTGGCAAGGGATACAAGGCATGGGATGTACGGTAGAGGAGACAGAGCAAGTGCCAGGGCGTGGGGTGTAGAAGAGGTACCGGGCCCCTTGCAGACGAGGCGCATTACTCGGAGTTAAAGAGTTCGGGATGTCGAGCACGAATGAGGGCGATGCAAAATATAGCGTAATCCCGAGTAACAGCGGGTATCTCGGCTAACTTATTATTTAATTTTGCCAGTGATGAAATTAAAGTTAGCGGTTTTCAGTGGATAGTTTAGTGCGTGATGACAAAACAGGATGAAAAGCAGTAAACGTGGCGCGAAAACTGTAAAGTCAGAGAAACATTTAATAACTATAGATCTTTCTTCTCTTCTTTTACCTATTTAATTTTGCCCCCACCCCCCCACACACACCACACACACACACACACACACACACACACACACACACACACACACACACACACACACACACACACACACACACACACACACACACACACACACACACACACACACCAAGCAAGCTCACAAACACTGCTCTTTGCATATACTCTGTGGGTCCTTTGGTGCACCGAGCCTTTGCTGTAATATCTCGAGCATTCACTCCTCTGAAGGTGTGTAACTTTTTATGGGCCATTCAGTGTTCTCTTCCTCATCATTTCTGGGAGCGAGATAATCAGCAAACCTGCACCAGAATCTCAAAGTCGGGGTTTCGGAGCATGTCAATCTCTGACCGAACTCTACATCAGCTGCCATCAACATTTAAGTCTTGCAAAGGA
>NC_066534.1:14780162-14785162 GCF_024679095.1 Eriocheir sinensis | reverse complement strand
CATTCTTTTTGAGACGAGGGTAGAGGACACACACATTAAGATGAAGCTTCAGCGTAATAACGTGACGCTGAAGGGTCGCCCGGACGCTTGATATATCTTTTGCACCCGAAACCTGTCTCATTTGTCTTCTCGGACACAGCGGAGGATAGAAGGCGGAGACAGGATAGCATGCGGGGAGTTTCCAGCCATCGCCAGGAACGGATTCTCTCAAAGGCTGTTGTGGCGGAGCGATACAAGACCATCTCCTTAAGGGGCGTATATGGGTGGATTCCTCAAGCTTGTTATGAAAGGATTTGTGTCGAGATTTGTTTCTTCAGGGTATTTTCGAATATTACTACTACTTCTACTACTACTACTACTACTACTACTACTACAGCAAGAACAACAGCAATATTAAGAACTGCATGTTTCGTAGGCGCCCATCTCTCTTGTGCCTGTGATGTGTAAGAATCCAGCACCTGGGAACACAGAGAAGGTGCATGCCATCTGGGTTACCACAGGGTCCCTATTCTCCAACCTTTCGGCGTTCAAGTCCACATATTTGACAAGGCTTTCGTAGGCGTTTTGAGCATATCCAGGTGTACATTTATGACCCTGGTGGTAGTTTGATCCTTCTTCTGTACCATGAACGTGATAAAACTTTCATGAAGGCCTGATTAATCTTCTTTTCGGCCTTTGGAAATACTTGATGTGGGAGGTGGAAGCGTCTGAGAATACCGTCTCAGTTTACCATTTCTCGACCAGCCTTTTTTTTTATAGCAAAGGAGGCAGCTCAAAGGCACACGCACAAAAAAAAAAATTATGAAAAAAAAAGCCCGCTACTTGCTGCTCCTAAAAAGATTACAGAGTGGCCAAAAGAGAGGTCAATTCCGGGAGGAGAGGTGTCCTGATACCCTCCTCTTGAACTGCTGAACTCCTGAACGAGGAGGATGCACAACTAGGTCGGCTTGGCTCTGAGTGCTCCGGCCTAAATCGAACCAGGGCCCGAAATTCGTTGCTAGGCGTGCTAACTTTTTTTTTTTACAACAAAGATAGCTCAAGGGCACACAAAAAAGGAAACAATAATAAAAAAAGCCCACTACTCTCTGCTCCTAAAAAAAGAGTCAAAAGAGGTGGCCGAAAGAGAGGTCAATTTCGGAAACTCCAAAACGGTAGGAGGAGAAACACAAAATGAGCAGAAGAGAGAAGCAAAGGCCGGAGAAACTTCACCTCGCCCAGCGCCCAACAAGAACAACGGCAAACAGTGAATCTACAATGCCTTAATTACACACAAGGCAGCGGAGGTGAATCAATATGCCTTGAAAAGTTTCGTCATTAGCACTGGCGGCCGTTATTTCTCCAACTTGGGAAAGCTCCTCAAGACTGCCTCCTTTCACCCGTTTTTTCTTCCTCTTATCCAATTTAATTTTGATTTTCCTGGAGCGTTCTTTTCGTTTTAGCATTGCCTCTTTACGTCGTTGCCCTTTGTCCCGTTATCGGCTGTATATGCTCTGCACACCACCATCTGCTCAACTCCGATTTAGTGTTTTCAGTGTTAAGAATACATGTTTTGACGCGGCCACCATTCAGATATAAGTTCTCTGTAATTCAACTTTATTTACGCCTAGTTTGTGTGTCGAACTGATGTTTTATGGTCCCAGTTTAAGGTTTTCGTTAGCTAGAAATGGGCATGACTTGTTACTTACGGCAGGGGAATCTATTATCAAGCTCCACAAGATTTATCAAACGTCGACCAAAGGAGTGGACCAGCTAGCGAAATGTGGTAAATGCCTTGGATCGCTCGGCGTAGCATGCCAGGATTGTTGTGTGGCATTGTTTGTGTCCACGCTGCAAACACAGGACTTGACTGAGGTGGGGTGTGCCAGGCGGGTTGTTGTCACGTCACCATGCCAACTCTCAACGGTTTGAATTCTTAGCATTTTATTTCAAGGGCTGTATTCTGAGTCTCAATGAAAAAAAGAAAAAAAAATTGCTTGACTCATTTCGGAAACTTTCAAGTCTTGACTGAATATAGAAACCTGCAATGTGAACGCATTTCATGGTTGTACTGTTTGTTGATTTCTATATTTTTAAGCTAAAACATCATCATGAAGAGACCCTGTTTAGGTCTGCTCTATTTTGTGGTTTTCAAGGGTTCGAATAGCTCCGTTGATGCCTTTGAAATGGCTCTGTAGTTAGTTTCATTAGTGTGGAAGCATTACAAGGTACTTTGGCTTCCGTTGTACAGTATTATCCCAAAGCTGAGAGAAACATTTCCGTGTGCCTTTCTATCCGTCCATTGATATCATTTCCCTGAAGAGGGGAGTAAGGGCTCACTGAGTCTTCCCTTTACCTGCGTCACTGCTGCGCCTGACCGCTTTGAAGTAACCGTGATCAAAACACCGCGTTGAGTCCCTCGCCCGTCGTGTACGAGACGTGCAAGTGTGCCTCATTCCACGCCGCTCCCATCCTCGCCAACAGCCACACAACCTTCATGGATGCATGGACATCGAAAACGAAATGTTGTGTTAAAATATTCTAGCTATGGACGAGTTTAATGAAGCGTTTCTGTGGTTTCCTCTATTAATAAAAATGCATATTCATATTTTCACTTGTATTTTATTCACACACTATGTATTCGAGTCAGCAATTAGCCAGCTACCTTTGGTGCTTGCTTTTCACTACCTTTCCGGGGAGCAGCAGCGCGGCCCCGCCAGCTGATGGTGCCGGGGCGCGTCTGGCCCGTGGCCTTTAAGCGGCAAGTCGTGCCTCCTCTGTCCAGCCGAGCATTTCACGGCACGAGTGATTGACGCTCCTGACTTGAGTGGACCAGCGACACTCTGGGCCAGTGCGTGTATCTTAGTGCCCCGCTAGCTGCACTGTGTCCCGTCAGGTGTGATGGTAAGTATTTAGTAAACGGTATTCGATATTCCGAGTCACAAGTTTTGAAATGATCAACATTCACAAAATCACCGGCCACGGCCAAAGAGAGGTTGTTTTTCTATGCCATGCAAATATTTTACCATTTTTTCCAGCTTTAATTCGTAGAATGGAAAGAAAAATTCTAACGATGAAAATTAAAAAAGCGAAAATGTGAAATACTCAGTTTTAATAAATGACCGATATGAGTGATTTAAAATAAAACGTCAAGGAGCGACTTCAACTGTACACAAAAACAAAACAAGAACAACAAAAAACGATCCTTCCGCGCCCGACGGGAAGGTCGCCGCCTCCATCGACCAGTCCCTCTTAATAGCCCCATTATGCTTTCGGTTAGCACTTAAGGGAAAGAGAATTCTGTACTCTACACGCGGGCTTTCAGTTATTCATCAGCGTATTTGGATATCCCAACCTTCCTGAGCGGCATGGATTGAAGCCACACCTGAACCATAAAAGAGACACGTCACATGTTAAGCGTAAACCTCCCACGCTCACACAGAAATTTCTCCATTATTTGTGAGGAATTGTAAAACCGATGCGACACTCCTCAAACCATTCCCAAACGCCTTCAGACACAAGAGGCCGCGACGTCCTCCCGCCTGCATAAGCACGACAATGTCACACAGCATCGCGCCTCGTTGCCGTACAGGGGAAATACTGTGGCGGCCACGGACTCCTTTAGGCAACACCGTTTGTATATAGAGAAAAACTATTACACCTTTTTCAGCCGCTGCCGCGCCTCTGTGTCGGTCTCTTTAGTGCCAGTGGATGATTTGGAGTGCCGTGTGGCAGCGAAAGTTTTCCTGCACATGTGTTGCGATATATATACATTTTTTTATTTGACGAATAGTTGCAAGCTTCAACACCACAATGCATCCACACAGAGAGGAATAAACAGTATATGTGAATAAACGATTGAAAATAAATCTGATTCACTGTTTTGACAAGGATCGGAACTCGTAGAAAAAAAATATAACTGCACCTGGAGCTTGCACCTGCAGCGTAAGTTGTTTTAAAAAGCTTGTCGCTAATTGAAGCGCGGCTCCGACCATTCAGTCCCTCGCACATCTAACAAACTGGTCTCTCCACACTACAAATATTATTTCTACGCTGTATTGCTCGCCTCTGCCTCGTTACACTTACTCGTCATTAGAGAGCAGAATGATGGTGGATTTGGACTGTTGAAAACATTAGAATGACTCAAAATGAGATAACGCCAGAAATATTCATAGCCGGGGCTGTAACTGGCCATGATGTCTTATTTCACGGTGCGTTTTCAATGAAATTAACGAGTTACTCCAATGTGAATAATGCCAAGTGATAAAGTCCTCCTGGATACGATGCTGCTATTAAAGTTTTGACAGCGGACGAAGGGATGCAGGTTAACATTTATACCAAGTTGTAGGAGACGATTACCAACACCTGTCATCGTGATCTTTTGAAATCTACAATACAAATAAAATTATAGGAGTAGTTAAAGCTTTATCATTATTTTTTTTTAATTAAAAATCAAATAAAAATAATGAAATGGCTAGATTTTTTGTCTGAAGCCTTTTTATGATAGTCTTAACTGTGTATTATAGGGTCATGAAAATTGAACCATTCCTTCTATGTGTTGACCCGATCCTATGCAGTTACCTTAAAAAATTCTCGACACCGGAACACCGATAGTATGGAAAATGATCAATGCTGTACCGATAGTTCAGAAAAGGGATTAATCATTGATGTGAAATAACCACCTGTTTGACCAATATCGACGGCAGGAAATTTGTTTGAGTCTTACCATTGCTAGCAGTATTCTGAACAATCTAGAGAAACATAAGCTTGTTCATCGTTCCCAGCACTGGTTCACAAAGGGTTAATCGTCTTACTAATCTTCAGTCGTTATACAAAGAGGTCTACGGGGCACCAAGTGGGGACGAAAAGAAGACCATGAGATAGAGGGAAAATTTTTAGAGGTGGATCAAGGCGTGGCTTAGGACCGAAGCGCAGAGAGGGTTAATCGTCTTACTAATCTTCAGTCGATATACAAAGAGGTCTACGGGGCACCAAGTGGGGACGAAAAGAAGGGCATGAGATAG
>NC_066534.1:14742662-14777662 GCF_024679095.1 Eriocheir sinensis | reverse complement strand
CGACAAAACGTGCAGCGTAGCGGATGGCGCCGACTTACCTATGCAGGATATATCACAGCATTCGTTTTGAGTCTTATCTCCGCTTGAGGCAGCAAATTGGATGAGTCTCTTGCATGCTGATCAGGAATGAATTTATGAGAATATTAGATTTGCAGATTGAATTAAATTTACGAACCATATTTTTTTCGTGTATGGCTCAATTGAAGTACACCTTACCAAGCGCATTAGGATCCGGCTCTCGCTTTTAGTATTAGCTGCATTTGTGATGAATCGTACAATTATGAAACTTGTGATTTAGCGAGTCCGTGCCATCCCAACAAGCGGGGAACTGCCAGAGACTGAGCAGCCAGTTTGATGGTGTTTGGTCGGGAGGCCCCGCAAGTTGACCAATCTGTGCCTGCACGGAGACCACCGCCAAACCTGCTGTGTGTGTGTGTGTGTGTGTGTGTGTGTGTGTGTGTGTGTGTGTGTAGAGGGTGCTAAGTAATCTTTCATTATGCCATCACTTCTCAGCTATACTCTCCTCACAATCATTACTTCGGAGACACACACAAAAAAAGAGCCTGTTTCATGTTCCGCCATCATATATGAAGGATTTTTTTTTTATAACAAAGGAGACAGCTCAAGGGCACTAAAAAGGAAACAATAATAAAAAAACGCCCGCTACTCGCTGCTCCTAAAAAAAAGACTCAAAAGAAGTGGATACTTGTTAAGATTTTATTATCAGCTATAACCCGAAACTGCGAAAACCTTACTATAAACAAATTCAAATCATGGCTGTATTTAGGAATTTTCACTCTTATTTCACAGACAATTCAGGCTTTAAACGAGGATTGAAAATATACTGCGAACACCTTACTATAAACAAATTCAAATGATGGCTGTATATAGGAATTTTCACTCCTATTTCACAGACAATTCAGACTTTAAACGACGATTGAAAATAAACTCACGAAACTCTTTAAATTTATTGAATGTATGTACAGCCCATACCGATCTTATACCCCCATAAAATCGTTTGTTTATATGTAAGCCCTACCCTTAAACTCGAGAGCTCCGCAGCCAAGCATATAAACGTTGTGTGCAGCTTCCCTCTCAATAGTTTACCTGGGCCTGACGGTGAGCTTCCTTCACCTCGCTCTCGTGGCTTTGGGTGATCGTTATCGGGCGCCTTCCCTATCTCACGCACACACACACACACACACACACACAGAGCCTTCCCCCCCCCCCCCCCCCCCCCTCACACAGAACCCTCCTCCTCCAACATACATACACGCAAACACATACACTCTGCAAAGATTTATCCACCGCGTATCCGCTCAGGGGAAGGTATATAGAGGGTAGTTTGGCGTGATGAAGTTAACGCGCAATCTTTATACTTCGGTAAGTGTGTCTCTGCACTTACTGCCACTCACGTTTCGCTTGATGAGCCGGGAACTCATGCGGAAGAGCCTCTCAGTGGACAGGTGCCAGAATTGCCTTAGGTCTAAAGAGAGAGAGAGAGAGAGAGTTTTACAAAGCTTGATATTAATTTATTCTTTGCTCCGTACAATACCATCTCGTCTGTTCTGTGGAGTGTGTTCGTCATTCATACCAGCGTCATCCTCGCCGAAGTATTCTATTGGACTTCATCGCTCACCCTCAACTGTGCTGTGGTTGCTATTATTGTTGCTATTTTTGTATATTATTATTATTATTATTATTATTATTATTATTATTATTATTATTATTATTATTATTATTATTATTATTATTATTATTATTATTATTATTATTATTATTATTATAATTCTTCTTCTTCTTCTTCTTTTTCTTTTTCTTGTAGTTGTTGTTGTTGTTGTTGTTGTTGTTGTTGTTGTTGTTGTTGTTGTTATTATTATTATTATTGTTTGGTTTCGGTCAAACTCCCACGGGACAGGGTATTGGCCTGTAGCATAAAATGAAAACTTTCACTGTCTGATTAGCAACGAAGTGGTGGAAATGATTTAATGAAAATATGTTTCGATATTTAGAAATTCGTTTGCGTAAATTATATTTAAATAAATATTACACGTGGGCAATTATTGAATATAATTAACGCAACGTGTTGATTTGTAATGTGATGAAAATTTTAAATGTTAACTGTGCTTTACCCTTGCCAACTGAGTCTATCAAATGCAGGTAATTTAAATGTGATTAGTTATGGATGTGCATTTTGTTACCAAATCCGACTGGCCTTCACTGAATTTAAACTTTTCTCTTGTGATGCACACACACACCCGTGGAGAACGAGGAACAGTTTTGAGACACCTCAGGACGCGGTGTTGCGACAACAGTTGATATATATATATATATATATATATATATATATATATATATATATATATATATATATATATATATATATTTTTCACACACACAAACACACACACACACACACACACACACACACACACACACACACACGCACACACACACACATACACACATACATTGCATACATACACACAATCGTACATTCATACATACATACATATATACATACATACCAGGGATGGAGTGAATACAAGAATTGTTGATTCGAATGTGAATACTTCAAATTCCAACGAATACTAATACGAATTTGAATACACTGAAATGGTTTTCATTCGAATACAAATACGAATACTGCTTGAAAGTATTCATGAATTCTTTCATGGCTACTTTTTTTGAAAGGTACCTTCTTGACGTAACTGGGCATAGCAGTGTTCCTAAGTTTTGCAACAGTAAATTAAATTCATGACCGTGAACTCCATGCGAAGATTACACGTCCGCCGAGGAGGCTGGAGCTGGAAAGACCAAGGGCTGTTATTTCTGATAATGTATTTTAAAGTATTCGTCAGATTATTCGCTGAATAGAAATACTTTTCCCTTGTATTCGAATACGAATGAGAATACTTTGATTTCTATCACTAATTATTCGAATACGAATACTGATACCTAAATACGGCATTCAATTATGTTCGAATACGAATACCGAATTCGAATACCCCATCCCTGATACATACATACGTACACTCAAACTTACATACATACATACATACATACGTACATACATACATACATGCACTCAGTTATATTCATAGACACATACATACATACATACATACATACATACATACGTACATACATACATACATGCACTCAGTCATATTAATAGACACATACATACATACATACATACATACATGCATACGTACTTACATACATACGTACATACATACATGCATACATACATACATTAACGAAAACATAATTGAATCCGCCTGTGTCAGTGAACCAGCAGCAGCGCGGGCCATATGGGGTCAGTCAGCTCGGCCGCCTGGTGACGAGAGGCTCGTGGCCGGCACAATATTTTCTGCCCTTAGTGATAAAACGGCGCAGTTTTCCTGCCTTTAGCAAATGCCTCCCGCGCCACCTTCAGTCATGACTCAATATCTCCAAACCATTATGCGGCTTTGGAAACGCTGAAAGCATTTTCAAAATTTAATCAAATCGTGATTTGTTACTAAAAAGTTGTAGCTTTTGTTATTTTCCAAAGCATATTGTTTGTAATCTTGTCTTGCGTGAATTTTGATGAAAATGTGCCAGTAAGAACATGTCTGTGGCGGCTACACGCTGCCAGCATGGTGTGCGTGTGGGCGAAGCAGCATGGTCGAGGTCACCTACACGTGTGACTGCCGGCAGCATGTTGTATCTTGTATTGTTTGGTAAAACATCATAATTGCGAACCAAAATTAATGGGAAATCTTATGAGAGCTGAACATATTTTTCGCCGCACCGATTACTGGCCGTGATATTCAATCATTCACAGACATGTTGGCGCCATGTTGCTCATTACAAAAACAGCAGCAATCATTTTAACCAAGATTAGCGCCGGAGTGTAGGATATGATTTGCATTCATTATAAAATCGTCGTATGAGCAGTGCATGCATTTATGATATTGAAAGAGTGGACAGTGTTTGAAAGCCATAACCCCTCGGCTCCCATGGACCTCACGGGCTTGTGTTTGCATGATCATCACTCGACGTGGTGTTTCTATGTTTTGTAAAAATCTGTATTATCATGTTTGTGTGAACGATTATAAACAAACACTCCTTCGCTAATGGCACAAGTGCGAGTGTAATTTTGAACTATGAAAAGAACAAGAGGTCCTCGCCACCTGCTTATCTGCCAGTTTGTATATCTGTCTGGCTATCTCTCAATCTGCGTTTGTCTGTTTGGCTGTTTGTCAGTCATCTCTCTCTCTCTCTCTCTCTCTCTCTCTCTCTCTCTCTCTCTCTCTCTCTCTCTCTCTCTCTCTCTCTCTCTCTCTCTCACTCTCTCTCTCTCTCTCTCTCTCTCTCTCTCTCTCTCTCTCTCTCTCTCTCTCTCTCTCTCTCTCTCTCTCTCTCTCTCTCTCTCTCTCTCTCTCTCTCTCTCTCTCTCTCTCTCTCTCTCTCTCTCTCTCTCTCTCTCTCTCTCTCTCTCTCTCTCTCTCTCTCTCTCTCTCTCTCTCTCTCTCTCTCTCTCTCTCTCTCTCTCTCTCTCTCTCTCTCTCTCTCTCTCTCTCTCTCTCTCTCTCTCTCTCTCTCTCACCACTTTCTCTTTGCTGTCTTACTTGTAGCGTGCAACCACAATGAAGATAAAAGGCGGTGATACAGCGGTAGATCAAAGGCAGTATTTTGCTATTGTTACTTTTGCAAAGCTGTTACTTCGTTGATTATTTTTTCTCCTGCATGACCAGGAAATGCTCCGATAGTAAAGAATCTTCGTTGGACTTGAGGGAGTGCGCAGCAAAGTTCTCTATAGTGTGAACCGTCATGGGGAGCTCAACGCGGGAAAGTTATAAATATTGGATACAGTTAGTCATGGTTTATGAGTCTGTACTGACACGTTACTTTCTGCTGTTCAGTCATGTCGTCCGTGATTCGCAAACGCAACGAGATGAAGATAATCCTGCGTTACTAGAAACACTGCAGCAATGTTTGGTATTCTTTATAGGTGACCTGACAAAAAAATAATAATGTGCTTACACTGCTGAATTTTCAAGAAACTATGCAGTATGTTACCGTATATCTGAAATCTAGCAGCAACAAATGAATGTATTTGAAACTTATTAATTTGGTTATTATTTTCTCCCTTTAAATTTATCTTGGGTATAGCGCGAAACAGAAAAGTGAGCGTTGTTTTCATGTTGTTGGGAAGATATTGTTGAAAAGTGAATTAACCGAAATAGTGTCACTGACAAAGCGGAATCATCGTTGTTTTTCGAGTGTTTCCGTGTACCACATTTTCTAGGCAAACATCTGTATCGCCAGTAGGGATGGGTGGAAGCGAAATTCTGTAATGCAAACCTTGTTTTCTTTGCAGGTAATTGAGTTGTGGAGCGCTGCAGTAAATTGCCAGTCGTGTTGGGACGCGGTAAGTGTTTTATATGCAGTGTTTGGGTATGTAGGTAGTCGTGAAAGGAAAATGAATTAACCGTAATATAAAACAAGTATTATAAATATTATTTTAAGGTTGTGGGGAAGCGATGACTTGTTTACACTACGGCCTTAGGTGTTTCAACAATGGATCGATATGCTTGACGCTGCAAAGAAATATTGTTAGAAGTGAGTTATAAGGCAGCTCTTTAACTCAACTTCTTTGTGCTCCTGTGCAAGTTAGTAGCTCCTTATCTAACGGTTGTACTTCCTGTTGGATTTATTTTAGTTGTGGCTTTACTTTAAGATGTAAGATATTTGGACACTTGCCATGCTTGATTGTGTTGCCTATAATAATAGCAATGAACCATCCGTCAGACATGCTTGACGCCTTGTATGATTAACTTAATTATGATAAGCTTGTGACGGAGAATACATCTTAATTGATATACGCAAACAGGGACGAGAGTATCAAGGCTCCTTGCCGCTGGAAATTGACTTTTCTTTTGCTGTATCTATCTCCTTCATGCTGGTGGTGCAGGAGCAGATTTTTTTTTTTTCATGGATAGAATGATAATTTTTGGAAATGTGTAAATTTAACGAAGTTCTGCATTTTGACGTACGCTTCGACGAACGAATAATTTTAATGATGGAACAGCTAGTAATTACAGTAAATGAGGGACTAATTGATGAAGTAAGGTAATTGTGAAAGGATGTTTTTCAGTGCATTAAACGTAATTACCTCGCGGAGAAGCAAGAAAAAAAAATTAAGGCCGTGTTCAATAAGCCATTCTTACCTAACAGCTTAGTTTAACAAATGAGCAGCCAAAAAATAATAAACCGTAAATATTTGTACGATCACATTTTTCCTGCAGCGGTAGATTTTGATTTTCGCTGTAGCAGATATCATAATTTTCGCTGTTGCAGATATCACAATTTTCACTGTTGCAGATATCACAATTTCGGTTCGTATGTGTTGGCAAAAGCTTATTAACGGGACGTGTATCGCGAGTGAATTCGTATCGACAAAATATCATGAAACCAATTGTATTATTTAGGTACAAACGACACAGTTCATAGTTTTAAAATGTAGGATATGTGGGACAGATTCAACACCAATTACTAACCACGCAGCAAACATCACAAAACCAACCATAAAAGAGTTGATGAACTGTAACTTTCGTGTGTTAGCCACGCGACAACGCTCTCGGCGGGAGGGTTTGCGTTGAGGCGCCGCTCCCGTCGCTGGTGGTGGCGGCGGGGCGCGGTGAGCGAGGCCCGGGGGATCGATGTGCTCGCGACGGCCAAAGGTGGCGGCGGCGACGGAGGCGGAGGCGGCGGTGGCAGGGCGGCAGGTGTTTATGATGTAGGGCGGCAGCTGGTGTTGGGCGATGTTGATGTTTTTTTGTTTTGCGGTGCTGCGTGTTTCGATGTGTTGGTGTCAGCGATCCCCAATTTTTGGCTATCGGCGAACTTTGCGTTACTCTGATGAATCAATGTAGTGTGTCGATGATAGTAATTGGATACCCTTGGTGTGGAAACATAAATGAAATATGTTTTCCCACACTGCACGTGGGAGGTTTTGAAATAAATGCGAACCGTTATGGGGACAGGTATTGGACATCAATTTCATCATTCAAGTAAATTGTGAAAGCTTTGAAAAAGAAAATGATATAGACAGGATAATATTATGTTGCTCTAGAAAAAAAGGGGAAAATATTAAGTGGAGGAATCAACGCGTCAGTTTTTTCTTTTCCATATGCATTTTTAAAACTGGTTGATTATGACGGAACGGAAGTCTTCAGAACAGCAGTAAATTGCACTTGTCAGTTTTGTTGGTTAAAAAGTATATATTTTTATTAAGTATGATGATTCAGAACATCTTGGCGCAAATTAATGCATATTTATGGTGGCTCAGAAAATAACAAATATGAGAAAACTCGTTAGGTCATGCACGGCCAGCACTGCACATGACATCTTATTACTGGTATTATGGCCTTCTCTTCTTATTTTTTTCTTATTTTTCTTCTTGTTCTCATGATAATAATGGTTGTGGAAGCAATAATAATAATAATAATAATAATAATAATAATAATAATAATAATAATAATAATAATAATAATAATAATAATAATAATAATAATAATAATAATAATAATAATAATAATAATAATAATAATAATAATAATAATAATAATAATGATAATAATAGTCTAATAATGACGATGATGATGATGGTGATGATAATGATAATAATATTGATAATAATGATGAAAACAATTGATATTTATTAATACTTATTTCTTCTTTGTTTTCCTTCTTCTTCTTATTATTATTGTTATCATCATCATTATTATTATTTTTATTATTATTATTATTATTATTATTATTATTATTATGTGTGTGTGTGTGTGTGTGTGTGTGTGTATCATAATTATCAGTATTATTATTATCATTATTATCATTATTATTAATATTATTATTGCAATTATTAATATTATTATGATTAGCGACAATATTATTATGAGGACGTTCCCTTTATCCTCCATCCTGTTCTGGGCAGCGTGTTGTTTGTCCTCGCGCTGAGGGATGTTATCTTTTCGCGCGGGAATGGTCTTGGGTACACTCCGAGCTGCCGGACGCCTCCCGAGGGGCCGCGGAAATACACAGTCCTGCTAAAATATTAGTCCGCACGCTGATTGATCCGGCACGGCGGCGGCGACGCTTTTGAGTCCGTTGAGAGACGTAAAGGTCGGCTTCCGTGCCGGCGGCCACTAGGAATCGGGGCTTATGAAGTACTGGTATATGCTTACAACTGAAATAAGTGATTTTTTTTATACATTTTCGTCTTGAGTTACGCTCCTCTGTGCACCCAGCCTCTCATTCTGATACGTCATGATGGCTGCATATCTGCTGCTGTACTGTAAAGGCGCCTCCTGGTTGATTCATCCCTGAATACTGGGATATCTCACTCTGGCATGTCCACGGAAGGGAAAAAATAACTTTGATCGTATTTTCAGTTTTACAACGATTCACAGGTTTCATGAATATTGTCCAGTATATACATTATAGCACCACGAAATTCAGTGATGTTTTATTAATTTGCATATTTTTCGCTTCCCGTAAGGCGACTTAGTGTTTGTTATCCTCATTTCGAAGTGCATGCTAAACTGCGCTAAATTCGTCAAAGAAAAGTAGATAGACTGTTTTACAGATATCGTCCTCAAAGATTCATACTCTGATGAGGTGACTTGCTGATATAACATAGATCATATGAAGACTTGATTCTCTGTACCTCCCGCCGCCGTGCACGTAACCAGAGGAAGGAGAGAAACCACTCCTCCATGAGCCCCTACAGTCACGGAGGGGCGGCCACGCCTCGCCCATGTGTCAGGAGCGGAGATTCTGCCTGTTTCATCAAGGCTCTTCGGAAGAACTCAAATTTGGACGTGCTTATTTTTCAGGATTAAGAGCCAAGCGAAAAAGAGTTTATGCGACCTGTATTGGCCACTCTACTCTATTTAGGAGGAGTAAGTAGAGGGCTTTTTTTTCATTATTGTTTTTTTTTTTTTTTCGCTCTTGCACTGTTCTCTGCTGAAAAAAAAAATGAGCGGGTAACTTTTTGCAGCAGGGGATGCCGGATGAAGCTCAAGTTGTGGAAATAACTTGCGGTGTGTCCATAAAGTAGTCGAATCCATCGAGCCTTTTATTCCTTTGTTATAGTAGTTTACCTGTTGCCACGCTTTGCATCAATTATATCGATGGCTCCACACTGCTGAACCGTCCAAGTAGGCTTTGGCGTAATAATGCAGCGTTGATCTTTCCTCGGAGGAAGCTGCATCACACTCACTCAGGCCACGGAGAGTTCCATCCTGTGGTGCATATAAATGTCTATTAGAGCCTCCTCAGCAGCAGATCAGGGAAGTTGTCTGATAACAAAAACACGTGAAGACACTTACCCAAGATATATTTTCAGAGTATTTTATTGTTCAATGATTATTATGCATGTCAGTTGCCACGTTTGCTACTTTGAAGAGGACAGTATTTTTAGGATATAATTTAACTCTAAACAATGATTGCGCTTAATTAGCCGGAATCTGAACTCTTGCTATGCTTATCGGCTATAAACACCTCACGTCGTCATTATCTGGAACAACCGCGGAACGCTAATAAGACATTATTTTGGGAAATGGCTTCATGAAATGTGACGGATTCCGTCTTTAAAGTTGAGGTACCACGGCGTCTCCGTCAGGTGAAAATGTAGCGAGCGTGGATTAAAAGACTGGGAGTGTAAGACTTCATAATTCAGGAACAGTTAACGAATTGATGATGGAAAGAGAAACGTTAAAAGCTCTCAGGGAAGATTTACACAATGAACAAGAAAAAATGAATGCGTTGATTCGAATAAGATATGTAAATGATGAACTCGAAATATTCCAGCAAATGGAAGGATAAGGAATCTCAAAGAAAATTAATATACGATAATGGAAGAACTTTTAGGAGGGAAAGGAAAGCAAGGGAGTGGAAACATTAAAGAAGGGAAAAAAAGATTGAACAGTAAGGGACTAACTAAAAATTCGTTTTGGTATATACAGTATTTATACAAAGAGCGCAATAAGAGAAGGGTAGGGAACTGGGAACTGGGGTGCAGCCCGGCAAAAATGGAAGAAAGCGAGAGCAGAACAGAAGAAAAATAAACACAGAGGAAAAGAAATGAGCGAGGAGAATGTCTGAAGGGTGCAGAGACGTAAAAATTGGAAGAAATAGGAAGAGGAGTGTGTATCTTCAACAATGTGTGTGTGTGTGTGTGTGTGTGTGTGTGTGTGTGTGTGTGTGTGTATGTGTGTTTATATATACAAAGAAGTATCATTTGTTCTTTATTCTCTCGTATAGGCGTCAGGGGAAAATAAATGGAGTTTGATATTTTAAGAGTGTAATAACGTAATTTTTTTTTCAAAGAATGTTCAAATCCCAGGTATTTGTGTTATGCAATCGTTGTTCTCTTCACCCCTGCCCTTCCTCCTCTGTCAAAATTAACCTTTTTTTCTTTATTTTTCCTCATCACATTTGCATCAAAGCTTCATTTTATATAACTGTGTGTGTTTATGTGTGTGTGTGTGTGTGTGTGTGTGTGTGTGTGTGTGTGTGTGCACCCCACCAAACACACACACACACACACATAGTTATATATAATGAAGCTCTGATGCAAGTTTGAGAAGTAAAAAAAAATAACAGTATAATAGAAGAAGGCTTTGGCAGAGGAGGAAGGGCAGGGGATACCTGGGATTAGAGCGTTCTTTAAATAAAAACAAAACAAAACATTATTACAGTCTCAAATGATCGGACTCCAATTTATTTTGCTGTAATTTTCCCCTGACGCCCTTAGGGGAAAATAAAACACACACACACACACACACACACACACACACACACACACACACACACACACACACACACACACACACACACACACACACACACACACACACACACACACACACACACACACACACACACACACACACACACACACACACACACACAGTTATATAAAATGAAGCTCTGACTGCATTATTACATTCTTAAATTATATCAAACTTTTATTCACTCTTACTGCATTCTCCCCCAATGCCCTCGGGGAAGGATAAAGAACAATGGCGCCTCTGTGATACTAACGCCTCGCCTAGTTGGTTTAGAATGCTGCCTCTATTGCGTTACTAAGGAAAAACTTTACCGTCCAGCATAAGAAGAGAGAACAAACTTTTTAATGGACCGTCTGAAGTTAGGTCTCTGAGTGCTTGGAACTTCCCCCGCGGACCACTCCCAGGTGGTTAAATGTTCCTTGCCCGCCTGGTTAGGTCACGAATACGGGTACATTCCACATGAGTAAAAAAATAACATGCCTAAGATGCCCATTGTTTGAAGCGTTGGGATCCTTTTTCTTGCTCCTCCAGTTCGCCAATGTGTCGTTTGTGTAAGGCATCTAGATTGTGCCTCAGGAATTCTACTTGTTTTACTATTCCGTCCTGACTTAACCGTGCTTCTCTCTCTCTCTCTCTCTCTCTCTCTCTCTCTCTCTCTCTCTCTCTCTCTCTCTCTCTCTCTCTCTCTCTCTCTCTCTCTCTCTCTCTCTCTCTCTCTCTCTCTCTCTCTCTCTCTCTCTCTCTCTCTCTCTCTCTCTCTCTCTCTCTCTCTCTCTCGCTCTCTCTCTCTCTCTCTCTCTCTCTCTCTCTCTCTCTCTCTCTCTCTCTCTCTCTCTCTCTCTCTCTCTCTCTCTCTCTCTCTCTCTCTCTCTCTCTCTATATATATATATATATATATATATATATGTATATGTATATGTATATGTATATGTATATATCTATATATATATATATATATATATATATATATATATATATACCTATACTAAGGTTTAAACATAAAGTGTATATTATTTTATTGGTACAAAAGTTCAAGGCAATGTATGTATGTAATACTTCACCATCAACAATAAAATAATTCCGGGCCTGGTGAACACAATGCCTGCCGCCCCAACGCCAAAGCTGCGTCAATCATCACGCATAAACGGCATGCTTGCATCGCTTATGTTTTCAGGAACCACTGGAATATATTTTATTATTTTGGTAATAATGGCATGAAATTAGCCATTAATGCTAATATATATATATATATATATATAGATATATATATATATATATATATATATATATATATATATATATATATATATATATATATGTGAATAAAAATTATAAAAAGATGAAAGTAAGTAGCTAAGGAAGTTATCAATGAATTAATGAAGGAAAGGATGACGGAAGGAAGAAGGGTAGGAAGGTAGGAAGGAAGAAAGGAAGGCAGGAAAGAAGGAACGAAAGAAGGAAGGAGGGAGGGAGGGAGGAAAGGAAGGAGGGAAGGAAGGAAGGAAGGAAGGAAGGAAGGAAGGAAGGATTTAAGAAGAGCAGGCAGGCAGGGAGGTAAGTAATAAATATATGAAGTAAGAAAGAAAGAAAGAAAGAAAGAAAGAAAGAAAGAAAGAAAGAAAGAAAGAAAAAAAAGAAAAAAAGAAGCAATAAATTGAAGGAAGACAGACAAAGACAATCAGACAGGCAGAAAGAAAGGCAGAAAGAAGGGAAGAAAGTAAGAAAGAAAGGAAGTGGGAAACAGAACTCCATGGAACTATGAAGTGGGTGGGTGAATGAAGGCATGGGTGGAAAGCTACATGGATGAACAGAGAAATAGACAGACAAATAGATAAAAGCATAAGTAGGCAAATAGATTGACTAATAGACATACGTATAAACATATATTCATGCATACGATCATGTAATGCATATTTTGAAAAACGATACCTTACCTTACCGACGTGCCGCATCCACCAGGACCTCGGCAACCATGGAGCGCCACCTGGTTCCATTTTTTTTTTTACAGCAGAGGAGACAGTGGAAGGTCGTAAAGAAATAAAACAATATGAAAAAAAAAAACACTACTTACTGCTCCTAAATAGAGTGGCGAAAAAGAGAAATCAGTTTCGGGAGGAGCGGTGTCCTGATACCCTCCTCTTGAAAGAGTTTAAGTCGTAGGCAAGTCTTGTTAGCTGCAACACCTCAGCAGGCTTAAGATGTCCTCCCGCCACTCTCGTCACGCCATCCATAAATTTCTCTCTCTGTCGTCCTCTTGCTCTTCTGCCTTCCACCATCCCAGTCAACACCACAGCCTCCATCTCATTCCTCCACCATCCCATTCAACACCACAGCCTCCATCTCATTCCTCCACCATCCCAGTCAACACCACAGCCTCCATCTCATCCCTCCACCATCCCAGTCAACACCACAGCCTCCATCTCATTCCTCCACCATCCCAGTCAACACCACAGCCTCCATCTCATTCCTCCACCATCCCAGTCAACACCACAGCCTCCATCTCATTCCTCCACCATCCCAGTCAACACCACAGCCTCCATCTCATTCCTCCACCATCCCAGTCAACACCACAGCCTCCATCTCATTCCTCCACCATCCCAGTCAACACCACAGCCTCCATCTCATTCTTCCACCATCCCAGTCAACACCACAGCCTCCATCTCATTCCTCCACCATCCCAGTCAACACCACAGCCTCCATCTCATCCCTCCACTATCCCAGTCAACACCACAGCCTCCATCTCATCCCTCCACTATCCCAGTCAACACCACAGCCTCCATCTCATCCCTCCACCATCCCAGTCAACACCACAGCCTCCATCTCATTCCTCCACCATCCCAGTCAACACCACAGCCTCCATCTCATTCTTCCACCATCCCAGTCAACACCACAGCCTCCATCTCATCCCTCCACTATCCCAGTCAACACCACAGCCTCCATCTCATCCCTCCACCATCCCAGTCAACACCACAGCCTCCATCTCATTCCTCCACCATCCCAGTCAACACCACAGCCTCCATCTCATCCCTCCACTATCCCAGTCAACACCACAGCCTCCATCTCATTCTTCCTCATTACATGTCCGAGAAATCTCCTTTGTCGTCTCACCACTCCCATCTGCCTCAGCAAATCCTCATTAGTTCTTCTCGCTGTCCAAGGTATCTTCAAAATTCTCCTCCATAACCACATTTCAGCTGCTTTCAACTTTTCTTGCATTTTTCTGTTCACCGTACAAGTTTCACATCCATACAGCAATGTTGACCATATAAATGTTTTTGCTTCCCGTTCCTAATTCCTTTAAACAACTTTCTATTCGTCAGATAAACCTTCATCCTCGTAAGTGCACTCTTCTCAATGCCAATTCTCATTCTAATTTCCTTTTCACATCTGCAGTCTTCTGTTATCAAGCTCCTTAGATAAAAAAACTTTGACACCTGCTCTGTTCTCCTTCCTCTCACCTCTATTCTCGAACATATAGATTGATCCATAATTAACAAAATCTCTACGAAAAAGATAATCGACTAACCGACAATTCCTTTTGAAGTAAACAATAAGTATAGAGATATTGAAGATGAATAAGGAGAGATAAGTGAGTAAACAGGTTGGTGGGTAAGCTGTCAATAGTTCTTCGCATTCTTGGCTAATTTCTCGTGATGGGCGTCCAATCTGTTCGATCACCCCGCGGCGCATTGCTTCTGGCACTTAATTTTTGTCAAGGGGAATTAAGCAGATGAGTTTCCTCGCTGCTCGTGGGCGGGGAATGGAATGCCTCCGGGCTAGAATGTTCTCAACCTGTTCTTGGGGAGGAAAATGACGAGCGTAACTCATTATAATATTAAAGCGAGGATTTGCAAATTGTTGTTGGACGCGTCATGATTGGATGGCGCGTCACAAGATTAAGAGGGACGGTGAAGGTAAGTTAATTTTGTATATTGGCAACCGATTTTTTTACGTGAATATAATTTTTTTTTTCTATCACGACACAAGACATCCAAACACAACGATAAATACCGTCTTGGCAACATGCTGTGGCTAAGAAAACCGACATGTCAAAGCGTTGCCAAATTTAGTTACGGAAGTGCTTTGATACTTTCCTCTTGAATGAGTAAGGATGGATGCGGAGAGTTTAACTTCAGAAGTATCTATTGAAACAGCTGCTTGAATCAGAAAAGTTTCTAGATCGGAAACAGCTTTAAACAAAGTTATTAGAACAAGAAGAGTTTGCTACAAACAAAACGATTTTTTTTTTGATTGGCTGCCGCATTGCATGCCTGCCTGCCTGCCTGCCTGCCTGCCTACCTGCCTGCCTGACTGACTGAAAGACGTAAAAAAAATATACAAAAAGGTATATAATCAGACAGACAGACAAAAACACGACCAACGCTGCTTGAACTAACTTAACGAGTCATTCATCGCCTGGAACCAAAAGATAAACCGAGAAAGTGTTTTTAGCTTACTTTGTCTACTGTGATGTCAGTCATTCTGCTTGTCTGTCTATCTGTGTGTGTGTGTGTGTGTGTGTGTGTGGGGCTAGGGAGGCGGTGGTTGAGTGGATAGCGTGACGGCTTCTCGTCAAGGGCGACGCGGGTTCGCGCCCCGCCCGGTGCCACAAGCTTCGATTTTTCAGTTACTGCCGAGTGGCCTAAGACTACCCACATGCTGTCCAGAAGACCACCTGTCAACCCGGACTCTAGATTCTAGGGTCAAAGATGAGCTCCGGGGGGCAGCTTTTTCACCCCTGGACGTGACTCACACCTGGTGATGTATTTACCCAGGCAAGTGTTGACATCAGGGTCTTCTTTTCATTGTCCTCGTGCGTGCGCCACACACACACACACACACACCACACCACACCACACCACACACACACACACCACACCACACACACACACACACACACACACACACACACACACACCACACCACACCACACACCACACACACACACACACACACACACACACACACACACACACACACACACACACACACACACACACACAGATAAAGACAGACAAGCAGAATGACTGACATCACAGTAGACAAAGTAAGCTGAACACACTTTCTCGGTTTATCTTTTGGTTCCAGGCGATGAATGACTCGTTCAATTAGTTCAAGCAGCGTTGGTCGTGTTTTCCTGGTTGTCTGTCTGATTATCTGCCTTTTTGTATATATTTTTAACGTCTTTCAGTCAGTCAGTCAGTCAGGCATTCAGGCACGCAGGCAGGCAGGCAGGCAGGCAGCCATTGAATTAACCAGGCAATCAGTAGGTGTCAGCTAGACTCTTTTTGCCTGATTTTATGCCTGTTTCAATCTCTCTCTCTCTCTCTCTCTCTCTCTCTCTCTCTCTCTCTCTCTCTCTCTCTCTCTCTCTCTCTCTCTCTCTCTCTCTCTCTCTCTCTCTCTCTCTCTCTCTCTCTCTCTCTCTCTCTCTCTCTCTCTCTCTCTCTCTCTCTCTCTCTCTCTCTCTCTCTCTCTCTCTCTGTCTCTTTTTGCATGTCCAGCTCTGTGTGTCAGTATCAGACGGTCAACAGCCTATCTGACAGGTATTAGTATTAGTATCAGTATCAGTATTAGATTAAAATTGAATAAATATGAAACTGATTCTTATAATGTAGGGAACACATTTTCACGTTTCCATCATCAAACAAATTCCAGTCCTCGGATGCTGTAACAAGTTTATTTAGTTAATTTTCTTATTTCCAGTTTTTAATAGTTTTCCCAGTTTTTTCCTTTTCCCATCGCCTGTTAATGTGACGTGTTGTCCTATAGTCTGTTCACGGAGCCTGTTCATCTGGCGCCTAGGCAGCGTTTGTTACGGCTCCTGTGATTGGCTGCACCCCTCCCTCACTCACATGCCATTCATGTCCGCCGTGACGCTACACACTTGTATTTTCTTCGTCATAGCTCGTCTCTTATTCACAACAGACCACTTTAGTTGGTACCGTTGGACTCAGCAGTAATTGCGCAACTCAGTTATATTGTTCTAATCTAGATAAAATAAAACATAAAGGAAATGTGATGAGTTGAAGTCACAAGACAGCTACGAAATGTTTATAACACGGTTTACTTATCATCGTTTTTCTCAGCAGTCTTTGAATCAGGGTTAAAATAAATAATTTCATCTCATAGAGCAAAGTCTCCTGAACGCTATGGTGCGATCAGATTATAGACAAAACGTGAGAAAACCATAACACAGAACGGTTTCTAAGGATGTGTACAGCGACGACGCATGACTGCCCGCTGCCTGGCCGCCTGCCGGCCGCCGCTTGTGGAGAATTAGGCTATTTTTCGTCTCCTTATTTCTTTCGCTGCATTCATCGTCAACAAACGAAAACCCTTATGCATTATCCCAACTACAATATATATATATATATATATATATATATATATATATATATATATATATATATATATATATATATATATATATATATATATATTTATATTTATATATATATATATATATATATATATATATATATATATATATATATATATATATATATATATATATATATATATATATATATATATATATATATATATATATATATATATATATATATATATATATATATATATATATATATATATTTTTTATTGTGTGTGTTTGTGTGCTTTCAAGAATTCTTGTTGAGTTCTTTTTCTTGTAAAATCTATTTTCTTATTCAATCTTTTATTCCAATCTATAACTAATTAATCTATTCTGCGTTCCTTATTTTTCCATTTACTTCTTTTCATTAACTTCTATGCTTGTCTTTTTGGTGCTGTTTTTATTCCAATGTACAACTAACTAATCTATTTTTCTTTCCTTATATTTTCTAGTTATTTCTTTTCATTAACTTTTTTGCTTGTCTTTTTGGTACTTTTCTAATTCCAATCTATAACTAACTAATCTATCCTTTGTTCCTTTTATTTTCTAGTTATTTCTTTTATTTACTTGTATGCTTGTCTTTTTGATGCTTTTCTTATTCCAATTTATAAATAACTAGTCTATTCTTCTTTCCATATTTTTCTATTTACTTATTTTCATTAACTTCTAAGCTCGTCTTTACAGTACTTTCCTTATTCCAATCTATAACTAACTAATCTATCCTTCGTTCCTTTTATTTTCTAGTTATTTTTTTATTAACTTGTATGCCCGTCTTTTTGGTGCTATTCTTATTCCAATCTATAACTAACTAATCTATTCTTCGTTCCTTATTTTCGAGGTATTTCTTTTATTAACTTCTGTGCCTGCCTTTTTAGTGCTTCTCTTATTCCAATCTATAATCTATTTTTCTTTCCTTATATTTTTCTAGTTATTTATTTTCATTAACTTCTATGCTCGTCTTTTTGGTGCTTCTCTTATTCCAATCTATAACTAACTAATCTATTCTTTCCTTATTTTCCCAGATATTTCTTTTTATTAATTCGTATGCTCGTCTTCTGGGTACTTTTCTTATTCCAATCAATAACTAACTAAGCAATTCTTTCCTTATATTTTGTAGTTATTTCATTTCATTAACTTCTATGCTCGTCTTTTTGGGTTCTTTTCTTATTCCAATTTATAACTAACTAATCTATTCCTCGTTCTTTATTTTCTAGTTATTTCTTTTCATTAACTTCTATGCCTGTCTTTTTTGGTACTTTTTTTATTCCAATTTATAACTAACTAATCTATTCCTCGTCCTTTATTTTCTAGTTATTTCTTTTCATTAACTTCTATGCCTGTCTTTTTTGGTACTTTTCTTATTCCAATCTATTACTAACTGATCTATTTTTCTTTCTCTATATTTTCTAGTTATTTCTTTTCATTAACTTCTATGCTTGTCTTTTTGGGTTCTTTTCTTATTCCAGTCTATAACTAACTAATGTATCCATCGTTCCTTATTTTTCTAGTGATTTTTTTTCATTAACTGGTATGCTTGTCTTTGTTAGTGTTTTTCTTATTTCAATTTATAAGTAACTAATCTATTCTTCGTTACATATTTTCGAGGTATTTCTTTTATTAACTTCTATGCCTCTCTTGTTTAGTGCTTTTCTTATTCCAATTCATAACTAACTGATCTATTCTTTCCTTATTTTTCTAGTTATTTCTTTTTATTAACTTCTATGCTCATCTTTTTTGGTACTTTTCTTATTTCAATCTATAACTAACTAATCTATTTTTCTTTCCTTATATTTTTCTAGTTATTTCTTCTTATTAACTTCTGTGCTTGTTTTTTTGGTGCTTCTCTTATTCCAATCTAGAACTAACTAATCTATTCTTTCCTTATTTTTCCAGATATTTCTTTTTATTAATTCGTATGCTCGTCTTTTGGGTACTTTTCTTATTCGAATCAATAACTAACTAATCTATTCTTTTCTTTTATTTTCTAGTTATTTCTTTTCATTAACTTCTATGCTCGTCTTTTTGGGTTCTTTTCTTATTCCAATTTATAACTAATCTATTCCTTGTTCCTTATATTTTCTAGCTATTTCTTCTTATTAACTTGTATGCCTGTCTTTTTTGGTGCTTTTCTTTTTCCAATATATAGCTAACTAATCAATTCTTTTTCCATTTTTTTCTATTTACTTCTTTTCATTAACTTCTATGCTCGTTTTTTAGTAGTTTCCGTATTCCAATCTATAACTAACTAATCTATTCTTCGTTCCTTATTTTTCAAGTTATTTTTTTATTAACCTCCATGCTCGTTTTTTTGGTTCTTTTCTTATTCCAAATTATAACTAACTAATCTATTTTTCTTTCCTTATTTTTCCAGGTATTTCTTTTTATTAACTTGTATGGTTGTCTTTTTTGGTGCTTTTCTTATTCCAATTTATAATTAACTAATCTACTCTTCTTTCCATATATTTCTATTTACTTCTTTTCATTAACTTCTATGCTCGTCTTTTCGGTACTTTTCTTTATTCCAGTCTATAACTAACTAATCTATTCTTCTTTCCTTATTTTTCTATTAATTTCTTTTATTAACCTCTGTGCTCGTCTTTTTAATGCTTTTCTTATTCCAATCAATAACTAACTAAGCTCTTCTTTTCTTATTTTTTCTAGTTATTTCTTTTCATTAACTTCTATGCTTGGCTCCTTGGGTTCTTTTCTTATTCCAATTTATAACTAATTAATCTATTCCTCTTTCCTTATATTTTCTAGCTATTTCTTTTTATTAACTTGTATGCTTGTCCTTTTTGGTGCTTTTCTTATTCCAATTTATAACTAACTAATCTATTCTTCTTTCCATATTTTTCTATATACTTTTTTTCATTAACTTCTATGCTCGTCTTTTTAGAACCTTCCTTATTCCAATCTATAACTAAGTAATCTCTCCTGCGTTCCTTTTATTTTTTAGTTATTTATTTTATTAACTTGTATGCTCGTCTTTTTGGTGCTTTTCTTATTCAAATCTGTAACTAATTAATCTATTCTTCGTTCTTTATATTTTTTGTTATTTCTTTTCATTAACCCCTTTGCTTGACTTTTTGGTTCTTTTCTCATTCCAATCTATAACTAACTAATCTATTATTTCCTTACTTTTCCAAGTATTTCTTTTCATTAACTTCTATGGTCGTCTTTTTGGTACTTTTATTGTTCCAATTCATAACTAAATAATTTATTCCTCGTTCCTTATATTTTCTAATAATTTCTTTTTATTAAATTGTATGCTATCTTTTTTGTGCTGTTGTTATTGCAATCTATAACTAACTAATCTATTCTGCGTTCCTTATTTTTCCAGGTATTTCTTTTTATAAACTTCTATGCCTGTCTTTTTGGTACTTTTCTTATTCCAATTTATAACTAACTAATCTATTTTTCTTTCCTTATTTTTCCAGGTATTTCTTTTTATTAATTTGTATGCTTGTCTTTTTGGTACTTTTCTTATTCCACTCTATAACTAACTAATCTATTTTTCTTTCCATATATTTTCTAGGTATTTCTTTTAATTAACTTCTTTGCTTTTCTTTTTTGGTGCTTTTCTTATTCCAATTTATAAGTAACTAATCAATTTTTCTTTCCTTATATTTTCTAGTTCTTTCTTTTTATAATATTTTATGCTTATGGTTCTTTTCTTTATTCCAATCTATAACTAACTAATCTAGTTATTTCTTTCCATTAACTTGTATGCTTGTCTTTTTAAGAGCTTTTCTTATTTTAATTTATAAGTAACGAATCTATTTTTCTTTCCATATATTTTCTAGTTATTTCTTTTAATTAACTTCTATGCTTGTCTTTTTGGTACTTTTCTTATTTTTCTATTTACTTCTTTTCATTAACTTCTATGCTCGTCTTTTTGGTACTTTTCTTATTCCAATCTATAACTAACTAATCAATTTTTCTTTCCTTATATTTTCTAGTTCTTTCTTTTTATAATATTTTATGCTTGTCATTTTTGTTCTTTTCTTATTCCAATCAATAACTAACTAATCTATTCCTCGTTCCTTATATTATCAAATTATTTCTTTTTATCAACTTTTATGCTCGTCTTTTTGGTACTTTTCTAATTCCAATCTATAACTAACTAATCTATTCTTTCCTATTTTTCCAGGTATTTCTTTTTATTAACTTGTATGCTTGTCTTTTTGATACTTTTCTTATTCCAATCTATAACTAACTAATCTTTTCTTCGTTCCTTATTTTTCTAGTTATTTCTTTTATCAACCTTTGTGCTCGTCTTTTTAGTGCTTTTCTTATTTCAATTTATAACTAACTAATCTATTCTTCTTTCCTTATTTTTCTAGTTATTTCTTTTATTAACTTCTATGCTCGTCTTTTTGGTGCTTTTCTTATTCCAATCTATAACTACCTAATCTATTCTTCTTTCCTTATTTTTCTTGTTATTTCTTTTATTAACTTCTATGCTCGTCTTTTTGGTGCTTTTCTTGTTCCAATCTATAACTAACTAATCTATTCTTCGCTCCTTATTTTTCTATTTATTACTCTTCATTAACTTTTTTGCTTGTCTTTTTTGTGCTTTTCCTATTCCAATTTATTAAGTAACTAATCTATTCTTCGCTCCTTATTTTCGATGTATTTCTTTTATTAACTTCTATGCTTGTCTTTTTTGGTTCTTTGTTTATTCCAATTTATAAATAATTAATCAATTTTTTGCTCCTTATTTTTTTCTATTTACTTCTTTTTATTATTTTGTATGTTTCTCTGTTTTGGTGCTGTTCTTATTCCAATCTATAACAAACTAATCTGTTATTGTTTCCTTATTTTTCTATTTATTTATTTTATTAATTTCTATGCTCGTCTTTTTGGTACTTTTCTTATTCTAATTAATAAATAACTAATCTATTCTTCGTTCCTTATCATTTTAGTTATTTCATTTCAATAACTTCTACGCTTGTCTTTTTTGTGCTTTTCTTATTCCAGTCTATAACTAACTAATTTATTCTTCGTTCCTTATTTTTCTACTTATTTTTTTATTAACTTCTATGCCTGTCTTTTTTGGTGCTGTTCTTATTCCAATCTATAACAAACTAATCTATTATTGTTTCCTTATTTTTCTATTTATTTCTTTTATTAACTTCTATGCTCGTCTTTTTGGTACTTTTCTTATTCTGATTTATAACTAACTAATCTATTCTTCGTTCCTTATCATTTTAGTTATTTCATTTCATTAACTTCTACGCTTGTCTTTTTTGTGCTTTTCTTTTCCAATCTATAACTAACTTATCTATTCTGCGTTCCTTTTTTTCTTCTTATTTCTTTCCATTAACTTCTATCCCTGTCTTTTTTAGTGCTTTTCTTATTCCAATTTGTAACTAACTAATCTATTCTCCTTTCCTTATAAATCCAGGTATTTCTTTTTATTAACTTTAATGCTCGTTTTTTTTTGGTACCTTTCTTATTACAATCTATAAGTAACTAATCTATTTTTCTCTCCTTATATTTTTCTAGTTATTTCTTTTCATTAGTTTATATGCTTGTCTTTGTTAGTGCTTTTTTATTCCACTTTAAAAATCTATTCTTCGTTCCTTATTTTCGAGGTATTTCTTTTTATTAGATTAATTAGTTATAGATTAGAATAAGAAAGGTACCCCAAAAGACAAGCATAGAAGTTAATAAAAGAAATATCTCGAAAATAAGGAACGAAGAATAGATTAGTTACTTATAAATTGGAATAAGAAAAGCACTAAAAAAGACAAGCATACAAGTTAATGAAAAGAAATAACTAGAAAAATAAGGAACGAAGGATAGATTAGTTAGTTATAGATTGGAATAAGAAAAGAACATAAAAAGACAAGCATAGAAGTTAATGAAAAGAAATAACTAGAGAATATAAGGAAAGAAAAATAGATTAGTTAGTTAGAGATTGGAATAAGAAAAGAACCAAAAAAGACAAGCATACAAGTTAATTATAAGAAATAACTAGAAAATATAAGGAAAGAAAAATAGATTAGTTAGTTATAGATTGGAATAAGAAAAATACCAAAAATGACAAGCATTCAAGTTAATAAAAAGAAATAGCTAGAAAATATAAGGAACGAAGAATAGATTAGTTAGTTATAAATTGAAATAAGAAAGAACCCCAAAAACGAGCATAGAATTTAATGAAAAGAAATAACTAGAAAATATAAGGAAATAATAGATTAGTTAGTTATCGATTGGAATAAGAAAAGTACCCAAAAGACGAGCATACGAATTAATAAGGAGAAATATCTGGAATAATAAGAAAAGAATAGATTAATTATTTATAGATTGGAATAAGAAAAAGCACCAAAATAGACAAGCATACAAGTTAATGAAAAGAAATAACTAGAAAGTATGAGGACAGAAAAATAGATTAGTTAGTTATAGATTGAAATAAGAAAAGCCCAAAAAAGACAAGCATACAAATTAATAAAAAGAAATGACTAGAAAATAAAGGAACGAACAATAGATTAGCTAGTTATAGACTGGAATAACAAAAGTACCAAAAAGACAAGCATAGAAGTTAATGAAAAGAAATGCCTCGAAAAATAGGGAAAGAATAGTTTAGTTAGTTATAGACTGGTATAAGAAAAGCACCAAAAAGACGAGCATAGAAGTTAATGAAAAGAAATAACTAGAAAAATAAGGAACGAAGAATAGATTAGTTAATTATAGATTGGAATAAGAAAAGCACTAAAAAGACGATCACAGAGGTTAATAAAAGAAATAACTAGAAAAATAGGGAATGAAAAATAGATTAGTTAGTTGTAGATTGGAATAAAGAAAAGTACCAAAAAGACGAGCTTGAAAAATAAGGAACGAAGAATAGATTAGTTACTTATAAATTGGAATAAAAAAGCACTAAAAAGACAAGCATACAAGTTAATGAAAAAAAATAACTCGAAAAATAAGGAACGAGGGATAGATTAGTTAGTTATAAATTGGAATAAAAAAGCACTAAAAAGACAAGCATACACGTTAATGAAAAGAAATAACTAGAAAAATAAGGAACGAAGGATAAATTATTTAGGTATAGATTGGAATAAGAAAAGAACCAGAAAAGATAAGCGTACAAGTTAATAAAAAGAAATAACTAGAAAAATATAAGGAAAGAAAAATAAACTAGTTACTTATAGATTATAAAAAGAAAAGTACCCAAAAAGACGAGCATAGAAGTTTATAAAAAGAAATACCTGGAAATATAAGTAAAGAAGAATAGATTAGTTAGTTACAAATTGGAATAAGAAAAGTACTAAAAAAGACAGGGATAGAAGTTAATGGAAAGAAATCAGAAGAAAAAAAAGAATGCATAATAGATAAGTTAGTTATAGATTGGAATAAGAAAAACACACAAAAGACATGCGTAGAAGTTAATGAAATGAAATAACTAAAAAAATAAGGAACGAAGAATAGATTAGTTAGTTATAAATTGGAATAAGAAAAGTACCAAAAAGACGAGCATATAAGTTAATAAAAGAAATAACTAGAAAAATAAGGAAAGAAGAATAGACTAGTTAGTTATAGATTGGAATAAGAACAGCACCAAAAAAGACAGGCATAGAAGTTAATAAAAAGAAATAAGTAGAAAAATAAGGAACGAAGAATAGATTAGTTAGTTATAGATTGCAATAAGAAAAGCACCAAAACAGACAAACATACAAAATAATAAAAAGAAGTAAATTGAAAATAATAAGGAGCAAAAAATAGATTAATTATTTATAGATTGGAAGAAGCAAAGAACCAAAAAAGACAAGCATAGAAGTTGATAAAAAAAAACTAGAAAAATAAGGAACGCAGAACAGATTAGTTAGTTATAGATTGGAATAAGAAAAGCACAAAAAAAGACAGCATACAAGTTAATAAAAATAAATACCTAAAAAAATATAAGGAACGAAGGATTGATTGGTTAGTAATAGATTGTAATAAGAACAGTACCAAAAAGACAGGCATAGAAGTTAATAAAGAGAAATGACTAGAAAATATAAGGAACGAAAAATAGATTACTTAGTTATAAATTGGAATAAGAAAAGTACCAAAAACACAGGAATAAAAGTTAATGAAAAGAAATATCTGGAAAAATAAGGAAAGAATAGATGAGTTAGTTATTAATACGAATAAGAAAAACACAAAAAAGACAAGCATACAGGTTAATAAAAAAAAGAAACAGAAAAAAAAGAAAGAATGGATTAATGGTTATAGTTAGTTATAAAAAGAAAAAAAAAACCTAAAAACAGGAACACAAAATAACAGAAATATATAGAAAGAGGAAAATAGATGATTGATTATAGACTGGAATAAGAAAAGTACCAAAAAGACGAGCATAGAAGTTAATGAAAAGAAATAACTAGAAAATATAAGGAAAAAAAATAGATTAGTTTGTTATAGATTGAAATAAGAAAAAGTACCCAAAAAAACGAGCATAATTTAATGAAAAGAAATAACTAAAAAATATAAGGAAAGAAAAATAGATTAGTTAGTTATTGATTGGAATAAGAAAAGTACCTAAAAGACAGGCATAGAAGTTTATAAAAAGAAATACCTGGAAAAATAAGTAACGCGGAATAGATTAGTTAGTTATAGATTGCAATAAGAACAGGACAAAAAAGACAGCATACAAATTAATAAAAAGAAATGACTAGAAAATATAAGGAACGAGAAATAAATTACTTAGTTTTAAAATGGAACAAAAAGAGTACCAAAAAGACCAGCATAGAAGTTAATGAAAAGAAATACCTGGAAAAGTAGGGAAAGAATAGATTAGTTAGTTATAGATTGGAATAAGAAAAGAATAAAAAAGACAAGCATAGGTTTTAATGAAAATAAATAAGTAAAAAATATAAAGAACGAAGAATAGATTAGTTAGTTATAGATTGGAATAAGAAAAGCACCAAAAAGACGAGCATACAAGGTAATGAAATAAATAACTAGAAAATAAAAGGAACGCAGGATAGATTACTTAGTTATAGATTGGAATAAGGAAGGTACTAAAAAGACGAGCATAGAAGTTAATGAGAAGAAGTATATAGAAAAATATGGAAAGAAGAATAGATTAGTTAGTTATAAATTGGAATAAGAAAAGCACCAAAAAAGGCAAGCATACAAGTTAATGAAAAGAAATAACTAGAAAAACTAAGGAAAGAATAGATTAGTTAGTTATTGATTGGAATAAGAAAAGCACTAAAAAGACGAGCACGGAGGTTAATAAAAGAAATAACTAGAAAAATAAGGAACGAAGAATAGATTAGTTAGTTATAGACTGGAATAAAGGAAAGTACCAAAAAGACGAGCATGTAAGTTAATGAAAAGAAGTAAATAGAAAAATATGGAAAGAAGAACAGATTAGTTAGTTATAAATTGGAATAAGAAAACCACCAAAAAAGACAAGCATACAAGTTAATAAAAAGAAATACCTGGAAAAATAAGGAAAGAAAAAAAGATTAGTTAGTTATAATTTGGAATAAGAAAAGAACTAAAAAGACGAGCGTAGAGTTTAATAAAAAAATAACTAGAAAAATAAAGAACGAAGAATAGATTAGTTAGTTATAGATTGGAATAAGGAAAGTACTAAAAAACGAGCATAGAAGTTAATGAAAAGAAGTAAATAGAAAAATATGGAAAGAAGAATAGATTAGTTAATTATAAACTGGAATAGGAAAAACACCAAAAAAGACAGGCATACAAGTTAATAAAAAGAAATAGCTAGAAAATATAAGGAACAAGGAATAGATTAGTTATAAATTGGAATAAGAAAAGAACACAAAAAAGACGATCATTGAAGTTAATGAAAAGAAATAAGTAGAAAATATAAGAAAAGAATATATTAGTTAGTTATTGATTGGAATAAGAAAAGTACCCAAAAGACGAGCATACGAATTAATAAATAAAAATATCTGGAAAAATAAGGAAAGAATAGATTAGTTAGTTATAGATTGGAATAAGAGAAGCACCAAAAAAGATGAGCATGGAAGTTTATAAAAAGAAATAACTAGAAAAATAAGGAAAGAAAAATAGGTAAGTTAGTTATAAATTGGAATAAGAAAAGCACTAAAAAAGAGAGGCATAGAAGTTAATAAAAGAAATACCTCGAAAATATGAAACGAAGAATAGATTAGTTACTTATAAATCGATATAAGAAAAGCACTAAAAAAGACAAGCATACAAGTTAATGAAAAGAAAAAAACTAGAAAAATAAGGAACGAAGGATACATTAGTTAGTTATAGACTGGAATAAGAAAAGAACCAAAAAAGACAAGCATAAAAGTTAATGAAAAGAAATAACTAGAAAATATAGAGAAAGAAAAATAGATTAGTTAGTTATGAATTGGAATAAGAAAAGTACCAAAGAAGACACGCATAGAAGTTAATGAAGAGAAATAACTAGAAAATAAAGTACGAGGAATGGATTAGTTGGTTATAAATTGGAATAAAAAAAGTGCCAAAAAAACAGGCATAGAAGTTAATGAAAAGAAATAACTAGAAAATAAAAAAAACGAGAAATAGATTAGTTAGTTATAAATTGGAATAAGAAAAGAACCCAAAAAGACAACCATAGAAGTTAATGATAAGAAATAACTAGAAAATATAAGAAAAAAAAAGATTAGTTTGTTATTGATTGGAATAAGAAAAGTACCCAAAAGACGAGCATACGAATTAATAAAAAGAAATATCTGGAAAAATAAGGAAAGAATATATTAGTTTGTTATAGTTTGGAAAAAGAGAAGGACCAAAAAGACGAGCATAGAAGTTAACAAAAAGAAATAACTAGAAAAATATAAGGAAAGAAAAATAGATTAGTTAATTATAGATTGGAATAAGAGAAGCACTAAAAAAGACTGGCATAGAAGTTAATAAAAGAAATACCTCGAAAATAAGGAACGAAGATTAGATTAGTTAGTTATAGATTGGAATAAGAATAGCACCAAAAAGACGGGCATACAAGTTAATAAAAAAATAACTAGAAAATAAAAGGAACGAAGGATAGATTAGTTAGTAATAGATTGGAGTAAGGAAAGTACTGAAAAGACGAGCATAGAAGTTAATGAAAAGAAGTAAATAGAAAAATATGGAAAGAGGAATAGATTAGTTAGTTATAAATTGGAATAAGAAAAGCACCAAAAGACGAGCATACAAGTTAATAAAAGAAATAGCTAGAAAATAAAAGGAACAAAGGATAGATTAGGTAGTTATAGATTGGAATAAGAAAAGTACCAAAAAGACAAACATACAAGTTAATGAAAATAAATAACTAGAAAATATAAGGAAAGTAAAATAGATTAGTAAGCTATATATTGGAATAAGAACGGCACCAAAAAGAGAAGCATAGAAGTTAATGAAAAGAAGTAAATAGAAAAATAAGGAACGCAGAATAGAGTAGTTAGTTATAGATTGGAATAAGGAAAACACCAAAAAGACAAGCATACAATTTAATAAAAAGAAATACCTGGAAAATATAAGGAACAAATGATAGATTAGTTAGTTATAGATTGTAATAAGACAAGCACCAAAAAGACAAGCATACACGTTAATGAAAAGAAATAACTAGAAAATATAAGGATAGAAAAATAGATTAGTTAGTTATATATTGGAATAAGAACAGCACCAAAAAGACAAGGATAGAAGTTAATGAAAAGAAGTAAATAAAAAAATAAGGAACGGAGAATAGATTAGTTAGTTATAGATTGGAATAAGAAAAGCACAAAAAAGACAAACATACAATTTAATAAAAAGAAATACCTGGAAAAGATAAGGAACGAAGAATAGATTAGTTAGTTATAGATTGGAATTAGAAAAGCACAAAAAAGACAAGAATACAAGTTAATAAAAATAAATACCTGGAAAATATAAGGAACGAAGAATAGATTAGTTAGTTATAGATTGCAATAAGAAAAGCAGCAAAAAGACGAGCATAGATGTTAATAAAAAGAAATTACTAGAAAATATAAGGAACGAAGAATAGATTACTTAGTTGTAAATTGGAATAAGGAATGCATTTCTTTCGCTGCATTCATCGTCAACAAACGAAAACCCTTATGCATTATCCCAACTACAATCACACACACACACACACACACACACACATATCTATACATATATATATATATATATATATATATATATATATATATATATATATATATATATATATATATATATATATTTATACATATATTAACCAGCCTCTTGGAGGGCTCCTTACATTCTTATGTTCTTATATATATATATATATATATATATATATATATATATATATATATATATATATATATATATATATATATATATATATGTGTGTGTGTGTGTGTGTGTGTGTGTGTGTGTGTGTTTCAGGCACTCATCAGTAATCTTTTTTTATTGTAGTTGGGATAATGCATAAGGGTTTTCGTTTGCTGACGATGAATGCAGCGAAAGAAATAAGGAGACGAAAAATAGCCTAATTCTCCACAAGTGGCGGCCGGCAGGCGGCCAGGCAGCGGGCAGTCATGCGTCGTCGCTGTTCACATCCTTAGAAACCGTTCTGTGTTATGCTCTTCTCACGTTTTATCTATAATCTGATCGCACCATAGCGTTCAAGAGACTTTGCTCTATGAGATGAAATTATTTATTTCAACCCTGATTCAAAGACTGCTGAGAAAAACGATAAATAAACTGTGTTATATACATTTCGGAGCTGTCTTGTGACTTCAACTCATCAGATCTCCTTTATGTTTTATTTTATCGAGTTTAGATAGATATAACTGAGTTGCGCAATTACTGCCGAATCCAACGGTACCAACTAAAGTGGTCTGTTGTGTTTAAGAGACGAGCTATGACGAAGAAAATACAAGTGTGTAGCGTCACGGCGGACATGAATGGCATGTGAGTGAGGGAGGGGTGCAGCCAATCACAGGAGCCGTAACAAACGCTGCCTAGGCGCCAGATGAACAGGTTCCGTTAACAGACTATAGTTGTTTATCTGTAAATGCGTTATTGATAAGTTTCATGGAGAGTACAAAGATTATTTTGCATTTTTATTAATTTGAAATGTTCATATGTGAAGTGAATTAAGAATGGTAAACCGAATGGGTGGTGTGGGTGTTTAGTTAAGGAATTTGTAACACTCCCAGCAGCGGTACAAACATCAGTCGCCCTGCAATGTGTAAACTAACAAAACACGTCTTAGAACACCAACAGCCGTCGAACGTTTTTAAGATCCAAACCTTTTATCGGAAAGTTCGACTTCGTATTTTATGGAGCACAAATAGAACTATTACTTGTGGCAAAGAATGGCCTCGTTTTCTCGTGAGGGGAGCAGCGCCACGCCACGGAAGAACGGAGGACCAGAAAACGATGACAGCAGTTACTGAAATAGGAGTTGTCACAAGTAGGTTCAATTGTTTTGTTCTGCAGGAAATGGAAAGGATTATTTTACACTTATTTTCATTCTTCATAATTAAGGTCAGCACACATTAACTCGGGAAAAGACAAGCTTGTGTGTGTTTATAGTTTAACCTCAAAATGATACAGTTTGAATTATGAAAACCACTCTACGGTGTTTTCCCCCTTATTTCATTACTCCTTCACCACTGCTGTACGATCTCTTATTACGGACATACCTTTTTACACTAATTTGACGTCCTTTGCCAAGCTTACTACTTCTCCGTGTACATGGCATACATTTTAGGAGACAGGAAGGCACAGTAAACGCTATAATACGAGCTAACCCGCACACATGCCCGTGATAATTAGTCTCAATACGTTATCGGTAATGAAGGCTTAGGTATCGCTTTGTATCGCTCCTAAAGTGTTACCTCGCGTTTTCCATCACCGTCAACCCGGACCAAGAGTTAATTCCACAGTCCGGCACAGTGCTCTTGTAATCGCCCGAACCAAGGTAAGAGGAAAAACAAGAATAACTGATGAGGGACTGGTGGAGCACGAGAAAGGAGGGCGAGGAGGAGGAGGAAGGTGGGTGAAACGAAAAATGAAGAGTAAGAAGTCAATAAAGTGGAGGCAACGTACGATATAAGAAAAGCGAATATCAGATAGATGAGAGCGGAGGAGCCTCAGGACTAGAAAGAAATATAAGAAGAGGAAGAAAACGGGAAAAAAATAACCTACAATCCTATATAATCCATAATTGTTAGGCTTTCTACGTAGCAACAGATACTGCAAAGACTTCTTGTGTAGTGCTCATATATATAGTGTTTTATATTTGGTTTCGGCGCTTATGAACCCGCTGTGTTGAATTGTGGCCACCATCCCCGCAGCTGCCACCTCGACACATACATCCACACCCAGCTCCTTCCTGGTTGTCGGCTGAGTTATAAGTCTGGATAGCACGTAAATGACCCTATTATGTTTTGGGATAACTCACGCGAGAGAGGCGGTAGAGGAAGGAGGAAGGTTGACAAGAAACGGAAGAGGAAGAGCAAGAAACGAAGTAAAATGAAAGTATAAAGGAAAGTAAAAGGAGAGGAACGGGAGAGTAAAAGAAAAGTAAAGGAAAAGGAAAAAGAAGAATAACGGAAGAGAGAAGAAGCGAGGGAAGAAATGCAAGGACCGGAAAGGTGGAAAAGAGACGAAAGAGAGAGGAAGAGCAAGACACGAAGTAAAATGAAAGTATAGAGGAAAGTAAAAGGAGAGGAACGGGAGAGTAAAAATAAGATAAAGTGAAAGGAAAAAGAAGAATAACGGATGAGAGAAGAAGCGAGGGAAGGAGTGCGAGGAGGGGAGGGGTGAACCAGACGAAAAAGAAGAGCAGGAAATCAATAAGAACGAAAACAACGTATAACAAAAGGGAATAACAGATGGATGAGAGAGTGGAGGAGCCTGAGGACGGGGGAAAAAATTATGATGATGATGATGCTGATGGTGATGAACAAGAGTCAGAGAAGTGGAGGAAAACCGATAATGGGTGACACAAGTGAAACATGAACACACGAAAACGTTGACTAGAGGGTAATATTGTCAGTGAATGTTGTTTGTTTGTCTCAGTGCGTGTCTCTCTCTCTCTCTCTCTCTCTCTCTCTCTCTTTTGTTGTGTGTTTATGTGCGTGTCTGTCTGTCGTCTTTGTTTCATTAGAGCATTTCCAGGCAGATCCTTCCCACAATCCTCTCCTCTCCTTTCTTTCTTTACTACAATTTACGCTCGCTCACTCCCTCTCCCTCTCTCCCTCCGGCCTCCAAACCTTAGCAGCTCTAGTACACTCAAGTACACGTATTGCTGGAGTCGCATTACCGTGCTTCGTTGCGTTAGTGCTGCAGCTGCTCGGCCGAGTCTCCAGGGCCACACCGGGATGTCTGACTCTCAGGAAGACGCATGCTTTCCTCTTGCCGAGAAAGTCTTGGGTGATGATGTGGAATTATACAGCAGGAGGCACGCGGGAAGATATGGTCCACCTGGGTGTAGTTTGCCCAAATAACTGCCGCGTAACTCCAATCCACCGGGGGAAACATGTAATTAGTGTTTTTTTTGAGTTATTGTTATGTTTTACCATGGGTGGAGGATGCTTGTTGGGAAAGGTTAGGAGGAGGACAAGAGAGGGAGGGTTAACATATTTTCTTTTTCGTCTCTAATTAAACGTAAATTAAAGTGTAGAGGCCCAGAGATACGTCAGCCCTCCATGACCTGTGTTGTTCTTTTCTCGAATGTTTTATATTTATTACGCAAGATCAGAGACTTTGTGGTAACGAATTACTTATCAAGGCATATATTAATAAGTCCGAGCTAAGTATCTCTCTCTGTTTATATAATAATAGTACTTATGTATGCTATAGTCTCAAAGAATTAATATATTATGTCATCATTATAGTTTTTATCAATGGTACTAATTACCTAAAAATTAATTTCTGCATATTCGAAATTAGCTTTCAGGTAAATGAATTCGTTTGCTGCTGTGCGATTTCCGTTTTTAATTTGACTGAAGAGTTTCCAAGTCTTGGTGTGTAGGATTCGCCTTTGGTTGATGATTGGCGTGGCTCCCGAAAGAAGATTTCTCTCTTTCCGCAAATTTCTATCTATTCATCTCTCTCTCTCTCTATCTGTTTATATGTATGTATGTATGAATGTATATATGTATGTGTGTATGTTTGTATGTAGTTATGTATATCTGTCTATCTATCTATCTATTTATATATTTATTTATCTATATATTAACGATGTAAGACCTATACTAAGATTTTATATAAGTACTTTATATTCTTTTAGTGATACAATAGTTCAAGGCAAGGCTTACAAGTAACCTAGTTTTATTTCACATACAGCAAAGTCTTAGAGTCGTAGATACTTTGATATATGTTTTTATAGATTCAATCAATCAAGGCTCACGTGTCACAAAAAAAAATCAACCCGCGGGCTCGTAGTTGAACCGCCCTGAATGAAACTGAAAGGACAAATACGCATGACTCCTTGGATTTGTCACCTCCATAGCAGCCTGGCCGGGGCGGCGAAGCGGGTAAGCTTGGAGGGAACCCGCTACCTGCATCTTATGTGGCCACTCGTATTAGATAACATGTGTTTATTCTTGCCCCTGACCCGCTAGGCATCCCGCTACCTCTCTACCCTCCCAGCAAACCGCGTGCAGTATTGCCGCACCTACGTTAGGGTGCGGCGCGGCGAGGGGAGGCACTTTCACGTTGATCCCGCCGCGAGCCCGGAGACAATACAGGGTGATCATGGTGGGGCTTATCGCGCTGCCGAGGAATTGGAATGGGCGGCATCACGGCGGCGATCAGAGGGGAAAAAGGCAGTGTGTGTGTGCGTGTGTGTGTGTCACCGTTGCCAGATTATCGTACTCAGAGCATAGTATTTACCGGTTTTTGACGTGTAATTATTGCCAAGAAACATCAGGAATTAACTTTTTTAACGATAAATGTAAAGGAATCTCGTTATTGGGCCCCAGAAGACAGTTTTTGGGTCGGAAGTTGGAAAATGTAAGAGGCTGAGCATGACAATCTGGCAACGTTGGTGTGTGTGTGTGTGTGTGTGTGTGTGTGTGTGTGTGTGTGTGTGTGTGTGTGTGTGATAAAATGAGTCGTATTTTCAATCAAGATAGCCGAGGTATAATCCCCTATGGTAGATTCACTTCTGTTTCCCTCCCACTCACACGGCGTTGAAGATAAAAACTTTAATATTTCTCCTTTCATTGTTTTCCTATTGTATGTATCCTTTACCGAAGCTCCGCGCCACCTAGAGCTCAATATCAATACACGCGGGTGAAGGAGAGAGCGCCGATATAGAATGTAAAGAACACATATAAGCCCGGCGGATACCATTACTGTTTATCCTCTGATCCGCCGGCGGCAGGCTCCCCTAACAAGCCGAGGGGATGTCCAGACGAGGGTGGCGCGAGAAATTAGATTTCTATTCACATGGTGCTCCGGTGTGACGCCTAATAAAGCCGAGTTACCCATGAACTTCAAACAATTAAGTAGATTATTAATTAAGAGAGTTCAGTCTCGTAAGCCAACATAGTTTCCGAACTGCCCGGCGACAGGAGTGAGGAGGTGGGTGGAAAGGATACGAGGCGAGAGTTGTCCTTTGTCTGGTGATTCTGCCCTCCCTTTCACAACTCTTTCTGCCTGACACGCCTGTTGCAATAACCTTGGCGTCGCTGGGAGCCTTGAAGATAACAAAGGCCACTTGGTTTTACTCACTTTGCATATCGTCACCTTCGTAAACAAACCTCCTGTCATTATTTTCTACTTTACAGGAAATCAGGAAAGAACTGTCATTATCTCATTTGGCTTAAGGTTTAGGCAGAAATGAAAAGGCCAGT
>NC_066534.1:14675718-14742649 GCF_024679095.1 Eriocheir sinensis | reverse complement strand
GGGGTGGGGGAAGGTAGAAGTGGGTAGCAGAGAGAGAGTGCCTAGAAAGAAGACACAGAAGATCAACACTGTGCCACGTGGAAGGTTTTTTACACGAAGGAAACCGGCTAAGGGCACAAAAATGGAAACAATAATAAAAAGTCTGCTACTTCCTGCCAAGCTCCTACAACAAGGATCAAAAAGAGGTGGGCTGGAAAGAGAGGTCAATTCTTGAAGACCTGTCAGTACACCTTTATATTTTAAACCTCTTCCCCACACTCACCATTGATGTTTCTTGTACGCTCACCCTACACCGACACACACCTTCCGCAGCCATCCTCACATTCTGGTCTTTGGCACACTTCCCTCTGTTGTCCATCGTTGCTCACACTCCTGCACGACCCTTTTTTAGTTTCACCTTCCCGGCCACCCTGTCGTTCTTTGTATAGTTTCTCCTTTCCCCCACTGTCTTCCTCTTCACTGCTCAAACCCCGCCGGCACCCCATCAACACCATCCCTACCACTTAACACCCGTTCATGTATTCACCCCTCCCTTTATCTTAAGAACTGTCTACCACTTAACATCCTGCCAATCTATCCACCCCTCCATTACACCACTGAGCACCACCTTGCCACCTAACGCCTGCATGCCCGTTCATCCACCTGCCCTCTGCTTTCTCTGTGTTCACCCCTGCCGGCACCTTTTAGTAACACTCTCCCCTGCCACGCCCTGAGGAGAGCACCTCCAACCCTGCTAACACGACGGGTGCCGCGCGATTGTATGCGAGGTACACGCAGAGGCTGAAAGGAGGTTGCACTGATGTCGTCCGTTAATTGGTCAGAGTTTCTCCTGCAGGGGTGAGAGTTCTACAGAGAGAGAGAGAGAGAGAGAGAGAGAGAGAGAGGAGAGAGTGAGAGAGAGAGAGAGAGAGAGAGAGAGAGAGAGAGAGAGAGAGAGAGAGAGAGAGAGAGAAAGAGAGAGAGAAAGAGAGAGAGAGAGGGGAGAGAGAGAGAGAGAGAGAGAGAGCAGGTGTGTGGGGAGGGGGGAGGGGAGCAGACAGAGATAGCAGAAGCAGGGACAGGAATCATGTGCGTGTGGCACGTGTGTATGTGTGTGTGTGTGTGTGTGTGTGTGTGTGTGTAGGGAAGACGAGCAGGGAAGAGTGTAGTGGTCGAGAGAGAGAGAGAGAGAGAGAGAGAGAGAGAGAGAGAGAGAGAGAGAGAGAGAGAGAGACAGGAGGAAGGAGAGAGAGAGAGAGAGAGAGAGAGTAGAGAGAGAGTAAAAAGAAAAGCGTATTGGCGTGAATGGCTAAACTTCTACAGGTGGTTCTTTTTTATTTACTCTTCAGCATTTTCTCCTAACCACCTTACTATCAGATATGCACTAAGCCTTCATTCCCTTTTTCCTCTCCTCTCTTTCCTTCTTCGTAGTATCCCAACCATTATCTTCCTTCATATTTTTGAAACTTTTCATGGCTATTCTTTACTTTTTATCTTTTATGGGAGCGGCGAGTATAGCGGGCTTTTTTTTTTTTTTTGTACTCCTTTGTTGCCCTTGAGCCGTGTCCTTTGATGTATGTAAAATTATCACCTTTATTCCAACGTACTAAAAAAATTGAGTCTTGTAGCATCATTTACGTTTTATTTCTTGCTTGCGTTGAACTTCCACTCATTTCTCGTCTTCAGCATCCTTTGTGTCAGGTGTTTTCCTCTGCCTTTGTCTCTCTCTACGCCAGAAAACACCAAGAGGAAAATAAAATGAGTGCCCTCTTAACAGAGTCTCTCCCCTTAACATCTGCTGCTATGTACTGCCTCTGTGTCTTGGTGGTGACCTTTTTCTTCCGGCACAATACAAAGACCGAGAAAGAAAGAGACATACATATATATACATCGGTTACATACATACATACATATAGACATACAGACAGACAGACAGATAGACAGACAGACAGACAGACAGACAGACAGAAGGTATGTATGTAGTGAGACAAGTGGAGATAGTAAATAATATAAAAAACACGGCAAAAGTATACATTAGACAAAGACTGACAGAGGACACACAGACAAACAGGACAGGTTAAATTTAAGACACCATGTTGCGTAGTAAGCATCAAACGAGGATGGAACTGACGGATAGAACACACACACACACACACACACACACACACACACACACACACACACACACACAAGGGAGACAGAAAAAATAGAGCCATATGTAAATAGATCAGATGGAGGAAAAGAGGGAAGTTCTGAGGGGTGGAGCTTCTGACCCTGAACATAAGGAACACAGCTGGAGGTGACGAAGAAGGCAGGCAGAAGGAGAGGGAAGAGAGGGGACTGAGGATTGCAAAGGAAAGGAGGAGGATTTAACATTAGTGGGATAGGTAAGTGATGGAAAGAAACAGAGAAGGAGAAAAGAAAGGAAAAGAAGAACATTGGGAGGAAGATAAGGATGTAAGAAAGAGGTAGGATGAGAGGAATGGAAAGAAAGGAGAGAATCGTTACATTGAAAAGAAGGAACGGAAAAGGAGGAAATTGGACAGAAGGGGATAAGGGACGCAGAACAGATAAAATAGAAAAGGAAGCAGGAGGGGAGAAGAAGGAAAAATAGCCAGGAAAAGAAGTTAGATGGAAAATGAAGGACTATACGCAAGAAAGGAAACGGAAAAAAGAAAGCTAAATGATGGGAAGGAAAAACAGGTTAAAGTTAAAGGACAGAAAAGGGAAATATAAAGATGTGTGAGAAAATATATGAAAGGAGGAGAAGGGGCACTCACCTATGGCTAAGGCTGGCGGGCGTAATTTTATGAGGCAGGTGTTGGTGAGAGAGAGAGAGAGAGAGAGAGAGAGAGAGAGAGAGAGAGAGAGAGAGAGAGAGAGAGAGAGAGAGAGAGAGAGAGAGAGAGAGAGAGAGAGAGAGAGAGAGAGAGAGAGAGAGAGGGAGGTCGCCCCCCCCTTCCCCCGCTTTCCCCCTACGCACACACATAGACTTCTCCCCACCAATTACTTATCCCTTTTTATATATTTCTGTTGCTCTATCTAAATTTGAAACATATAATAAGACTACGAACCTCTTAAAGCACTGCACGCCCAGAGCTTACTTGGCACCTTTTGGGTGATTCGTTATCTTTACTGTTTATGGTCGTCCTGATTTGTTGCTTCATGGGATTAGTTTGTGTGAGGAGGAATGAAAATCGAAAAAGCGCTAGCAGGGCAGACCAACCATGTTGTTCACTCTGAAAATCGACGGAGTATTTTTTTTTTTTTAGACCTTCAACTTTATGTGAGACAATGAATGGAAAGCATATGGCGAGGGTTTTAGTGTGAATCCTGCATGAAAAGAATCATCAGGGTCCCTTCTATAAAAACACTTCCTGTATGTGAAAAAACTTTATATTATCATGATTTCTGAAATGATGCAATTATTTAGAACTACTGCCAACGCCTTTACATTGTTTTGACAATAGAAGGACAGGTGGAACACGAGAAGGCAGAGGAGTGAAGAGGAAGAGGAGGAGGAGAGAGGAGGATACCAAGAGGAACCAGTAGAAATAGTGATATAGATGAAGGTTTCCTGTAGTGACTTCATTCAACGGGACAACACTCTCTCCTCACTCTGTTCTGTCTCCTTCAGTAATGGCTTTAGTTTTCTTTTTTAATATTGAAGATTATTTCCCTCATTTTCGGTAATGTATCAGCTTTAGTTCAGTTTTCTTTCTTTTCTTCTTCTTCCTCTCGGTCGCTTTTTCATCCTTTTCTTTTCTTCGGTATCAACACTGTAGTTTTCTTTTCCTCTTTTCTTCCCTCTTGGTCGTTTTCATCTTCCTTTTTTTCCGGTTTTCCTGATTACTTTTAGTTTTTTTCTTTCTTGTTCTCTCCCCAGCCTTTATCTTCCTTTTCACAATCTCTCTCTCTCTCATGGCATCTGCTTTTTCGTGGGATCCTGATACCCTTTATCTCTGCCTCTGTGCTTAATTAGTTCACATCTGCTTGCATCTAATTTCTCTCTCTCTTCCTATCCCTCATTCCTTCTTCCATCCTTTTCATCCTCCCTCTTCCCTCCTCCCCGGCTTCCCTCCTCCCCGTTCCTTCCCTATCCTCTCTTCCTTCTTTTCATCCCTTTCATTCTCCTCTTTCCTTCCTCCCCCGCCTCCCTCCCAGTCCTTCCCTCCCTGCCATCTCTCCCCTTTCCTGTCACGATTTTTTCTTTATTTCCTCCTCCCCAACCACGTGCTCTGCAGGCTTACAAACAACAACACGGGAGACCTACGCATTTCCTACTTTGGAGACACTTCTAGAAACAAATCTCTACTCTCTTTGTTTTTTTGTGTTTACTTTATATAAATGCGCATGTATTTACGCATAAGCTTCTGCCAAATTGGGGCCACTGAAAAGAATTATTGATGTATATTATGTAATCAGGTTGTATCTTGTTTACAATTTTCGTTTTCGTTTGTTGTTTATCGTCTGTTGGGCATCATTTATGTAGATGAAACTGCTTTGATATTCGTAACTTTTTGAAAAGCTTTAAAACACACGAGATGTTTTCCGCGAAGTTGTCGTTTCTCAGGAGATAACACGTTCAGGTTTGCCAGCCTTTCCGCGAAGCCCCTGCAGGTTGCGCAAGGAAGGACTCGTCTTCGTGGCCCTTCGCTGAACGTCCTTGCATTTATTTATTTTTTTACAACAAAGGGGACAACTCAAGGGCACCAAAAAAGGAAACAATAATAAAAAAAAAGCCCGCTACTCGCTGCTCCTAAAAAGAATCCAAAGAGGTGGCCAAAAGAGGGGTCAATTTCGGGAGGAGATATATTTTGCCAAGGAGGAGGAGGAGGAACCAATAGAAACAGTGACAACACTCTCCCTCACTCGTTCTGTCTCCTTCAGTAATGGCTTCGTTATCTTTTTAACATAGGAGATTATTTCCCCTCATTTTCGGTACTGTATCAGCTTTAGTTCAGTTTTCTTTCCTTTTCTTCCTCCTTCTCGGTCGTTTGTATCATTCTTTTTCTCGGTATCAAATTCACTGTAGTTTTCTTTCATCTTTTTCTTCGGAGATAGCAAAACAGTAATACATATTCCCGGATATATGTAAGTTATGTTCTGGTGTAATAGTTTCGTTGTTTTTAAATCTTAACATGTTTAATATAATCTAAATAATAAGTGAAGTCCCATTAGTTTCGCTTCCAAGTTTTCTCCGCTGCCTGGCTGGAGGAATCGAAGCGAACCCCTGAACGCACTGCACGCCTCAGAGCTTACTTGGCACCTTTTGTGATTCGTTATCTTATTTATGGTCCACGTTTTAATAATCTGGCTGACATCTCTTTGTTATCCTCCTTTCCTTCCTGACATTGTACACTAATTCCATTTGAAGCTTCTGAGGGGTCTTTGTTTCACTAGGAGATATTTAAAATCAATCAGACTTGACATGGATATCGTCAGCGTCCCTCTTTCTTTATAAAGCAAGAGTCCTTCCGGAAGTGACCAAGTGTATGTGTGTGTGTGTGTGTGTGTGTGGGTGGGTGGGTTTATTTACCTAGTTGTAGTTTTACAGGGCCTGGGCTTTACGCTCGTGTGGTCCCGTCTCCGTATCTGTGTGTGTGTGTGTGTGTGTGTGTGTGTGTGTGTGTGTGTGTGTGTGTGTGTGTAAGGAGATCTGGAGCGCGGAGTATACCTGTGGGTACGACAGTAGATGGGGCAGGGGCAGGGCAAGGTCGGATCAGAGCAAGGAATCTTAAAATCTAGACTCCGCAGGTATGAGAGAGTCTTGGGCGGGGGGCGTGGTGGGGGGGGGGGGGAGAGGGAGGTGAGAGATACTAGTAATAATTATAATACATGCTCGGTCAGATCATATATCCTCTTTGCCATGATTTTTTTTTCAACAGAGGAGGCAACCAAGGACGGAAAACGAGAACCGCCTGCAAAAAACACCGCTCATAAATAACAGTAATTTTACCTCTTTTTTTATTATGTAAACGATCTTTATTTTTCCCTGTAGTTCTCTCTTTGACCATTTATCTTTTCACAGCGGGTATTTTTTTCCTTCTTTTTTTACTTTTCTTTGTTGTCAGTGAAATGCAATGAAGACTGGAAGTTTGATTGGATATATTTTGGTTTGGTTTGTGTGTCGAGTGCGCCCCCGAGTTCCCGAAGAGCGTGTCATGCTACGTTATCTAGACGGCTTTTTCCAGGGAGACGGAAGATTGATATGCCAAGAAGCTTATGTTTTTAGTTCCATTGAATTTCGTGAACCTTTATAATTTTCGTTTCTTTCTCTGAATTATTTTGGGGGGGACTAAACACACACACACACACACACACACACACACACACACACACACACACACCTTGTGACTAGCCATTAAATTCGTGCCCCGCCCTAACGCCGCTTAGCGCTGAATAAATATTGGCAACAAAAAGTTCTTCCTGCCTCCGTCTTCCCCCCTGGCAGGAAAAGGTCTTAAGGTCAGTCTTGTGAAAGGTGGAAATAACCGCAGGAAAGTGTTAAAATTAGAAGAGAGAGAGAAAGAGAAAGAGAGAGAGAGAGAGAGAGAGAGAGAGAGAGAGAGAGAGAGAGAGAGAGAGAGAGAGAGAGAGAGAGAGAGAGAGAGAGAGAGAGAGAGAGAGAGAGAGAGAGAGAGAGAGAGAGAGAGAGAGAGAGACAGACGGACAGATGCTAATAGATGAAAGTTAAGGTACTGGTTGTAAACATTCTTCCTCGCCTCCTCTCTGCTGCACATTCATTCTCTACTTTTTCACCCCATCGATTCATCCGCTGAAACAATGATTTAGCCATATCCTCTCCTTTCCTTCTCTTCTAATCTGCTCAATTTTCTCATTTGTTCTTCCTCCTTTATTTGTCTCTTCTCAACTTTATTTTGCATGTACCTTTCTACCCCTTGTTGCCTTCCTGGTCCTCGGTCCCATTCGTACCCCATCTCTGAGGAGAAAGGAAATCGAGGGCAGGGAGGGGCCATATTTTTGCTGCCCTCCTGCTGGGCCACGTCCGTCTAGTGTTGCTATGCGTCACTTCGGCGGCGTTACCTGAGGTGCCGCCTGCCGGGTCTGGAGGGTCACTGGGTTTGCATGGCGACGCTGTAGCTTAGCCTCGCTGGCAGGGCTCTAACGTGTGATAGGTACTAAGGTGGAGGGACCTCGGCATTGTGTGGGAGACCGTGTCAGGTTGTTTTTATTATGAAGCAGTTTACCAGTGCAGAAACTTAGTGTCTTGGTTGTGTCACTCTCTGACGCGTAACTACTCAACGCCGAAGGACGGCAAGTGACCTCTACAATGTGACTCACCCTCGATGCTGAATGTTTGCCGTTGCTGTGTTTGTTGTTGGTGGTGGAGGTGGCGGTGGTGCTGAGGTGCGTGCCGTCCTTGGCGAGGCATGAGTGATGTGCCTCAGTGTAATGAAGCAAGGGTGTGCCTCACATCCTTGGCAACTTGAAAAAAGACTCATAGCGAGATGTGATGCATTCCTTGAATTAGCGAATGCTGTCAATGGGAGGGGCGAAGAAAGTGAGTACGAACAGGTGAGAAATGGGTCACCTGGACATCACCGGAGGGAGACAGCCACGCAGGTGTCCTAACAGAGGCGTGCGATGATTTTTCTTCAAAATGTCATTGTCTTGTCACCGTGCCCTCACCTGACCCCTGGCAGGGGAGGTCCGCCACGCACCAACTACGACACCTTCCGTGTTGCGTAGCTCTTTTGTACGCTGCCATCCGGCCTGGCACCTCCACCCCTCCCAACTACGTCTCCACTTCCTCCCTTTCCCCACCTGATCTTCCCTACCTTGCTCTGTCCTTTCCCCCACCTTCCCTACCCCCGGCCTTCCCTGCCTGGTTGGCTTCCTGTCCCCTCTTCATCCGCACTACGGAGTGGGGCGACGCAGGGATGCTGTATAAAAGTGGCGGGGCGGCGTGGCCAACCTCAGACAAGAACAAGTCGCGAGCGTGTAAGTGACCCGCGGCTGCCTGATACTTTAAAGTCGCCATGATACGCTAAGACATCACCAGAATTATTTTAAGTGTGAGTTTGACAGACAGAAAAACAGTTGAACGCCACTGAGTGATTCTCCACCTGAGGCCCAGGATAGCCCGCCGCCAGCACCTACAGCCCAGCGTCCACGCTCGCCAGGTGAGTACCGGCGGCGCCGCCTCCGTCAGGTGGGCCGGCAGGCAGTGGTGCCCTGTGCACACGGACAAAATGCGAGAGAACAATAATTATCCCTATTTTGGATTAAAATACGTCTATTTCTAACTTCATGGATTTCAATGGCGGCTTTTCTTATTCGTGGTGACAAATATTCCGGGTTTGTGGTATAACAAGCAGCTCGCACAAGGAACTCCTCTCTCGGAGCAGTGGCAGTCAGTGCTTTGTGGGAAACACAGCCAGCACGCGAGTTCACCGTGATTCAATCTCTTAATTTTTTATCAAAATATTTATATAATATTGGTTGTAATTATATTTACCACTGAAAGGAGAATTTGTGTGTGTGTGTGTGTGTGTGTGTGTGTGTGTGTGTGTGTGTGTGTGTGTGTGTGTGTGTATATATATATATATATATATATATATATATATATATATATATATATATATATATATATATATATATATATATATATATATTGAGGATCAAAGTTTCAAAGTGATAATTATTTAATATAAAGAGAGAGAGAGAGAGAGAGAGAGAGAGAGAGAGAGAGAGAGAGAGAGAGAGAGAGAGAGAGAGAGAGAGAGAGAGAGAGAGAGAGAGAGAGAGAGAGAGAGAGAGAGAGAGAGAGAGAGAGAGAGAGAGAGAGAGAGAGAGAGAGAGAGAGAGAGAGAGAGAGAGAGAGAGAGAGAGAATGAAGGGTAAAACCAACTTTCCCACAAACTTAGCTTGCGTCATCGCCTCCCTGTCAGCTGATGGCGTAAACAGAGCCACGTGGCGCTGGGCGAGGCGCTGTGACGGCCAGGAATACAATGCCGGCCAGCCAGGCCTCGCTGCCTCTTCTGAGAGATGTCCCTGAACATGTAAACGCATTGACCTTAATATTACTGAAGATTCATCCGTTGGCGAAAAATTCTAAGTATTAGTTCCATCCCGCGGCGGGTCTCTTCAAGCTGGAGGAAGCTACTTTATTATGTAACTATTATAGTGGTTTGCCGGGGGTTCCCCAGGCGACGTCACTTAGTTCCTGGCAACAGAAGCCGCTTTGTTGGTGTGGTTTGTCTGTGTGTGTGTGTGTGTGTGTGTGTGTGTGTGTGTGTGTGTGTGTGTGTGTGTGTGTGTGTGTGTGTGTGTGTTCGTGCGCTTATTGCAAAATAAGGTTTGCGATCCCCTCTGTTATTTAAGGTATAGTTATCTCATGTTCACAAAGCGCATTACAATACTACGCCATTGTCTCCGGTAGAATGTAATGAAAGCAGACAGGGAAGTTAAACTATCGAGTCCAGGGAATAAAAAATAAAAAAAGAATTTAATGTTTCCCAACAAAGGACATAGTGAAGGCAAGCGCGTGTCCCCGTAGACTGATATTATATTATAAATAGCATTATCGTTTCTACATTATGAAATATGATTGAGGAGGACGCATTCATAATTTCACATTTTGAAACGGAGGTTGACAGAATGTAAACTTTAGTACAAAAGTTCATAATCAGAAAACTAGAAAAACGAAGTCACTGGCCACAGCTCGCTCATTTCCGCAGACTGAATTGAACAGGTAACAAAGGAAACTGAAGGGGAGAGAGGCGGCTAAACTGGGCACCCATCTTAGGAAGGCACGAGTTATTTGTGGCACTGGGACACCCGCCCCTCCCCCCCCACCCCCCAACACTCACGTGGTTCTGGCACCCGCAGCCCCGCCCGTCTCTCATAACAGCGCAGTTATCCCTCGTTGTGCCTCGTGGCCTCGGGGAAGTAAACATTTAGGCGAGACTCAGGCCAGAGAAAACCAAAAGTTTGTGAACATGAGAGGGAGAAGAATGCACAAGGTTGAGGGGATTTGTAAACTTACAAAACGGAAACAAAGACTGTTAGAGCAACGAAAATATCAATACAGCGTTTTAAAGGAGCTAAATGTAAGACATCAAAACATGGTAAAGTTACAAGTTGGTGCTTCAGTCAGCTAAGTCTGACCCTCACCGTCAGAGGCATTTTTTTCCTCAATATGTATTTTCAAGGGAGAGTCAAGGCCAAAACGAGATGAATGAGACTTCCAAATAACTATATTATTATTTTTTTTGTGTGCGTGTGGGTGTGTTTAGCTTACTCTTGAATGGCTTGCTGCGTGTGGTGAGGAAACTCGCGAGACAGTGCGGCGTCTTTTGTCTGTGTGTGACGCAATCCTCGAGATCGCTGGCCGCCTCCCCGCCACCACGATGCGCTCACTCCACGCGAGCTAAAACAGAGCATGATACTATTTCGGGTGTAAACATTATTTCCTCAGTCGTGAGGCAAATGCACTATAGCTTGTTCGAATTCAGGAAGAGGTAGTTTTTCCTCTTTGATGTGTGTCGGCAATGCGTATTGGCAATTGGAATACAGCTTCGAAACACTGACACTCTTTATCGCAAAACATCCCTTGCCCCGTGTTTCCAGTTATGTTGAACAACTTAGACAATCCTGGAAACTCAAAGTCTAAAAGCTTGGCGAGACTATTTGCTGGGATTTGTGACGGAACCAGAAGGTAGTTGACTTTTTTTCATTTACTTTGTTTACATAACGTTCCATCTGAATCATGACTACACATTGAATGATAAAATGATGCTTCAAGTGATGCAACAAACAAAAGTATACAATATCCGCGTGCAGTAACGGCGACATTTGCTGCCATGACGAGGGGAAAACCCTGCGGGGAAGTTTGGCCCTTCACCAGTTTTCGAGAGGGAAGGAAGGGGAGGGACTGGCACCGCCCCGCCTCCCATCCCCCCGCCCCCCCCTGGGTATTTGTGGAGGTTGTTTCCGACGAGTAAAGATACGAGAAGACATCCCGTGTGGGGGAGAGAGAGAGAGAGAGAGAGAGAGAGAGAGAGAGAGAGAGAGAGAGAGAGAGAGAGAGAGAGAGAGAGAGAGAGTGAGAGAGATTGATTGACTGAGAGAGAGAGAGAGAGAGAGATTGATTGACTGATTGATAGTTTATTGTTGCAAGTGAACAACAAAGAAGAGAGAGAGAGAGAGAGAGAGAGAGAGAGAGAGAGAGAGAGAGAGAGAGAGAGAGAGAGAGAGAGAGAGAGAGAGAGAGAGAGAGAGAGAGAGAATAATAAGTTCATTACTGATTAATTAGTTAATTAGATTTATCTTGGCTGAAATTTTGAATTCTTCCAGTGATCATTCTTTTTCTTATGTTTTTTTTTTTTTTTTCCATTCCACCATTCGCCACACAGGATGCCCACGGAAACAATATCCCCCGACATGAGGGAGGAAGCGGACTTGGAGGAGGAGGAGGAGGAGAGAGCAGCGGACGCCTCAGGGACGGAGTCTGAGGGGGAGAGCAGCCGAGACGCGACCAGCGGGAGGAAAGAGCCGCGCGACACATCCATCCAGAGAGAGCTCGCGGACGCCATAGTTCGCTTGGCGCCCATCGAGGAGCTCCGCTTCCTGCTGCAGTGTGGCGCTAACGTGAGTCCTGAGTTGTGAGCACAGGCGGGGCAGGGGCGGGGCGGGGGCTGAACAGTAGAGCAGGGCGGGGGCTGAAAAGTGCGCTGCCTAACTCACCCACACACTTAAAAACTTACCTCTCGTGAACAAACTGTGAGGGTGGCTGAGACTCTACACCGCGATCCATGTCAACTTAAAGTAATATGTATGATAATAGAGTTAACATACAGTATACGTGACGCTACCAAGACCCACTGACAACTTTGTTTTCAAGTGCCACAACTAAACAGAAGAGGTATGAGCAGTATCCTTCACTGGATGACTTGCAAATAAATAAATAAATGTCGACATAATGTACATAAATAAATATACAGCTCTTGCCTTTCACACGTTAACATTAGTAGCTATTACATGTCAAGTGAACAGCCTGCTCCAGAGCCAGTGGCTGATGTGTGCCTGTGTTCCTGCAGGTGAAGGACCCCGTGACGCAGGGCCTGTCGCCCCTCCACTACGCCGTGTGGCAGCGCTACCCCGAGGCGGCGGAGTTCCTCATCGGCGAAGGTAAGCCGTGGCGAGAAGCTTTGTGTTTTTTTCCTTTATTTGTCAATTTGTGTATTTATGGACTTACTCTGTGTAGTGCTAGAGGGAGTGGGTGCATACTTCTCAGGGGAAATATTACTTAACCTGCTTCTTTTGAGGGAATTTTCTTTAGGTAAGTAAAAAAAAAGCATAGCAATAGCGAATTTTTTTAATCCCAAGACCTAATGAAATTAACATACGAAGATGAAGTGCAGGTACACGACGACCTGGATTCGTGAGGGTAGTTCAAAATGGAACGTTAAAGAAGGATTGTTTATTTATTGTCGGTAACATTCGTTTGCATAAGTTGGCTGTTGAATCATTAAAGCGTGAAGCAATTAAGAAGTCATATTACATGGTTCTCTCTTGGAGCCTGTATTTCAGTCTTATTCGAGCTCTTATGACTTGTTGCGCAAGAAGCCTACTGCTGCTTTGCCTTGCTAAGTTATTTCAAATTCCGAGTTATAAAATGCCGAGTTGTAAGGGTTTCACTGAATGTTTATTGTCAAAGATGTACTGGTAAAAGCAGTTAATGTACTTAAATCAACAGTTACTATTAAAAAGATATATATATGATCTACTGAAACTATATTCTCAAACGCTTAGCCGCTTACACACTCACATTTGACAAGGATGTCGTAGGGGTTTGGGGCATTTCCAGAGGTACTTTATGATCCTGGTGGTAGTTTGACCCTTCTTCTGTGCTATGAACGTAAAAAAACACTCATGAAAACCCGAATAATCACCTATTCGGCCTCTGGAAATAGTTTAAGTGAGAGGTGGAAGTGTCTGAGAATACCGACCCAGCTCAGTCACACACCCTGTCTTCTGTCTTGGCAGGGTGTGACATAAACGCTCGGGATGAGATCGGCTACACGGCCTTGCATCTCTCCGCGGAACACGGCTACACGGAGATGATGAAGACGCTCATCAAGCACGGGGCGCAGGTCAACTTCAACATCCCTCCTGAGTTCGAGGATGACTTCCCTACCGATGCCTTCGACGAACCTTTGCGTCTCGCCATCAAGGTAAGCAGCGCATTTCACGTCTCCTTCCACGAGAATGTTTTCCAGTAAGTTCTTATTGGAAAACACCATTGTGGCCTGCTTAGCCTTCCCGTTTCTTCTTTTTTTCTCGTAAAAGGATGAAGGAAAAAACCATGAGTGCTCTACGTGTTCTTTTGTCGTGTCCCCAACAGCACGATCATCACGATGCTGCCAAATTGCTTCTGGAGAACGGAGCAAACCCCAACACTCGGTATTTCTTTGGTTCAGAGATCAACCTCGTCAACCCCCTCAACACGACCCTCCTCAACCTCCTCCTGTCGTACGGCGCCAACGCTAACGCCAGGGACCGCCAGGGCTTCACGCCGCTCATGAAGTGCTGTCGCCTTCAGCAGGTAACTCCCCCATCCTTCCAGTATTTTGCTTTGCAGTCCTTATGTTACTGACAATACTTTCTGCATGTTATGTTCAGATCTTATCAAAGGATATCGAGGGAAATTATGCACATACCTGAAGCAAGTTTTTTTTTTTTTTTTTTTTTTTTTCGTGTTTGCCTTCACAGCATAGTACAAGGGAGTCTTTTATGTAAAACGGCTCATGTAAATTTTGGGCCTGGGAAGCTTATCACTGCCAGGGATTAATGTTCATTTCACATGAGAGATTTGTGTCCTCGAATTTGTTATATATGTCATAGTGAAGTGCACCACACTGTTTACATAAACTTTACTCATAATTTGATTGATTGATTCATAGTTTATTGTTGCAAGTAAACAACAAAGGAGAAGGGAGGAACATGCCATCCCAACCCCCAGGCAGTACATTATATTTTTTTACTTGCTGTGTAAGATAACGTGCGCATGAAAAAAAAAATCATCAAATGCCGTATGTAACATGTGTAGGCTACTACACACTGAGTTCAGGCTCCTCTAGCTCAGGGAAACAGAATAAACAAATACAGGGGTGGTTTCAGATCATGTACAGTGTCCTACATGTGATCAGGAACTGTTTGTAATGAATGAGAACAGCGTCGTTTATTAATAAGTGCAATACCCTCTGTTTAATCTGATAACCTTGTTGATTACTGATGCAAAATCCTGGATCAGAAACCACCAGAGAATCATCTTATTACCATAATGTGTTTGGTATACACCAATATAACATTTGCACTCAGCACATGCATGTCTGTTTTTGATTATTATATGCTAACTTAAAGCTCACTAAACTTCCCTCACATTTTTATCAAAGACTTAGAACACCATATTCAAAACCGCTCTGCTTTCTTATGAAACCTTTGACCATAATCACTGCACATGGTGCTGCACCCACTCCTGTTAGGAGTATGTCCTCTCAGTACTTCAGTTATGATAAAGGCTACAGAACCACTTATATATGTAGCAATTTTTTCCACTCTTTTCCTAAGGATGCATCAGATGAGATGGAAAACCGTGATATGATCTCAGGTGCTGAGATTCTGCGCCACTTCACTCAGACCCTCAAGGTGAGTGATGCTGCTGGGGACAGACCTGGTTCTTTGGCCTGGCCAAGTTTCATTTATGTCACCTTCATTCTCATCCTTGATCCTTCATGTATCCCTCAAGATGTAACAATGCCTCCAAACTACACATGTTTACACTGTACCATAGCTTAAAATGTTAAATAATATATATATATATATATATATATATATATATATATATATATATATATATATATATATATATATATATATATATATATATATATATATATATATATATATATATATATATATATATATATATATATATATTAATTAGCTATTTTAGATCTGATTAAGAGTTTCTTATTTTTAAGAAGGGAAGTATTAGTTATTTGTGGGAAATTTGACATGAAAGTGCATCACATGAAGTGAGAAGTGCACTTTAAACTGTGGATGTGCTATCTTGATTGTTATCATTTTCTCTATTCAGCAATATAATTTTAACTAGATTGTTTATGTTAATGCCATGGCTGTTAAAGTGAGCCAACAGAGAGCATGCCATGATGGCATCATAGTTCCCAGCAGTCACCTTCACCAGTGTCAGTTCTTCCCTGTCAGCTGAACATGTCACCAACCACTCAACACTGAACACTTCATACTTTCATGATGTTGCTGATGTGTTATTTCTCTCTACCTCTGTTTATTTGTTTCTTTACTTATTTATTCGTTTATTCATTATTTGTGTTGCTCACCCTAGCATGGATACTAACAATATGCTCTGTCTCAGAAGGTTTCATTTTATCATTTTATCATTTTATCATTTTATTTTCAGCATACTACTTGGTTTATCCAAATTATTAACTACATGCTATTATTATTTCTTCCCTTTTTTCTTTATTTAATAAGTTCTTAATAACATTAATAAACTTTTTATTTATTTATTTATCTAAACGGAGATCAACATAACCTATATGCACACATTTTTTGTTTATCATGGCCCAGTGCTGGACTAATGCTGAAAAGATACATTTTCACTCATTGGTGTGAAGGCAAGGAACCAGGTCTTGAAATATGAGCCTCCAGGTCACTTGACACACCCAAGCTTATGGTCAGCCCACCAGTAGCCAGATAGTTTTTGTAAGACATTAAATCCCTTTTAGGTGAAATATTTTGCCATTTGCCTTACATTGTGATACACTGATTAAGTAATTTATCAGTAGAACTACTTTTTGTGATGTAGCAGTCACAAATGTAGGCTTTATAGAATGGGAAGTGGGAGATATTGCATTTATGTAAGGTGGTTTTAAAGTGTATCATCATTAAAGTGTAAACACAGGATATAGATAGCTATGTGCCCTGGGCAGAGACTGGGTGTGTTGGTGCTGGTAGGGGCTTCTGTCCTTTGGTCCCCTTGTGCCGGCAGTGACTTTTATTTCCTTGGAACCAGATTAATCATTAGAAACTTTCTGATATTTCCATGCATGAAACTTGTCCTTGTATTGCTTCATGGTTCCTTGTAGTATATGCTATGTTAGACAAACTATTCATTGCCGGCAAGCAGCTTCACTCATAGGTCCAATACATTAAGTTGCCCTTGGAAAAGTTACTTAGTAATTTCATTGCTTTCAAGTAATATTCTCTTTCATGATTTAAAAGAATGTTGGAAATTGTAGGATTCTTACGGCAACTTCAATGTAGTTTCTTAATGCCTATTGATTCTTTATTTTCAGTACTACAAACGGGTACAGCAAATTCTTCTGAAATAGCCATGAAAATTATCAACCTGCATAGAAATATCAAATATACCAAATAACATGAGAGAGAGAGAGAGAGAGAGAGAGAGAGAGAGAGAGAGAGAGAGAGAGAGAGAGAGAGAGAGAGAGAGAGAGAGAGAGAGAGAGAGAGAGAGAGAGAGAGAGAGTTACATAGATAACCAGACCACACAGGCCCTAAGAGAGAGAGAGAGAGAGAGAGAGAGAGAGAGAGAGAGAGAGAGAGAGAGAGAGAGAGAGAGAGAGAGAGAGAGAGAGAGAGAGAGAGAGAGAGAGAGAGAGAGAGTCTTCATTTATTCATATCTTTATCTGCCACTGTACCTATATTTGATATTGCAGTAAAACATGAAAATTGTAGCATAAACATATTTTTTAGGGTGCTTTACAATAACTATATGTTTCTGCATTCCCACTGGTCTAGTACATACAGTGTAAAAGTTCTTTTTGATTTAGGAGAACATCAAGTAACTCATTGATGTATGTGCACTCTCTCGCAGTGTGTTGATGTAGGAATGTGATGTGTTTCATGTAGCATGCACTGGAGTTCAAAGGCATTGCAGTGTTGAGCATGTCTGGTCTTATTGATCATATTTACTTGTTAATTTTGTGCTTTACTTTTCAAGTGAGTCTTAATGCACAATTATTACACATACTTACTATATAGGTACAGTGTGATTCTTGCAATAAAAATAGTGTTGGTTTTTGTTCTGCCTCTGCAGCCCTGATACTCATTCTTTCTTTATGATACTCTCTGATTAGCCAGTTTTCTAAATGAGGACTGATTGTTCAGCAGTGGTAGCTACACTTAATACTATAAGAAAAAAAATAGTGCATGCATGAATAGTGCAGCTAACAAGTGCAATCCAAACCATTTCTTTTTTCATTCATATTTACCTCACCTAGTGTTTTATGGCATACCTCCAAATCATGAGACATTGTGTTGTGTGAGGGACTGAGGTGCTTCACTGAGTGGTCATGGAAGGTGGTTTGTCCCACAGGGCCTTGAGGCAGTGCTGCTTCTCATCTCCTTTGGGGCCAACGTCAATGCTCGCACCGAGGCTCGTCATGACTACAGGTTTGAATTTTTTCCACTTGCTGCTTGCAATAACTAAGTTTCATTCAGTGGTTTTCCTTTGTACTTGATTACACTTAAATCAAATTACTATAACAACTTTCACTGCATTGATGAGGATATATTTTCATTATGAGCTTTATATCAGAAGTAATCCTGCTTTATAGTATGAATGTAAGTAGCTCTTTTTTTTGCTAGTTTTATGCATTCTTAGTTTCATAGTAACACACATGATATTCATAATATTCATGCTGTATTCATCCCCACATGTAATCAACAACATTCCATATAAGATTACAAAGCATGAATGCAAAATTAACTTACAGTGCGTATCACTGAGACTACCTTGCTACATAAATGTACATGAAAAGCCATCTTCATGTGCCCAGTTCATTGTGCATTTATCTCCTAATAATAATGGTAATAGTGTATGAAATGAGTTCAAATGCAAGAGCAAATTCAGCATCAGTTTTGTGAAGATAGATGCACTTGAATGCTTTTCTTGAAATTGAGCATCACAAGAAAGACTCATTATTTTTTCTACAAACTGAAGTTCAAAATTTCACAGTTACTTTCTTTCATCTCATTTCACATGATGGATTTATGTGTCTTCCACTCTCCCTCAACAGGACAGTCCTACACTACGCTGTGCTCTCAGGTTCTGTGCCCATCGTCAACTTGCTCCTGAAGCAGGGCGCACGCGTCGTCTTTGAGTCAACGTACAACAAGCCCACACCACTGGATTTGGCCATCCTCAAAGGTGACGTGGAGATGGTGCGCCTCATGCTGGACCACAGTAAGTACCCTTGTTTTATGTATTTGTTTGTTCATCCCTCTCAGGCATTCTAATTTTTCAATCATAATTCTGGGCAAACCAATCAGTTACTCTTTTGTACTTTTTTCTTTATGAGTCAGTCTTGCTAATTATCAAAAGCATTAATATTGTGAATAATTAAGCAAGTCTGGTAGGGGTGAGATAATTAATCACATGCTGGCAAGGCAATGAAATAAAACATATTGCAGAGGCTTGGTCGTTGGAATAAAATGTAGAAAAGTGCAATAAAAGAAATATCTAAGCAGGAACAAGGTAGACATAGTAAATCTTAATGAACCTCTTTAAAATGTGAGGAAAGTGTTTTAGAATAGAAATAATGCAACCAGGCCCCTCAGGAAAGCCTACCAGCACCATAAGCTGGCACGTAAAAAAGATGACCGATGTAAATGGTAGAAGAAATATTTTTCTCTGCTGTGGCTGTCCCCTTACATGAACTCCCAGGATCAGTTATAAGAATGCATAGATACCTCAGGAGTCTGGTCCATTTTATATTTAGTCTAGATTTGACTTTTGCATTGGATACCTAATTTAAGTTTTGCTTTATCCGCGCTCAGATGCCAATCTGGATGCTAGTTCCCCCATCATTGGCTCTCCGCTGCACATGGCTTGTAGTGAGGGGATTCCCAACCGCCTGGAGATTCTCAAACTTCTGTTAGAGCGAGGAGCCAACCCAAACCTTGTGATTGTGGGTGAGGATAACTCTCCGATCAAGCCAGCCCTTGGGGAGTACCTGGCCTCCAATGAAAACCCAGAAGTGGAAGTGGTGAACCTTTTCCTGAAGCATGGTGCTGAGGTGAGGAATGTCTGAACTGACATATGAACTTATACTGACTGTCAGTGTCCTGTGACTCAGACAGTTTGCTCTGCTTTTATACACAGAGTGAACAAACTTAAATATGAGGATTCTTCTCTGGGCGATCCATCCTTCAGGTGCCAATTAAGTTACTATCATTGTCAGATTATTATATTACCAAGCTGCTGATTCACAATGTTGTCTTATCCTTTACTGTTTGATTATTTTTTGTGTGTTTAAACATATTTAGGGCTTCCTTAATATTTTCCCCAGTGTAAAAATAATGTTTATATATATTGTAATTTATGATGAAAATATTTGTCATTACATTATGATATTTAGAGATAAAATTCAATGTTGAAGATAATAATTATGAGTATGTTTGTGAGTCATTTGATTATAATTACTGAAGGACATAATCCCCTTCCCACTTCAGGTGGTCATGCAGAGCCAGAGCAGAGACCCTCGTGGCCTCCTCAACTGCTTGCCCAACCTCACGAAGAGACCCGACGTCCTCATCCCCCTCCTGGAGGCAGCTCAGCGCTTCGACCTGACCATCATAAAGCACTCCTCTCTGATAGACAATGACCAGAGAAAATTATATCTAAAGGTAAAGAATACATTTTGGGTTGTGATGCACAAGAGTGGGTAGTAATTTCAAATACGTATAAGTTCTACACCTATCCAAAGAAAATATGCACTTTCATCATGACAATACCAAATTATTTTTTAATACTTTAAATGCTTGTATTTATATTTCAAAGGCAGTGTAATGTACAAGTTCTGTATATACCTAGTAAAAAAATATTATTGATCCTCTTGTCCTGCTTATATTTTTTTTACTCAGTCATATTCTTTTCTTTATTTCTTCCATGTGTTATCCCAAGACATTACCCATTATTGGTAAAAAATGCTTTCCAGACATTACTTGATGTCATACCCTTTCACTGAACAGGTGGGCCAGTCTCCGCTCCCCTTGAAGCACCTCACCCGGGTGTTCTTGCGCCAGGAGCTTGGCGACAAGCTTCCCTGCAGGATTGACGAGCTGGACCTTCCTATGATCATGAAGAAATACCTGCTGTATGAAATTAGCTAACTGGCCAGCCCTTGCTAGGTTAAGGTAGGCTTAGGCAGCTCAGCATGTACAGATCCAGCTTTTGATACTCATGTGTATATAATTTGTGTATATAAACATAGTTTTTCTCAACACAGCCATGAGGCTTCCTGGGTTGAGAGATTTATCATGAACTTTATAATACATATTTTTCTTAAAAATATATATAAGGTACGGAGAAGCTCAGCATAGACACACCTTGCATGTGTCTGCTTGAGAATTCTTCCGGGTAAACTAGTTGCTTTGCATCTCATTATTGTGATATTTTTATTCAAAACCTCAGTGGTGGTAGTGTTGTAGTGCCCTTGAGCTACATGTCTCTTTGCACATCCACATCCATAATATGTACCAAAAAGATTTCCCTCAATAAGTGAAATAATATTAATAGAAATATCTTCAGGTCATAGAATATGAAATAGAATAAATACTAATGAGTGAGACACTCGATGCTGAAAAACATTTTTGAAAGTATTTTTCTTTATCATGTGATATTATCAGGCCATTTATCAGTATTTTTTTTACTTTTAACTAACAAAAGAAAAACTTTGATACAATGATGTTCATATGCATAAAGAAATCATTATAGTGCAAGATAAAAACAAAATATCTCCAGGAACCTTTAGTTCTCTGAGCAGCAAATGTTGCTCTTGATTTTTACAAAAATAAATTTGATGAAAAGGCTGCCCTTTATGCAGCAAACACTGAATGGTCTTTCTTAGTAAGGTCATTATGCATATTATAACACCGGACTGTATTACTTGCAGCCCTTCCATATAAGCACTGTGCTGGTAAAGGCCAGTACTATATTGGTACATGGAAATGGTGGTAGTTTTCTTTGGTAGTAATGTTCAGTGTTCACTAAGTATATATATATTTTATGTTCACTTTTTATTTGATACATTTTATTCACCATTTGCCCTCGTATGACATTTTGCATACACTTTGTTTGCAGGTATTACTCTGCATTTTATTCATCATTATCATTACCATCTTCTTTACCCATTTCTAGTCAAGTGCAGGACAAAGCTAGGCCTTACCCTTCCTCTACCTCTTTCTGTCTGATGCAATCCAGCATGCTCTGGAAAAGGCTTTGATTTCATCTCTGCTTAATCCTCTGTTTGCCTCGACTTCTACAATACCTGGGTTGCTACTCTGTTGTTTGGGTTGTCCATCACTTATCAGTTTTATGTATGATATAACCTCAAGTCCTTACCTTATTCCTAATCATCATTGAAATATCTTCAACCTTTGTCTGTTCCCTAATCAGAAATTCTTGCTCACTGTCTCTCCATGTTATGCTCACCTTTTATCTTTCCATTCCTCTTTGTGCAATTTTTTACTTTCTCTCTAAAACTTTTGTGATACACCAAGTTTCTGAACTGTTTGTTAGGGCTGGCATAATATAATAATTGTACACTTTTGTCTTCAGTGAGTGGCAAGCTGCTATTCATGATATTACTGTTTCCTAAAAGTAATCCATCTCATCCTATTTCCTCTCTGATTTTTTTTTCTTTTCCTGAGCTGGGTTTACACTAATTGTTTTGTTTTTGGTCATTATTAGCTGTCCTGCTGACTTATTGTTAAACATAGCTTCATTTTCTTTATATTCATCTTCAAACCTACTTTCAGACTCTTTCTATGGAGTTGATTAAGTAAGAATGTCATCTTTGAATTTAAGGTTGTTTAGATAATCACCGTCTATCTTGATTCCTTTATGTTATCCTGCCCTAATTTCATGGATATGTTAACTAGACCTGAATCATTACTCCATGAATAAAGGAACCAGAGTCATACATTAGACGCACATGAGCTCTTTTGCTCTGTTTGTGATTTCTTTGGAGCCGAGGTGAATTTTTTTAGATTTGTTGTTTTTGGTGCATTTTTAGTGGCCACATTTGTATGCCACCAAACCCTTTTGTGGAATTAAGATTTTGTGAGGTAAACTTGAACCAGGCATTATTTGTTTAAAAGGAGAAGCTATATAGTGATGCTGTCAGACTGATCTTTATTTTAACAAGCTCTGCAGCAGACAGGCTTTTCTATACACCTGTACAGACTGTCCAAGGAGAATACAGGCACACTGACCAGACATGCATGCTTCTGGGTTTAGTTAAAAAAAAACTTGCACAGTTGCATAAAATCATCTTTACATATCATCACTAGCTATATGTATATAGTTGTGGATTTTGTAACAACATTTATGCAGTATTTTTGTAATATATATGTACTTTATTAATTTTTCTACTGTTTTATATTTATCTATGTAGATTAGAGTCTTGTTTTAAGATTTTAAGATACTTTACTTTTAGCCAAAGTGCATTGAGAGATTTCACAAGGAAAATTATAAATTTGTGGTCAAAATTTTTAGCTGTTTTTTCAGTACAATAAGTTATTTCCCAGAAAGAGAAGAAGTTTTGGCTTTGTGCAAAATGAAAAGGTTAACAATAATAGAATACTTTATGGATACAAGAAAAATTGTTTCATGGGGGAAAAGTTTTCATAGAGAAAGGCAGTATATCAGTATGCATAATTTGCTTGATGCGCACTCCCATTGTTAGCAAAGTTCAATAAACAAATGGCAAGGATGTCCCTTGTGCTGATTTCCTTGGGTATGTTAAGGTTTACCATAATTTACAGAATTTTATTTGACACTTTGCATTTTCCAATTTCATATATAATATCAAACCTATTACTGTAGCCTATTGCTACAAAAACAATCTATGGATACAGACTACAAAGCTAAGTGTACTACCTAAGCAGTGCATGTGCCAGCTTCTCTGGCATAGACATTGAAATTTGGAATATATTCGAACAAATATTGGACAGGAAAAAACATCCATGAGGTGAAATATTAATTGGATGGCAGTGAATGGAGACTGGGTGACTCAAGGCTGACATCAGATCCAGTATGATGCACCCTGCTAAACCCAGTCAAGTGAATGGACCAGCACTGAATGGATATGAAGATCATGAAATATAAAAGTCAAGGTTACTATTCCAAGCATCACAGTGGTCAATGGACTGCTGCTAATATGCCTGTTCAGTGTTTCCTAGACTCAAAATCTGTAGTACATGGCAAGAGGATGATAGAATAAACCAGGTCCTCTGTATATTGCTTAGCATATGAATGATTTAAAATTAGCCTGTATAGTAAAATTAAATGGAATCATGTGGCAACCTTGACAATGTTGCTGCTCCTTGCTGCATGACTCAAGGAGACAATGCCTGATATTCCACTGTGGAGCTGAGACTGTCCCAGGTTTGCTTTGTATGAGCTGAGGAGGAGCATGTATAGGATATTTAGAACATAGAATGATGAGACATGAAAGTCTCTGACATTTAGGTGTGTAAACAAATTAAAGAAATAAATTACTATACCCAATTACTCTTCCAGTAGCCTCTTTTATGGACCAGGTAGGATTTTAATGATGACTTTTTTACTTTATTTCTTGCTCAAAGTCTGTATCTTTAGACTGGACAAGATTGAGTGGTTAGGCAACCTGCTATTTACTGTCTGGTAAATATGAGTTTGACATTTGGAAGGAATCCAGTGCTTTTCTATCACTTAAAGAATCAAACCCATTATAATTCTTTTATATGAAGGAAAAAAAAAAGGCGAAGGATTATTAATTTTGCATCTTAGGAACTAACTCAAATGGTCACAGCCTTTCTACCAATAGCTTGATTCAAGGTGATATTGAATGCTGTTATGGCCATTAGAGAGATGAGTCCATATTATCATACAACAAATTAAGCCATATACCACAACATCCTTGATAAGGTAAATGTGTTAATCATTTCTTTTGAACTCTACTTAATAAGGAAAGGCTGTGGTTAATAACTCACTGTAGTTAAAAGCCAAGGAGTGAAATAACTTAAATACAAAAATATATTCTATATGGTTCATGCCTTTGATTCTTCATTTCTAGTTCAACCACATGCTGCTTAAAGAAAGAAGAAATGAAACTATAGTAAAGTGGGAAACATTAATGTTGGGCCACTCAACTGTGTCCATGAGACTCGACCACTATTGAACTTGGATACCTCCAAGCTGTAAAGGAGTGCATTGGAAAACACTCAAGGTCAAGCAGCAATTTTGCCCTACTGGAGATGCTGGATAACACAGAAATGTTCTGCCAGACCTGCTCGAAACTTGGACCAATATAGGCCTCTGCCATGTAGCTCAGCTCTCCTGAGAAAGGAAAGCTTTGTCAAAGAGTCTCACTGATAATGTCAAGGGACATCTAACTGCCTACTACTGAGCCCTGAAAAAGCTCTACTTCATTGCTGCCTCTTGGATAAATGCTTTCTGAACAGCAGTTTCTTGCCTTGTCTCAGACATAGATAGGCAGAGGGTTTGTTGGGCTGTAGATTTTAAGCAATTGTATATAAGGACCCACTGAGTGAATAGCCCCAAACTGCTGGGCTATATACAGTGAATACTGATCTACCCACTGATACCCTTCCCCTGCCCCCATCTCTTGAGGAAGTCAGAGAGGCTGTAACATATCAGAGGTGTTTAAGTCTGGAGGTGTGGCCATGATCTATGGGTTGCATGCATTCTTGACTGCTGCATGACAATGTGGTGCCATATACTAGTGATGTTTGAGGACGTACAGTGTGCTCTGAAGAAATAGAAATAAGAAAAGAATTGCTTGAATAACTGTAGCCATGAAGAAAGAGTAAGATAAATTGAAAAAAAGCAGTTCTTTTTTTATTTTATTAGGTGCTGTCTATAGCAATGGTAGCCTTTCTTGTGGGGTTGACTCCAGTCCATTAGCGGCTGCCATGATATATGACTCTTGCTTGGGCCGTGCTACCCCCCAGTGCTCCACTTGACCGAAGTCACTGAAGTTAGGGTTGATTGAAGATCTGGGCAGCATGTGGGTAATCTTCTGCCCCTCGGCAATGGTTGAAAATTGTCAGCGTGCATCAGTGGCACTCAAACCTAGATTCACGGGCTCACCACTCCCGCATGCTGCCCACTCATCCACCACCCAACTGTGCATAACTTATTACGAGGTATGAATGCTGAAATAATGTTGAACAGAATCAATACTGTCATGAGACTCGATCCCACCACGCACCCACATTGACCACAGTCACTACAAGGCTCTGGGCTGGCTACCAGTTGCCAAAAGAGTAACACAGCTAAAGCTCAACCAGGTTAACCAAATTGTAAATGGTATCTCCTCAGCATACTTATTCAACCATTTTACTAAAATAAGCTGATGTCACAATGTAGGCACCAGATCTAGCCAGGCATCACTCCAGATTCCAAGGTTCAACACCACACTAGGAGAGTCCAGTTTTAAATACACAGGGTTTTTCGAAAGGAACAAGCTGTCCACCTTGATCTCTGCAAAATACTACTGCTTGATAGTTTTAAGTCAACAAAGTCACAGCTCGTGTATACGGTCTTCCAAGAAAGTAATTAAGTTCATGTACAACTCTAGAATATAAGCTTTGCACATGCATGTAATTTTCACAATGAATTATATCCTCTGTAATTATTTTGTAAGCAAATATATTCTTATACATTGTAACATCACCTTTAGGATTAAGTTTACCCCTTAGATTGTATTAGCAGGACCGCAATGAAATGAGTCATGTATAACTTCCAAACAATCGATCAATTAAGTGGTAGCCTAAAACGAATTTCCCGCCGCCGTGTTCCCCCGACGTAAACAAATGACGCAACCACCAGCCAGCTGAGTCACGGCGGCGATCAGCTGGCGGCCGCGGGCAGAAGAGGCGCCGCTCCGAGATGAGGCCGCTACACCAACTGCTGCTCTGCGCCAAGCTCCTCTTCGTGACGTGCTTAGCCTACAGGCCGGTGTTCATCATCCATGGCGTCTGGGACCTGAGATTCAGCCTCGACTTTCTGGCCGAGCATATAAAACAGGTGGACAAACGTGCCTTGAAGAGTTGCTGTCTCACGAGTGTCTCAGGAGGCAGGTGGTGTGGCAGGTTATCTCAGGGGGCAGGTGGTGTGCTAGGTTATCTCAGGGGGCAGGTGGTGTGGCAGGTTATCTCAGGGGGCAGGTGGTGTGGCAGGTTATCTCAGGGGGCAGGTGGTGTGGCAGGTTATCTCAGGGGGCAGGTGGTGTGGCAGGTTATCTCAGGAGGCAGGTGGTGTGGCAGGTTATCTCAGGAGGCAGGTGGTGTGGCAGGTTATCTCAGGAGGCAGGTGGTGTGGAAGGTTATCTCAGGAGGCAGGTGGTGTGCAGGTTATCTCAGGAGGCAGGTGGTGTTGCAGCTTCTCTCAGGATGCATGTGGTGTGGAAGGTTTTCTCAGGGGGCAGGTGGTGTGGCAGGTTATCTCAGGGGGCAGGTGGTGTGGCAGGTTATCTCAGGAAGCAGGTGGTGTGGCAGGTTATCTCAGGAAGCAGGTGGTGTGGCAGGTTATCTCAGGAAGCAGGTGGTGTGGCAGGTTATCTCAGGAGGCAGGTGGTGTGGTAGGTTATCTCAGGAGGCAGGTGGTGTGGCAGGTTATCTCACGGGGCAGGTGGTGTGGTAGGTTATCTCAGGAGGCAGGTGGTGTGGCAGGTTATCTCAGGAGGCAGGTGGTGTGGTAGGTTATCTCAGGGGGCAGGTGGTGTGGCAGGTTATCGTTTTTTGGCACTTAACTATTGCAAAAAGTCACCAATAATTAACCATTTCAACGATAACTGTAAGGCATAGGCATAGGTGAAACATTGCCATAGGTGAAGTATAGGCATAAGCATAAGTGAAACATAGGCATAGGTGAAGCATAGCCATAGGTGAAGTAGGTATAGGTTAAGGTGAAGCATAGGCAGGATTGCAATATCTACCGGGGTAATACGCTGCTCTGCTCTCTTCAACATTTGTATGGACTGTGCATTAGGCAGAGTTGTGGACCAAAGTCATTGTTGGGTTAATGTTCGCTGCTGTTGGGCTGCTGTTTGTTTGGGTCACTGACTTTTTAATTCAGGACATGATAAATTTACTTTTTCTATCATTGTTACTATATCAAAACTTGCCGCACTTATTTATACTTTTGTGATCACGGGTGCTCTCTGTCTCTTGACTTTTTCATCTTTAAGTCATAAGTTTGCTTGTCTTTACATATCATACTTTTAACATTTTCTGTTAATTTTGTGATTTTCTCTGTAATGTAGGGCAGGAAAAAGGAGCATACAGCATAATTCCTATGCCCAACAGTTAGGTGTTGGCAATGTGTATAGTAGCCTTAGAGGTGCAGCTAGTTCCCAACAATGGTCAGCTCCACTCAGTGTCAATCCTTAACCAAAATAAAACTCGGCCTCATTGGTTTTGCTATTATCACTTTATAAAGGTATACATAAGCATACAACATAAAAATGTTTTGCATTAATTTTATCTGCATATCTTCTATTCTGCTGTGATAAGAGAATGTCCCTAAACTCAGGTTTTTATTTCCAGTATCACATTGGGACCGAGGTTCATGTAATCGACATACTGCATGGATGGCGTTCCCTTGCCCCTCTGTGGTACCAGGTGAAGACCTACCATGCCCACATGCTGCCCATCATGCGGGAGGCTACCGATGGCGTCATACTCATAGGTAAGCAACACAGGCATAGAAAGCCATGACATTACTGATTATATTTTGTTAAGTAGTCAGGTTGATGTCACAACTATTTCATTTTTCTTTCATGCCTTAAACTATTTTTATATGAGCAGAGGGTAAAGGTAATGTTACGGGCATAGACTTTAGCTGCACGTGGCCTCTGTTCTCATGACAGCAGAGGGCAACATCATATATCTCTTCTAGCTACTTCCATCACACTGTCTGTTAAGTTTTGATTGATTCTTTGCTATGCTCAGACATATGATGTAGAATGTATAAAGTCTTAGATTGTCATTAGAAAGTTATATAAGATTGGTTTTTAGTCTAAAGTTTATCAAAAACAAAACTAAAACAGACATTTTATAATATCATTTTGGGAGCACTGTTTATCAAAGCTTCTATTGCAGGTTACTCACAAGGTGGCATCATAAGCAGAGGTATTGTGGAAACTACAGACCACAACATCACTACCTTCATCTCCCTCTCGTCTCCTCAAGCTGGACAGTATGGAGGTTAGCTGAAAATGATTTAACTTTTTATCATTTTCTGTGATCTCATTTTCTTGTAGAACATGACTTGCAACAGTAGAGCTTCACAAATACCTTTTCTTTTTCAGATGGATTTCTTCGTCTGATATTTCCACAGTATATAAAAGAAACTGTATATGAGGTGTTTTACTCCCGAGTTGGCCAGAGGATATCTGTCGCAAACTACTGGAATGATCCCCACCACCAAAAGTTATATTACAAGTTTGTATATTTTGCCTTGTTTTGTACTTGATGGTGATATGTGTCCTTATTGGTTATAATTGGAGTTTCATATTATTTATTAATCACAGGGAATTCTTCTTTAACAGATGAAATATGTATCAGGAGGTTGAAGCTAGAATAAAGACATGCAGCCAGGGCCCAAACATTAAGGATATATGGAACATGTTTTGCAGGGCGCAGCAGGCTTGGGGGTCATTGGGTGAGACTTAGTAACAAAAGAATATGTTTTGGAGTGTACATTTAAGAATAAAATACTTTGGGATTAGGGACTGAAAGAGAATTTGGCAGATATGGAAGTTTGGGTTCATACTCAGATTCCAAGTATCCAACAGATCCCTGGGGCCTGTCTGCAGTAAAAGAGAAGCATCTGATGTTTGTTTGTTTGTTTGTTTTTAATTGTGGAAAAAAGGAAAGGAAAGAACCCTAGCATTAGAGGTAGTCTCTCTGCCAACTGGCAATTTACTACCACAAAATCACTGGACTGAATCGTGTATCGTTTTGCTATATTATACAGTAGTATCTGCGACATAAGATTTTTCCATGTACTGATAATTCATTTAGTATTTACATTCTTGGCTAAGTGTCTTCCATTGAAATATATTTTCCACTGTCAATCTTTGTGACAGGTTCAACAACTACCTCCCATACATAAACAACGAAATCAACAGTTCCTACCAAGAGGATTACCGACAAAATTATTTAAAGCTGAAGAACCTTGTTTTGATTGGAGGCCCAGATGATGGTGTCATTACTCCCTGGCAGTCCAGGTAAGGAAAGCAGGGTGTTCAGTTTGAAGCACTTCAGTTATCTTGTTTACATGTATCTTGCTTGTCCGTTTAGGTGTATCTTGCTTTGTCTTTGCTTGTCTTTCTTTACATTTAGAATATTTTCAATGTTCCAGCTATTTTAAACACACTAAGGATGTGCAATAGGGGCAAGTACCTTCGTCTTTCAGTTGGCAGTTTTGGAACAATTTTCCTCTTGTTTTCCTTGCCATGAAAACACTAGTTATATGTAGAAACTATGAGCAACTATGAACCATCTATCATATGTTTACCATTTTTTTCAGCCACTATAGCTTTTATGACAGTCAAGAAAATATAGTTGAAATGAAGGACCAGACTTTCTACAAACAAGATTTGTTTGGACTTCATACTCTGGACAAAGCTGGGAAGGTCAAGATCTATGAGGTGCCAGGAGTGTATCACACAGAGTGGCATCACAATGTTTCAGTCATCAAGAACTGTATCCTGCCATGGTTGGACTAGACTTCATATTCCCATTTTCAAGTTTTTGCGTATCTGTGTACAAATGTTTCATATTCAGTGTAAATAATCAGCAACTTCAGGGAAAAATGCACTTGACTGAGTGCAGAGAATTCAAGTTGTAGCCGTACTCATATTTCCTGAGTTAAAAAGTTTGTTTCCTACTTACGAAAGTTTACTAATAGGGTAATGAATCTGCATTGCGATCTTGAATAATTTCAAGTATACAAACATCACTGTACGTGTCATCACCTGAAGACATGCAATGCTAAACTGTGGATATAGTTTTAAGCGCTAACACTTTGGATCTGAGTATCGGTGATCACATTCAAATACGGGTGTCTTGGAATGCTTCAGCTGTGATTTAGACCAAACTTTCATTTATAAGTCACTACATGAAGTCTTTATAGCCAGGCTAAAACTTGTAAAAATTCCTGATGCTTAATTCATATTCCAGCCTGGCTCACCTCACACTACTAATATTATTTTGTATTAATAACTCTGGGTGGTTTAGGTGTTTTTATTAGTAAACAGGAGCTGCTGAAGCATACATTTTTAAAAACAAGTTTTGATGCTTTATTCCTCATGCTTTGAGCATAAGCAAAAAAATAATGATGCAGATTTTTCTTGGATTTAAAAACTGAAAACACACAGGCAGAGAGAAAACTAGAGTCTGCTGCTGTGGCCACCCACTCAAGGGACGGTCCCTGAGGAAACATGGTATCAGAAAAAACTTCCCAGGTTTTACTTACTCCAGGCAATTAACAATCCTAGAATCATAGACACAAACAAAGTTTGAAAGCCTATGAACGCTTACCAGTCTTTTAATTCAGAGGAATCATTTGCGATTATCACTGTTAGAGAAGAAACAAAATTTGGCTGAACATGAATAAAGTATTGATAATATGATATATACATTATAAACAAGCAAAATTTGAAAAGTACACAATGAAATGGAAGAATATGTAAGAAGAAAATATTAGACAGTGCCTTTTTTATTTGTTGCAGAGGGAAATATCAAAGCTTGAGGTAACAGTGGAAAATCCCTCCCCCATTTGTGGCAATCAGGACAATGTGTGTGTGGGTGTATATGGGGTTGAAAGTAGTCAGTTTAGTTTTACTAGTGTCTGTATGTCTGATGGCTGTGATTCCTCTATTGTATGATTTGCAAAATTATCTGACAATATATAGTCATGCCAGATAAACTTTAATATGAGCTTAGAAACAGTATCTACAAGGAGATTCATATTTATACTAGTTTTAAAATTGAGAGATTAATACTTTCCACTTTCATGGTACTCATTTTGCAGCCTATTTTTATCTATATCTGATGCCCTGTACCCTGATGTTAACTTCCTTCAGATGGGTGGCCACAGCAGAAACCTCTCCAACTCTCCTTGTTACAGTACTCATTCTCAGCACATCCTGTCCTTTGCTTGCCAACTCCCTCTCTCCAATTCTACTGATCCATTTCACTTGTGGTCTGCCCCTGACACTCCCTCAACCCTATCCTCATTCATGCTTCACAAAGTTATGATCATTCACTCTCACTCCCTTTGCTGTTATATCTATACCAAAACTCTAACATATTTTCATTACTATCTTCATCCTTTCTCAAAATACCGCATGCATGTTTTATGTAACGCATTTACATTGAAGAGCAGAATTAACAGAAAGCTAAAACACCTCACGAAAGAGTATGAACTGTCCTCATGTAAAAGGTTAATAAAAGCTGTTTGTAAGACAGGTGCTTGTGGTGGCTACAGAGTTAAGCAAGAATATGACACAGTGATATACAGAGACTACATAAAGCTAGTCAGGTTAGATATGAAAGTTTCTGTGAACTAGTTATCATGAAAGAAACAATTTATGTATTCTGATTAGTGGTACAGCAGTTGGTTTGTGCTGAGTAAGACTTGCTGTTTTAACCACTTGTTTGTTCTTTCAGTAGGAAATATAGAATTTTAATTGTAACCTTAGGATCCTGCTAATTTGTGTCTAGTGTTTTGGGCTGTGCTCAAAGAAGGCCAGTTACTATTTGTTCCTTTGAATCAGTCATGTGTTGTGTCAAAAAACTATCAGTCTGTTCCCCTTAAGATTCCCCATCATGGTCAGTACTTCTTATTTGTTTGCTTTGGGATGTATCCACCTGACTCAAGTCATCTTTGTTGGTGGTGGAATTATCCCTGATATGGATCTGAGGTGGGTATATGGATACTTAGCTAGTCAATAGTTTAAGTTCTTGACACACCATAGCCTCCATATAGTTTTATGATAACCCTTCATATTTTTCAGCCGAATAAAAAAAAACATTAATAGGGTATGTGCAGTCTTACAAGGATAACTAATGGATTCTTATGTCAGCTTTTTTTTATATAAGAAATCTTTGGTGGAGCTCCCTTTATAAAAGGAAAGCAATGGTATTCATAACAAATACATTATCTAGCTATTATCATTAAGATTTTATTCCATATTTGTGGCGAAATGTTTATTTTATAATTCCCATGCCTACGTTTCTTCCATTCCCAAGGAAACACAGCAACAAGTACACTTTAACACGGGAAGGGTGTGAAGGCTTGCTAGTTCAAATTCTAGTCTCAGTGTTTGTTCCACATCAACAAAAGACACTCAACTGTCTCAACAAGTATTCTGGCTTTAGGACTTGAAATATAAGCAGTAAAGCAGAAAAAATGAGTGAGCAATAATATGAAGGAAGAAAGAATTCTTGTGAAAGGTTAAGTATTGCCACAATATCTGAAGTGCGCCTTTGAATACAGCTGTTTTTTTCTTGTCACTTCATGAAAACCAAGTTGGCTAAGAACCACTTGTTAAGAAAAAAGTTCCATGAATATTGAATTTTTATTGGATTGTGCTTTTGTATAAGTCGTTAGTGACCAAATATTGTGATACACACCTCTTTGTACAATTTAGTAATTTCATACAGTTCAATAGGGTAAGATAGAAACTAAGTAGGTAAATAGGCAATTATAATATATAGGTTTTGTGCAGTATATACATAATACTCAGTTAGCATACATTTTTTCACTTTCATACCTTTTAATATCAATGTTATCTGAACTGTCATGCTGCTGATCAGGAATTCTCTCTTATTTAGGGTATTGCTAATTCACAAAAAGATTAGTACTCCTTTGTCTAGTCAACTTTTTAAGTACCGAAGATGCAGAACAGTATTAACATAAGTAGTATTACCTGTGCCCTGACAACCTTAGGAGGGGTGAGTGAGGATGCGTATTAGTGCAGCAGCAACTGACAGCATAAGATTAGAGTGGTTAGTTGACTTAGAGTGCAGGGTAACAATTTTATCAATCAGTTCATGTTTTTTCCTTTTTTTTTTTAACAATGCTGCAGTATTTTAATTCCTTATGCCCATTAATCGTAATATGATGCTCCAGATGTGGTCCGTCTGTTCCCCAGTTCTAAAGTGTTTTCTTCACTATAATGTTTATGTATTCTGAGTTTTCATGAAAAAATAAATTTAAAGGTAGAAATCAAACAATCCCAAACCATCTTTTGAGTGTATAGAAGTCAAACAATCCCAAACCAACTTTTGAGTGTATTGTATTAAAAATATGCATCATTAGGGTGAATGTGCTAATGTCTGTAGTGAACTGAGTTATGCTGCAAGTTGACTATTGGTATTGTTGGGCTCATGACTACAAACAAATTTATTTTGCTACCTTTTTGCATTGCTTAGTTTTGTAAATGATAGTAAGTACGGTATTTTCTTATGTACAATTGAAATTCATCATTTAAAGCTTTTGGAAAATTTGAACTTTGGGAGAATTAATCTGCAAAACTGGGAAAAAAATAACATTGTAGCCTTCCAAGATTGATACACTTGTTTTTAATAGATTCTCAGCTTGTTCCAAATGTAACGAATGTAAGCATGGAAAGACAGTATGATGTAATGGTGACATGACATCTTTCAAGCTTCTGAAATTGTAGAAAAAATCAAAATATACTCTCACCTCTAAGCAAAGATACTAGAAATGAATAGGTGGGTGTGAGGTACCAGTAATGGTGACTAAGTATGGAGTATGCATCTCATGTGTGGGGGGGCTCCACTCACACAGCTCTTCTGGACAGAGTGGAGGCAAAGGCTCTTCGTCTCATCAGCTCTCCTCATCAGATCTTTCTACACCTTAAATCACCGCAATGTTGCCTCTCTCCCATACCTCCCATACTTCACCTCTAAATTCCGCCAGAATAAATGTCTCTCTTTCTATCTTCTATCGATATTTCCACGCTGACTGCTCTGAACTCTGAACTTGCTAACTGCATGCCCCCCCCCCTCCTCCCCCTGCACCTTCGACTCGACTTCTACTCATGCTCATCCCTATACTGTCCAAACCCCTTATGCAAGAGTTAACCAGCATCTTCACTCTTTCATCCCTCACGCTGTTAAACTCTGGAACAATCTTCCTTCATCTGTATTTCCTCCTGCCTACGACTTGAACTCTTTCAAGAGGAGGGTATCAGGACACCTCTCCTTCCGAAACTGACCTATCTTTCGGCCACCTCTTTGGATTCTTTTTAGGAGCAGCGAGTAGCGGGCTTTTTTTTTATTAATGTTTACTTTTTTTGTGCCCTTGAGCTGTCTCCTTTGCTGTAAAAAAAAAAAAAAAAAGTAGGTTAGGAAAGGTTTAGTAAGAAATTGATCCATCCATTCAGACATTGAAGACATTATAGACTGCCATATTAAGTGTGAATATGTGAGGGACTGCTGTATGCCAAGTTTTAATCCAGTTTGTCAGTGCTCATTTATACTTTCAATAACTACTATTACTTTTTTTTTAAGTAAGCTCAATTTTAATACAATAAAATACATGTATCATTTATAATTCTAATGATATCTGATAATAAAAGTTATATACTATTTCATCTTTTAATTATAAAGTTATGCAGGGCCGTTAGTGTACTACAGACGTTTGGACACTGATAGTGGAATTGTTTGATAAGCTTCCAGTCTTGCAGGTCATCAAAACTTGCATCTTTAGTCTGTGAGGGTCTGTTACTTAAACAATACTTGCCTCAGATAACTCCTATGTCATACCTCACTAATTTTGTACCACTCTTCCTATCCTTCTCATTTCATGTTTCTCTCTCTCTCTCTCTCTCTCTCTCTCTCTCTCTCTCTCTCTCTCTCTCTCTCTCTCTCTCTCTCTCTCTCTCTCTCTCTCTCTCTCTCTCTCTCTCTCTCTCTCTCTCTCTCTCTCTCTCTCAAGGAGGTGAAAGATGCAAATTCAGAAATGAGAGAGAGAGAGAGAGAGAGAGAGAGAGAGAGAGAGAGAGAGAAGCACACAGTTCTTCGGTTAAATTTCAAGGTAATAACTAAATGAACAGTCGCAGCTTGACTGAAATATGGGACTCCAAAATTTCTCGACCACAGAGTTATATACAACTTATAACTCTGTGCTTTCGACCCTCCCTTTGCTAAGGAGACAAGGGAATTTTCCCTATATTTTGGAATTTTTTTTAGGGATATTTTGGAGGCCCATTTTTCAGTTAATTTGATTCCCCCCAGAACCCCGATTCCCCACAGGTCCCCAATTAAGCTTGTCTTGGGGGGTAGGGGGTCTGGAGTGGCGGAAGGGGAGGCGGACCTCTTGTAAAGAATTACCATCATCTTCGACATTATATCAACACACCCATCGTCATCAACACACCCAACATCGTCATCAACACACCCATCATATAGTCATTAATACACTTATCATCGTCATCAACACACCCATCATCGTCATCAACACACCCATCATCGTCATCAACACACCCATCATCGTCATCAACACACCCATCATCGTCATCAACACACCCATCATCGTCATCAACACACCCATCATCGTCATCAACACCCAACATCGTCATCAACACACCCAACATCATCATCAGCACGCCCATCATCATCATATCAACACACCCATCACCGTCATCAACACACCCAACATCGTCATCAACACACCCAACATCGTCATCAACACACCCAACATCGTCATCTACACACCCATCATCGTCATCAACACACCCAACATCATCAACACACCCATCATCGTCATCAACACACCCATCATCGTCATCACCTCCCGTGCCGTTGCCAAGGAGGAGTGGCCGCCGCCGCAGCACAGCCATCATCGTCATCATCAGAGCAAGATGGCCGAGGAGCGGGGCTTGACAGATCTGGAAAACCGAGTAAAACTGCTCGAGGAGAAGATATTCGGCCCTCTGCCCAAGGAGGACGAGTACCCCGAGGTGAGGAGGACCCCCCCGGCCCCATGCACGCCCGGGGGGATGGTGGGGTCAAGCTCCAGGGGTCTTTTATTTTTCTGGACGGTCTTTTTTTTTTTTTTTTTTTTTGGTCTCCTTGTCCGCTTTTTGGTCATCTCGGTAGGTTTTATTCTCCCCGGTGTGACCAGGGGAGGGGGGCTCTATGGTCGTATTTTTTTTCATTTAATTTAATTTCTAGGGGACCCGCAGAGGGCCATTCTCGGGTGGCTTCATATGCGGGGGATTCAAGGGTCCAGGATTAGGATAAGGGTTAGGATGAGGAAAGGCATTGGGATATGGTAAAGGGCCGGGGTTAGGGAGATAATGATTGGTGATCCTATTCCTAAATGTGTCAAGAGTGGGACTATTGACTACGTACATGAGATGCGAGATGATTCCACTCTTGGATGCTGCGGGGAAAGATTGAATATTTGAATTGTTAGTCTGGTAAGTGTGGTATTTGAGGTTGTGGCTGTCTCTAGTGGATCGTGTAGTTGTCGGGTGTAAATAAGTGTCTTTGTTTATGTTTACTTGATTGTTTGTGATTTATATAGCATTTGAAGTTGAAGGCACCCCTGGCAGTGTCCAGTCTTCATTCAGCTTGTAGCACACTATCCGAGTCAGTAACTTGGGACTGTGCCACATATCGTGAGTCCTGACAGTGTAGTAATGCCTTCAAACTCCTTTTTGTGCTCTGATTTCTTCCAGTTTCAGGTTATGGCCCCTGCTGGTTGCTTGATTGTTTCATGTTAAGTGTACAGTGACTGCTGGATCATAGATCTTGAACGTCTTGAAAGTCCCAATCATGTTTCCTCGGGCATGGCGACAGGTTAAACTTGGCAAATCCAGTTTCCTCAAGCTTTCTTTATAACTGAGATTTTATCGAAGGAACAATTTTTGTAGCTCTTTTATTAACGTTTTCAAGCGCTGTCATGTTCCGTAACTTGTACCTATGGATTCCATACAGGGTGTCCATAGCTATCCAGTCACTCTGGTCCCTAGTAACTCCGGCCCTGGCGTCACTCCAGCCTCCACCCTTGGTCACTCTGGCCTCCCACCCTGGTCACTCTAGCCTCCCAGTATTCACATACTGTAAAACGAATCCTTGGTGTTTTAATCTTGATTATAGTTCATTATACCTTTACCGCAGACATGTTCAAAACCTTAAAATGAAAAACGAAATGTTAAAATTAACAGTTTTTTTTTCCTGTGTTATAAAGCATCTTAACTCAGTGAACAATGTGGTGAAACTTGGTTAGAATGCAAACACCTGTTCCATAATTATTAAACAGCCTTGGTGCTGTCTGCCACCGAGAAAATTAGCAGGATTTATATTAACAAAACAGACGTTCGGGACATTACTAATCATTTTTAACTCAAAATCAACTATAATTGATGGTATTTGTTATTGTTGCCTGCATATTATTGACTCTGACAACTGTTTTCTATGCGTAGGCTATGATATATTATCCACGTGGGACAACAGGTTGCCAGTGCACATTAATGCACTCCTCAGACTTGGGTGAACCGATTATAAAACTCCCTTGGCCTCTCGTTCTATTTTCTTTTTTTTGAGCAGTTTTAAGTGCTTTTTTTTTTTTTTTTTTCACTTGAGCTGCCTCCTTTGCTGTAAAAAAAATACTTTACCTAACATTATTTTTGGCCATTTCTGTTTACCATTATACTAAATATTTTTAAGTATGATTGCCCTTTGTTGTAGCAGTTTTACAAATGGTATCAGTGAGGTGAATGCCATGGTCTGCCAGTATGAGAGATGCTTAGAGAGCCAACCTGTACCTCTTGCTAACTGAGATGTTTTCACAGGTTGTGTCAACACTGGCCTCTCTTGGGGGGCGCCTGGGGAGTGCTCTGGGCACCAGGGACCGCATGATGATGGTGATGAAGAGACGTGAGTGTTTCTCTTGATCTTTTGGGGTGCCTTCAATACGAGGGAGCTCCGGTAAGCATATTAAACACAATCTAAAACTTTCATTCATATTTACATTAACAACATCCTCCAGAGTCAATTCACTCTATCCACAAGTCCATTACTTTTATTCAGCCCCTGTCTGTATTAAAAATCTATATATCTCACTTCAAACTTATATTCTTTCTGTTTGTAGTTTGCAATTAAATCCAGAGACCCTGAATTCAGAGGCCATGTTATATTATTTTTAGGGAATAACCGTTTAACACAGCATTGGATGAAGATGGTCATTTGGTAGAGCATATTTCAGACCTTGCCCCATTTTCATCAATATGGTTTATTAACTTGGCTTTTTTATATATACAACAAAGGAAGCAGCTCAAGGGCAACAAAAAGAAAATGTAGAAAAAAACCCCTGCTTATCACTGCTCCTATAACACATGAAGTAAAGAGTGGTGGCCAAGGAGAGGTCAATTTCAGGTGGAGAGGTGTCTTGATGCACTCCTCTAGAATTTATAAGACACGTAATGATAAAATCCAGCAGGTGAAGAGCTTCCTGATGCAAGCCTGACATGTTAACTTGTGGTAAAAGTGAGCTCAATGCCCTGCCTCAAATTTTTTTTTACTCATTTAATTTTCTCATTACCATTATCAGAAAAGTTAAAATAACCTTGATTTAGCTCTCCAGTCACTGCATCAGCCTGCCAGCCCTCCAGCCGAGAGACTCAGCCGAAACACTGTGTTCACACCTGGAGAGCTCGGTATATAATGCTGAAACCAGTATAAAATATTGGCCTCCTTGCATATGTACGCTACACCATCTCCACAGCAACATTTGCCAGCCACACATCAAAAAAACTTCATGACATTTTTTTTTTTTTTTTCATTAGTATATGTATTATGAATGCTTCAATGATCCACATCTGGTTAATTAATCATATTGATGAAAATAGGGCAGGGTCCGTAACATGCTCTGCCAAATTATCCTCCTTATTCAGTGCATTAATTTTTTCCCAATAAAAGATAAAACACAGCCTATGAAACCCATAGTAGGCTGCCTTGGTAGATTGGGAAGGTGACTTGAGGTAGCTTTCTTCCATTCATTTTAAATAACTGTCCTTTTCCCATTGTAGCTTAGCCTTATCAGTTCTCTTCCCTCTCAAATCTGATTGGCATAGGCTTTCCTGAGCCTATAAATTTCTTTTCCTCAACTACCTCCTTACCAGTCTTACTGACTTTGAGCACCTCAGTCACTTCTCTTTTCATTTCTTGGCTGGGTTACATCCTTTCCTATTCTCTAATTTAGGTTTACCTTACTACTTCTGATTTTTTCATATCCTGGTTTTCCTCTTGTTTCTTCGCCAGAATATCATTCTCTTGGAGTAGCCTCTTCATTTTATTTCATTCCTCATCCAGCATGTTATTTTCTTGATCTACACTCTAATTTTTCTATGACGCATTAGTACTTCTCAGGTCTGTAACATTGCGTGTACAAATGTATGTGTGTGTGCATATAACATGTTCTATTCAAGGGAGTGATATTTTTTCCCATGTTGAAATGTTTTTGTTTTAATGCAAAACACCCCACCATGAAAGTAAGGTAAAGGTGGGTGCATACGCAATAGATGAGCGTGGCTGCGGTGCTCATCTCCGATCCGCTGGCCCTCTGAGCCCATGGTAGGTAACAACCAGTTACCCCGGGACACAGGCCAATGTGAAATCCGGGATTGCCGCATTTACCTTCCCAGGTTCTCATTTATCAACCAGCCTGAAAGGGAGAATGAATAGCTGGGTGAGCTGCACGCCGGCTGCCCAGGCCAGGATTCAAACCAGGGCCCGTGGAATGGTAGCAAGGCAACCTGACCGTTAGACCATGGAGGTTAGTAGTTGTGGGGAATTTATCTTACTGCTCATTGTAATGTGGAGATGTAATAATAATGTGTACTCCACAGTGGATGAACTGGAGCGCTACCTCGATCCTGGGTATGGCGAGGGGCTGGAGGTGTGTGACAGTGTGAAGCTGGACTTGGTGCTTGGCCGTGAGGAACAGCTGCATTCCTACCACAGCCACCTGACTACCCTCAACTCACTCAAGCATGTCCTCGACTCACAGCACATCAAAGGTCAGCATGGTCTTCTTCAGCTTCATTTCTTACTAAACAAAACAAGTTGTATAATCAGAGATGATGCATAGCAATAGTAAAATATCCAAATATCATACCTCATTGGTAGAGGAGGTTACTTATAACACATTCTTGACTTAGTGGTATTTAGTGAAAGACTTCACACCAAGTTACAGGTTGAAATAATTGAAGGCTATAGTTCACTGTCATTTTTAAGTTTTATTATGCTAGATAGGTAGCTATATAATCTTGATAAAGTAAAACTCAGGTTTAATCAACTCTGCCCATAACATGCATTCAATTTGAGCCTCTCTGAGAATCTAATACTTAGTCTGTTAGGGAAACTCCGGAGGCTGGATATTGTCATGCTTTTTCAAGCTTTAGAGACCCTTCAGTGCCAATAATATCATTAGTGGATATGTCTCTGAAATTATAGCTGTCTCAGGAGTAGGTATATGGCAATCTAATAAACTGTACCAGGGATTGCACCACATGACAAGAAAAGGAAATATGTCAAACTCCATTTATTTTTTCTCTGCATTTACATTACAATTATTCAAAGTAGCACATTATCCATTACATATATTTATCATCATTTACTTGAATAACATGACCCTACTTAGGTGTACACTACTTTTTTAACCGAGATGTATGGCACCGTGACTGTTGTTTGTGTCCTCTGTCTCATGTTTGCTGTGGGACATTGCCATAATGTTTCCAGTGCCTGCTCCAATATCATGTTTATTGTGCTATTGTACTATTCTTTGAGAAAGCAAGCAAGCCAACAATAATGTGAACCTTCCTGCCCCTAAGCTTAAGTCAATACACTTTGAGTAAAAAAATTGGTTTGGCCACATAACAATTGAGGCAAAATCATGGCCTCCATAAAATACTCAATGCAGCTGTCTGGCAAATGATGTCCTTTCAATTCACAATTATCACAATTCTCTCTTTTCTGCTACCTACTTTACCAGGATCCTGTTTTTTAGTACCTTGAGCACAACCTTTTTTCATCTCTTGCTGGGTTTCTTTCTGCTGGTATTCTATAATCTCTTAGATTTACCTGAAATTCCACATGAATATTTACTTTCAATTCTTCTGGTCTTTTTTTATCACCCTCATGCCTTCATGCTCTCACATAATTTTCTTCAAGTTGCTGTTTCATCTTGCCTGGGTTCTCCTCCAGCCCTTTACTCTTGATCTGCCTGATTTAATTATTGGCAGTCTATGTGAGAGTCATGTGTTGTTCACCATGGTCTGTCTGATTGCACATTGGACTTGTGATTGCCAGCCAGTACCCTCCCCAAATGAGCTTGGAGCTTGTGTGACAAATATTTGGGTACAGCTAAAACCTCACATCGCACCCACACACAGACAGTAACCAGGACACAACTCCTGACAGACCCCTAGTACCCTTTCACTGCTGGGTGGACATGGGGCATGGATTAAAGGAAGCTACCTGTCTGTCTCCACTCAGCATGAGAATCGAACCTGGGACCTCTTGGTTGTGAAACGAGCATGCTAACCACTCCACTATGGAGCTCTGTAGTGTAGAGGTATGCAGGCCCACCTCCACCAATAAGTCCTGAGTTTGATTCCTGGGCAGAGTGAAGAAAGATAGGCTGTTTCCTTTAATCCATGCCCCATGTCTGCCCAGCAGTGAATGGGTACCAGGGGTTAGTCAGCCATTATGTCCAACCTCCGGTATGTGGGTGCCATTTAAAGCTTTAGCTCAACTGAAGCTTGAAGCTAAGAAGCATGAATTATTGTCTTGTTTCTTTCAGATTGTGCAAACCTAGAGGAAGAGTTAATGGCTGTAGCCGGTCATCAGAGGGAAACAGAAGAACAAACTACACAGCAGAGTACACAAATCAAGAACATGCTGAATCAGTACAATGATATTGTATCCTTTTATCTGACCATGCATAAAGTAGATGGAGTAAGGCACATAATCTGATGCACAAAAGATTAGCATTAGTATAGTTTCTTGCAAATTTTGCTTTACCCTCTGCCTCTCTCTGGCAGGGAGACAATCAGTAGAGTTGCTTGCATTGTATGGAATTAATACATGGAGAGGTAGGAGGGGGCCCAATCTGTGTCTAGATTATAGAGGTAAATGATAAGACTAGCAGATACCCCATCTCTTAATCCTCCCTTTACCCCTCATGATTTTCACAAGTGAGCCTAAATTTTCCCTCTGTACCTCTCACTTTTAGCCTTAGACCCCACTCCCCCACTCTGGCTTTCATTTCTCTCATACAGCCATCCATGTACACATTAAAAAGACATAGTGACATAGCACACCCCTGTCTCACACCCACACCAACACCAAAACTCACCATTTACGTGTACAGAGGCACTCGCATCCTTATAGAGGGATCTGATTCCCTCCAGCAGATGCCCTCCCACACCATATATCCTTTGAGCATCCCATAAACCCTTCCTGTCAACCCTGTCATATACCTTCTCTGGGTCCATGAAAGCAACAGACAGCTTCCTATCCTTCTCTAGGTATTTTTCAACTAACATTTTCGCTGCAAATATTTGGTCTACACAACCCCTCCCTTTCCTAAAACCCCTTTGTTCATTGCCTACACTTTTCTCAGTTATTTTCTTCATCCACTCATTTAAAACCCTTCCATACACTTTTCTTGCCACACTGAGTAAACTTGTTCCCCTGTAACTATGGCCACAGCAGAAGTGTCTCCATCTCTCCCTGTTCTGGCACTCCCTCTCAGCACATTCAATCCTGCTACTTCCAACTCTCACACTCAAATACTCACTCACCCTATTGATCCACTTCACAGGTGGTCTTCCCTTGACATCCCCTCCTCAATCCTTCTCCTCATACGCCCACGCCTTCACAATTCACTTCTCCCATCCTCATCACGCAATCCAAATCACTTAATGCACCAAACCACTCCACCACCTCCACACGCTGTCATTACTTTCTCCATCCCATCCTGACACATCACATGCCCCTAAGCTCAGATAAACTTATAATCAGGAGAGAAAGGATTCCTGACCAATAAGACATATGTCCACTCCCCACACAAACTACAAGAATACTAAGGGTGAGTGTTGGCTCAGATTGTGTTTCACTGTAACGGTTGAGGGTCAGCATAATACATTGGCACAAAAAAGAAAAGGTGTGGTATTGCTGTCATTACTAACTTGTCCCAGGTCATGTACCCGGCTTATATTTTTGCCAACCACATTGTCGCTCATTGCTGAGAGAGCTAACCATGCATGTACATTACTACTTTGGGAAACATTCTCATACTCCAGTACTTCACCAGTAGTTAGTCCAATGATGATCCATGGCCTCAGCAACACAGCAGACTTTGTTCAGGGAATCTGCTGGCCAACAAGTATATTACAGTGTTGCTGCAAGACTTCACGGGTGACCTGCTAAGAAAACAAAATTGAATTTGCAGTTTTAACTGATGGACTTCTTGCAAAATGCTAAAATTTAAATTAACCTCAATTTATTACAAGCAATATCTAACACCAAATCAATTTGACAAAGGGTCAGAATGAGGTTCTTTACTCTGTCTATTTGTAGCTTGCAACTGGAGCCTAGGCTACTTTTGTAAACTCCTAACTGATTGGACAGAGGCCTGAGGCAGCTTTCTCATACGCATCGTAGAAACAGACCTCCCCACACTTCAAGCTTTACTTCTATGCTCTGTAGCCCACTCATGTCACATAATACATACTGGGTTTCTTCATCACTGGACAGTAGATAGATTGCAGATTACAACTGTGTAAAAAACAACTTAGATTGACAAAAAATAAGGGAAATAAAGCGAGTTGAAGTCCAAGACGGGGTCATAAATGTTTATACCGCTTTTTATTCCATGCTGATTTTTTCATAGAATTATTAAGCTATTAAAAACTAAGAATGCCACCTGATAAAGAAAAGGTTGCTGAAGGTGATAGTGTCAACAGATTATTGATAAGTTAGAGAGGAATGGAGGTAAGCAAGTTTTATACAAAGTTGTAGGCAACTTGCTTACCTCCCTTCCTTTCTAACATATTGATAATCTGTTGACACCATCATCTTCAGGAGCATTTTCTTCATCAGATGGTATTGTTTGTTTTACAGTAGCCTAAAAATTCCAAGAAAAAATCAGCAAGGAATTAAAGCCCGTTTAAATTTTTATAACCCTGGCTTTGGCTTCAACTTGCATTATCTCTTTTTTTTTTTTTTATATATTTAGTCAATTGATGTGGTTTATAACACTGTCGTAATCTGCAATCTTTCTACTATCCAGTGATGACGAAACCAAATATTTATTATGTGAGTGGGCTACACAGCATAAAAGAAAAACTTGCACTTGCAATGTGGCGAGGTCTGTTTCTAGGATGTGTGGGAAAAGGCTGCCTCAGGCCACTGTCCAATCTACAAGCTACAAAAGCAGCATAGGATCCAGTTGCAAGCTACAAATAGACAGTATAGTATCATTAGTTTTGCTTACACTCTTATGCCATGGCAAGAAGTCTGATTTGCAGTTTCAAGACTCACGGCTTTGTTACCAGTATATGATGTTTGGAAGGGCAAATCAGGTTGCACTATTTTAGTGTGTGTTGCACTGAGATGATGGTTCCTACATACAGACAATAGGAGCCACAGGAACCAATGGTTAACTACCAAGGTCTTCTTAGTAGTTGGCTAAGTTGTGCTGACTGCAGATATATTTAGTTAGTATAACAATTATCTTGAGTTGTAAGCTGGTATCTGAAAACGTAAACAAAAATAACCTCAGCTTGCACTTGTATCCCCACTAGCATATTCTTCATAACTTGCACTGGCATGCCTCTTTTCAGCCATACATTTTTCACTACTGCATCTCTCTCAAAATGGTTTATCCAGTAGCTTTGTGCTGCTTCAGATGTTGTTGTCACACAATTCGTTTTCCCTTTCGTGTACTCCACGCCTTTATTCTGTACTCTATTTTAAAAATGCTCTCATTTCTATTGTATGCCACTTCTTTACTACGTTACAACTCTAAAGAGTTTTTTCTGCACAACAGCTTTAGTAATATGAGGACTTGAAAGTGTTTTAAGCATAATATTCATACTCCTTTATATATGCATACCATTTCAGTACATCATGATACATCCACTCCACTGACCTTTTTTTTCCCCAGGAACTACTCAAGTTTTTTCCCTTAATGACGATTCAGATAAACACCCTGACGGAGACCTTCATTAAGATGGATGAAATTGTAACCAAGGCAGAGATTGCAGCAATACCAAAGAAGGCAGAAGATTAGAGGCTCCCTTGTTATGCCTTGGAAAGGTTCTCAAAACATTAAACCATAAGGCCTTTACAGATCTAAATACCAATTGTGCACCTTAGTTATCGACATTTAATGTTAATGTAACTTCACCAAAGGTCTGTTATGTTATATTTAATAAGTCATTAAATAAATGGCACAACATGTCTTACTTAATTTCCTTCTAGAACATAAGGGCATCATGGTAGTATCAATTTAAGAGGGTTAATATCCTCTACTTCATACAGCTTTTTGCCATTCTTCTTTGCCCATTTGGTTTAGGTTAGTGGCACTATTCTGGCTGTGGGAGTCTATCCTCTCAGGGGGTTCTGTGTCCTGGCCACAGCTAACAGTCAGTCCAATCGTTGATCTGAGTTGGTTCGGGTGGGGTCTGCAACTGCTCCCTTAATCATCCCTCAGTCAAAAACTACAGGAATGAAGTAGATCTGGCTCAACATAGACTAAAATAGCAACAGAAGGTGGAAGACACCAACTCTTCTCAATATGAGGCTTTTAACCTGGAAGCAGCGACAGGCCAAATTTGTGGCTTTGCCGTGTACCAGCAACGAGCCAAATTTTTGCTATGATGTAAACCCCCCAAAATAGATGATGCATAAACTGATCACAAATGCATTAATATATATTATGAAATGGTTTGCATGAGTGATGATTTTTTTCATTTTTCTCCCTTAGAGGGGCCTTTGAGAAACATGATCCTACAGTTACCAGGTTAAACTAGCGAAGAACACACATTTTCCATTGCACTAGCATCTTATTGCTAAAAAAATAACTGCAAAAGAAGCATAAAAAAAATAAATAAATAAAAAATAAAAAGTACTATAGTCCGACATCTAAAGTGGCGTCTTTGACGTAGACAGCCCTTTGTACACTGTTGCCACGTCTCCAACTGACCTCGCGTACCATGCCCTTCATACTCTCTCTCTCTCTCTCTCTCTCTCTGTCTCTCTGTGTGTGTGTGAAATATAGTTTCGAGAAACACAACAGTCGAAAGTCCAAAGGCGGCCACGAGAGAATTTTGTCGGCCAGTGCTCCGCCTACCAGAGAGTTTTCCCCGAACTCGAGGGAAAAATTTAAGCTGCTTTTAGCCCCATGTTTTATCAAAATTATGCCATATGGCAGACAGTGTGTGGCAGATGACAGACACACACCAAAATATAGTAGAAATGCCATAATTAAGGCAGGCAGCACAAGTGTGAAGTGGTGGGTTGGGAAGAGCATGACCCTGACATGAGGTGACAATGCTGTGGAGGCAACAGTGCCAAGTGTCGTACAAATTTCTTTGTATTCACTCACAAATAGAGAATCATTCATAAAAAAAACATCTTTTTTTGTAAGAGAGAGAGAGAGAGAGGGTGTGAGGCGCGCGGTTCAGGAGGTGAGTTGGAGACGTGACACCACTGTATGGGGGAGCTAGCTACGTCAGAGGCGCCACTTTAGATGTGTCAGACATTAGTTGTGTTGCATAATAGAAAAAACAGTATGGTGGAACATTAAAAACTACTAGGATATTAAATTAATATTATACTCAAAAGTGTTATATCAAAGAAAATAAATCTACCCTACTTGTTAATCATCACAACCACCATTATCATCAGTAACCCAATTTCCCACAAAGGCTGAGGGATACAACCATAATTAAGACATGTGGCCACTTTCAAAAGCATCTGAGGCAAGAGAGGTGAGGGACCCCAATACCAACCTCAACCTCCTGTATGGTCTAGTTTCTTAAGCTCAACAAAGAAATACAGACATACTCTCTTGATCTGCATAGGGATACAAAACACTACCAGGTTGTTGGGTGTGGGATTCTGATCCACAACAAGACTTATGCACAGCCTGACAGTTGTAAATCGAACTGCTCACCCATCTTGTATTTGTTGAACACTGCAGTGAATATTTATGAAAAATCAAAAAATTCAAAATAAAATCTTACCAAGGTAAATGGGTAGTCCACTGCAATTGAGCGGTGAGTCAGGTGCAGGATGTCTCTATAATGATGCAATCTGTTTGGTGATCCAAAGATATCCAGTCTCCCACCAATTTTAAGAAAATGTACTGAAAATAAAGATCAATTTATATCATAACTGCATGTTGTCATTATAAATTCATAATTATGATTACCTTTACATTAGTTACGAGGAATCTCATTTCTCACAGAGGTTCTTTGGGGATAAAGCCCCAGAGAAGAAAGGAAGGTCAAACTTTGAAGTAAGGAAAAAATATAAGAGGAACAAAGACTACAGACATGAGCTACACTACACCTTCACCGGTCTTGTCATCATACCCCAACACAGGCTATGGCTGTGTCACACACTGAACAACGTCCTACAGTCCATCAGTCTGAGAAAGTGATTTTCAAGTTAAGGGATTTCATAACATAGAGAATCATTTTTATTTGGTAATGAATTGGCACTGTAAAAAGTATTACTAAATCAAACTTATACAATGGTGACATTTATTTATATCAATGGTTCCCAAAGTGGGCACTACTGCCTACCTGGGGGCAATGGAGAGGTCAGGAGGAGGGTAAGGTGGCAGGGTGGCATTAAGAGTACTTAATAACTCTTTCTTTTTACAAAATCTGAATGGCAAAATTTTTCACAACCACCAAGGCTAAGCTAAAGGGACATGTATTTTTTTTTTTTTTTTTTCACGTCTCCGCCTATTGCGCCAGTAGGCTTGCTTGAGGGGCCTGGATAGTATTCGGCCCCAGCCCGTCATGGCGCAGGCAAGTGTTCATAGTGGCTTATCGTCTCTTGGCTCATGCTCCCCCCCGGAACTCTTTCTTGATTCTTGGATGGTTTCCTCTAGAGTCCGGGTTGATGGGTGGTCTTCAGGACAGCATGATGATAATAATAATAATGTTATGAGCTGTTATTGCGGGATCGTCACACTCTAGTGAGTGCTCCTGTCACTGGCAATGCAGTTTATAAGTGGTATTTGGCATCTCAAGTTACTCTTTGTCAGAAAGTGGTGACGCGTCGATGCGTGCACATCTGTGCAGATTATTTCTTCCATTTCTCTCACTCATTGGGAAGTATTTTGCTGCAATTAATTTGTCGTATTTGACAAATCTTTAGTGAAAATAAAGGAACAAAAGCAGTAAATCATTCGCATTTCTGAAGCCGCATTTAGGTTACCTATTCAAACGTAACTTTTTCATTGACTTTGGCCTTCGCAAGTAAAAATACACGTTAGGCAAAATTGGATTCCATTCGATTCTACTGCATACAGCGAACTCTGGAGCACAATGCCGGGACTCTGGATGATGGCAAGGATCTCAGGCAGTTACATGATGATTTTTATGAGGATGCACCTGATTATGATACTTACATAAACTACCTGATTATGAACAAATATCACACACACACATGTATTTACACACACACACACACACACACACACACACACACACAGAGAGAGAGAGACTTAAATGACTTAAACTTAAATTCATGAAGGACGACTGACGTTTTCGACACGTTTGAGAAAATCCATGAATATTGAAATATTTCTTAAAAAAATTATATACATGTCAACTGTGCAACAAAATGAACATAAAGAAAGTATCAGATATTTTTTTTATCAGTGAGAAAATGATTCAGGCATTAAAGGGTAAATGTAGGAAAGGAAAAGAAGGGGGCCCAAGACGGTGCCTTGAGGTACCCCAGAAGTTACAGGAGTAGATGAGGATTGACTACCATCAAGAACAACTCGATGTTTGCGGGTAGTTAAAAACGTGGTAACCCAGTCAGAAAGTTGTCCTCGTATGCCATAGAATCCTAATTTAGCTACAGTCTTTGGTGGGGAACTTTGTCGAAGGCTTTGGCACAGTCAAGTATTATGGCATCAATTTGTCTAATTTTGGGGTTATCAAAGGGACTGCAAAATGTCGTGTGTGTTCACAAGTAATTGAGTCTCGTGACGAACATTTGGGCCGAAAGCCGTGCTGACTGTCAGTCAGTATGTTTTGCCTATCAAAGTGGTCCATTATATGTCTATGAATTATACGTTCTAAAATTTTGCACAGAGCTCAGGTTAGCGAAATAGATCTATAATTAGCAGGGAGGGTTCTGTCTCCAGATTTAAAAATTGGTGTCACATTTGCCACAAGCCAGTCAGTCCTGAGGGAGTTCTTCGGTTTGTAAAGTCTGTGAGAATATAACCTGCAGGATAGGTGCAAGAATGCAAGCATTAGCTTTTAGTATCCTGCAGGGTATATTGTCTGGTCCAGTCGCTTTGTCAGTGTCAACCTCAGATAATAGTTTCTCAATTCCTTGGATGTTTAAATAGAGGGGAGGAATTGTTGGGTGTGGTGATGTTGGTATGGCTGGTAAGTTTGCATGTTCTTGTGTAAAAACAGATTGGAATTGTTTGTTAAGTGTGTTGGCTTTATCTTGTGGAAGTGTGGCCAAGGAACCGTTGAATAGTAGTGTTGTAATTCCGGTCGAGTCTTGTCTGCATCCTTTGAAGAAGCTGTAGAATTTCTTGTGGTTTTGTGTGTTGTTTGTGAGACAAGTGGATGTGTATTTAGTTTCTGCTTGTTTAGTTTCTTTTTGTAGTGTTTTCTGTATGTTTTTGATGTGTTCCCAGTGTTCTATATTGTTGTAACATTTTGCTGTGTTGTATGCCTTTACCTTGTTTTTGTGTAGTCTTTTTAATTGTCTACTCTACCATAGTAATAACCAGTTTTGTGTGATAGTTTTCTTGAGTATGTGTTTGTCCATTGTGTCATGTATAAAGTCTCGTAGTCTGGTCCAATTTGCCTCAACGGAATTGGCCATTGGGTCTGTGTCAAGGAAAAAGTCTCTAAAATCAACTAAGTCTTGAGTTATGGCACCCATATCGGCTCTGTTGTATAAATAAATGTTCCTGGGTAGTTGTTTTTGTGTTGTTGGTCTAATGTTTACATCAATGAGTACCATGTCATGGTCACTAAGACCTGGTGGTACTACTCGTGTACGTGTGATTAAAGAAGTGTTGTTTATGAGGAACATTAAGTCTAGTGTGTTGGATGTGAACCGATGTCTTATGTTAGGATTGTGTTTTCCTACACTGACCTGTGTGCGTGTTGGTTCATGTACTGTTTGTGTGAGTGTGTGTTGATTATGTTAATAAAGTGTTCATGTAAGTTTCTCCTATCAGTCTGTGGTAGTATGTATACTGCCTTCGTGGGTGGGGTTGCCCAGTGTCGCCTGTGTTGTCCAATCAATGTCAGGGAGATTGAAGTCGCCAGCCAACCATATGTTTTTGGAGGGGTCAATTTTGGATAATGATTCATCAAAGGTCTGCAGATATTCTAAATTTGAATTTGGGGGACGATAAAAAGATCCAATGAAGAGAGTTCTACAGCCCTGAAGTTGTACTTTAATCCAAATAATTTCAGAGTCCACATTTAGTTCTATGGCTGGAGTCACTACTAGTTCCGGCTTTGTCACAATGAGGACTCCACCGTGGTTATTGTCCATTCTGTCTTTTCTGTGCAGGGTCATATTATAGGGACTGTCCGTTGGGAAGACTTCACTGTCTTTTATGTCAGGAGTGAGCCAAGTTTCTGTCCCTATAACAATGTCTGGGTCATAAGTCAGGAGGGTTTGATGAAAGGCGGCTCTTTTGTTATTGATGCTACGTAAGTTGATAATGAGGGCACAGAGGAAAGATGACCCCTTGGTGGTGGAGTCATGTGTGGAGGTGGTAGTGGTGGATGAGGGGGAGTTGAGGATAGAGGATCTATTGGGGACAGTGATGGGAGTTATGGATAGGGAACAGGATCTATTGTGGGAATGATTGGGTGTGGAATGGTTTGGGTGAATAGGGGGAGTGGATGATGTCTGGGGATTGTCTGCTGTCAAGTCTTCATGTCGGTTTTGAGTGGGGGAGGAATTGTCCAAACTGTCTCTACCTAACAGTCGGGTGATCCTATCTAACAATGATGTGGTGTCTAAGGAGCTGAATTTATTGTTATTAAGTAAAGGTGAGTGGAAAAGAGAGGAAGTAAAATTGGATGCCCCAAAGTCCCAGCAGATCCATGAGATCCTGACACCCTGCATTCCCAACGGTCTCCAAGCTTATTTTAAGGAAGAGGAGGGAGTATGGGCAAACACTATAATTTAACCAAATCTAGGAAGGCAACCCCTGCTGAAGCCCTCCTGCACATAGTGTTCGGGTTCTAGGAGTGTGTAAGGGCGCCACAGTGGGTCAGAACCCAGACATGTTGGAAGGAGATGACTGTTTCCAACCACCAAAGAAAGCCTTGTTAGCACAATTTGTTCAAAGAGTTTGCTGATGTCGGAAAGAAGACTGACAGAGCGGCAGGAGGAGGCCAAGGTGGGGTCTTTCCCTGGCTTTGGCCCTTGAGATTAGAAGCATGATGGCGTGACGCCACTGGTGAGGGAAGGTGCCTCAGAGCCAGCTGGGGTTAAAGATCTACCTAGTAGGTTGGGTGAAACCGTAAACTGTCCGACCAGGTCGCGTTTTGAATGTCGTCACCCTTAGCAGATTTACTCACCGGCAGTGCAGCTACGGCGACTGTAAGCTGCGTGTTCAGTTCAGCAGCTGACAGTTGTTCAGTTGAAGTTCAGTTGACGGTCGGGGAGACAGCCTTTGCAACGGCCTCCCCTTACACCAACAAAAAATTACGTGATGCGGGGTCTTCAAGAAGCTGCAAGTTTTCTTTTATTTCATTCAAGATTTCCCATTATTTTATTTGCCAACGTAATTACTCCTCCAGCGGTCTGCGGATACAAATGAGGGAGAGGCTCGTTTTCCTGCCGCTTTCATTTTCTTTCTGCACGAAGTCGGTGTAGATAAAAAAAGAAAAAAAAAAGGAATGGGTATAAGATGTGAGGAGCTTTCCCAGTAGCTGGTATCAAATCCTTTTTCCTCTTCTCGGGGTAGCTCGCTTATCCCTTCATCTCACAGTCCTTCTACATCCTTTACCTTCCTGTCTTCTATTTTACTTTTTACTTTTATTTATATCCATATCTCATTTTTTTCCGTTCATGCCATCTTCATCTTCACTTTCTCTCCCCTGAGTGGCAACGCGACGGGCCGACCCGAAGTCCGAACCCGGGCGAACCGAGAACCGAATATACTGAATGTGTCATGTGCTTAATTCATCCACGCTGGGGGATATCCTGAATTACATGGTGAAAGGAAAAAAACAGGAAGGGCATAAATAACTGACAACAATACTGGGACTGACGGGAGATAAATAAATAAATGACAATTGAAACTCCGAGTCACATTAACAGACCTGATTGAAGGGTGGAATACAAGAGACCAAATAATATAACAAAAAAAAAATGGCATCGAACACTTAAGAAAGACGAAAAAAGGAAAAATACCAGTGCCAACAAGGAGAATAAAGACACGGAAAACAAATGGTCTGTGTTGTACCGAATGTGGTTGCCTCCTGTACTCTGTGTTGCCTCAGAGGTGCTGGGTTCCAAGACCTTGTGGGAGCCGTGTAGTGAGCTGTGACCAATGCCGTGGAGGTGCCGGTGTACGTGGTGTGCCAGGAGGGAGGTGCCAGTGGTGTGCCAGGAGGGTGCCATGCCCAGCCCAGCAGCAAGGTGAGGAGACTGTTGCTTCAGTGTTCATTTATTTCATTTCATTTCTAGGAGACCCGCAGAGGGCCACTTTCGGGTGGCATGATATGCGGGGGATTCAAGTGGCCAGGACAGGGTTAGGATGAGGAAAGGTATTGGGATATGGTAACGGGCCAGGATTAGGGAGATAATGATTGGTGATCCGATTCCTAAATGTGTCAAGAGTGGGACTATTAACTACATGAGATGGGAGATGATTCCACTCTTGGATGCTGCAGGGAAAGAATGAATATTTGAATATACTAGTGTTAGTGTTAGTTTTATCATTGTACTCAGAGGCATGGCACAAATGTACGCTCTTTTTTATTAGTACTGTAAAACGTAAGTGAAGGGGAAATGTCCTAAACTATACTTGGTTTCTGACGAATCGGTTTACATACACACACATTAGAACATAAGAACATAGGGAGACTGCAAGGGGCCGAGTGGCCTACACAGGGCAGCTCCAGAATCCCCCCCACTACTCACAATGGGTGAGATGTAGTTTCAGGGGTTACAGGTAGAGGCTAGATCCTCGTTTACATTCGGTACGGGCATACACTCCAGTACCCTGTTACCTTACTGTACCCACACCTCACTCATCAGTCATCTTATCCAATGAATCCTTTGATAGCCTTTCTGAATTTTGCTTCGACTCTCATTCGACTGGCTTAGCTGCCACACTACACTACCACCTGTCATCCTCGTCCATGTAGCTATGAAGTCTTTTCTTAAAACAAGCTATTGTCCCTGTACTAACTATGTGATTGCTTAGTCTATTCCATTCCCCATCCACCCTATTACTAAACCAATGCCTGCCTATTTCCCTCCTAAATCTATACTTTTCTAATTTAAATCCATTACTGCGTGTTTTATCCTGCTGGTTAATTCTCAGTACTTTACTTATATCGCCTTTGTTGTAACCCTTGGCCCATTTGAATACAGTCACCTCTCGATTAACACGAGTTTAACCCGAGACCGTCGGCAGACCCTTTTCAGGGCTTTCACGAGTCGTGGCTGTGGTACGGTGGACCCTAAAAAGGGCTCGCCATAAAACACCTAATTTGAGCTAATTGTAAGTGGTGGTGGCATAATGCAACCCACCATGAATGCCCTAGGTCATTGTGGTGGGTGAGTGATCTTGAGGTGGGCTTTTTTGTCATAGGTGGTGCTGTAAGGTCATGGCATACTGAATTAGCTATCCATACAGTAATCACTTGTCAAATTCTCTATAGTAGACAACAAGCGACTCTCGGCTAGATGCCACGCGTCACGAGACTTTTTATTTTGTAAAAAAACACCTCCCAAAAAGAATGGAGTTTGAGTTAAAGTAAATATTTTTAATGGCTTTATGATTATAAGAGGAGTACTCTGATGTACGTTCCATGCTCTTTTCTTAGTCTCAAAATGCAGTGTAATTTTGTCGTTTCTCGGCCACTTCTCTGCTTTCCCATAGCCGAAGCCCACGGGTTAAATAACGCGTTTTTGATTTAACACGAGTTGATATTTAAGGAGATACGCTTAACAAACGCGATATGTTCGATTTAACATGAGTTGATATTTAAGGAGATACATTTAACAAATGCGATATGTTCAATTTAACACGAGTTTCATCGATGACATCACGCTCGATGACGTCACCGCACGGAGACACTGTCTCCTCAGTCTGAAGCTAACCGGCACTGTGAGTGGAACGTTTCTCTGGAATATGTACACTGCATTTTGACCTCTACTATGGCACCCAAGCATCCTTCTACCTCCTCACAGGAGGTGGAAGGACGGGGTGAGGAGGGAGAAGGGAGAGCGGAGTGAGGATTCGGCAGGCGATGACGACGACCAGTGACGTATCAACAAAGTGATGGGGAGTGTGAGGATGTGTTTTTGTTGTGTCAGTGACTTACAAATGTAATGTAGCAATTCTTTCTATAGAAAACTTTAACTTAAAGGAGTTATCTTTGTCACCAACAGCATGGGTAGTCAAAGGAAGAGGAAGGAGGCAAGTGAGGCGGAGTGGCGGAGATGAAGGGAGTGGCTGGTGACGGGAGCGTGGGGTGAGGAGGGACGGTGGCCGACGCAGATGAAGAACAAATTTAAATAAAATGAGAACGTGTGTTTTTGTTGCTTCCGTGACCTACTAATATATTAATAATGTTTTTTTTAAGGTTAGAGTAACAAAATCCCCAAAATAGGCAGATTTTCCCAGTGTCCAGGAATGTGACCCCCCCCCCTATTACCATTGTTTCCTATAGGGAAATTATGTTGAAATAACATGATTTTAATAACGCGACATTTCCAGGAACGTAACCCTCGCGTTAATCGAGAGGTGACTGTACTTCTATCAGATCTCCCTGCACTCTTCGCCTTTCCTCGCACTAATACATTGCTTCCTTAGTTTTAAGTCAGAGTTCAATAACACTCACAAATCCCTTTCACACTCTGATCTGCCTATCGCTGTGGAGTCTAAACTATACCCGTGTAATGGGTTGCGTGTTCCTACACTTGGTATGCTACACTTGGTGATGTTAAAATTCATCTGCCATTTCTCTGACCAAGCTGACAGTTTGTTGAGATCCTCCTGCAGTGCTCTAGCATCCTCCCTTGTCCTAATAGTGCGTCCTATTTTGGTGTCATCCACAAATTTACCTATGTCACTAGTTATCCCATTGTCTATGTCATTGATGTAGATAGTGAATAAAAGTGGGCCTAAAACTGAACCTTTAAGAACCCCACTGGTAACATTACCCCATTCGGATTTTTAATCGTTAATGGTAACCCTCTGTTTCCTGTCGCTAATCCACACCCTCATCCAATCATAAACCTTCCCTCCTATTCCACGAGCCCTGACTTTATTTAACAGTCTCTGGTAAGGTACCTTATTGAAGGCCTTACTAAAATCAAGATAAACTACATCGTAACTCTCATCATTGTCAGCTGCCTCGTATACTCTATTGTAAAAGAATAAAAGATTAGTAAGGCACGACTTTCCTTTAATAAACCCATGCTGTGAGTCGTGAATTAAATTATGTCTTAATATGATCCCTAATACTATCTGCTATTATTGACTCAAGCATTTTACGTATAACTGATGTCAAACTGATCGGCCTATAGTTTTGCATAGAAGATTTGCCTCCCTTCTTAAATATTGGAATAACATGTGCCTGCCTCCATGAAACAGGCACCACCCCTGTGTCTAACGACTTCCTAAAAACTTCTGTTAGCTGCCCACTGATTTCAGATTTACATTGTTTTAATACCCTGGGGAAATTTTCATCTGGCCCTGGCGCCTTAGTAACTTTGAGTCTATCTATCTGTCTAATCACGACCTCCCTAATTACGTTGATGTCGGTTAATCCTTCTACCTCCTCTCCCCTGTAGATCTGTTTTCCCTGAGGTATATCATCTAATCTTTTTTTGGTAAATACAGTTAAGAAATATTTGTTTAACGCCTCACTCATTTATTTAACGCCTCACTCATTTCACACACACACACACACACACACACACACACACACACACACACACACACACACACACACACACACACACACAGCAGTACCCCAAAATCCATCATCTGATCTCCAAGCTCTTGTCCGGGTCCACTGGCTGATGACCTCGAGTCCAGCACTGACAACCGTGAGGTCCGTGGTTCAATTCCCGGCCGGAGTGGAGACAAAAGAAAAAATAGATTACAAATTAAAAACTTTATTTTTTTGAAGTCCTCAGTTACAAATTCACTACAAATCAATACATCAATTGATAGGGTCATACCTATGCCTGTGGGGAAGTTGAGCACTGAGGTCACATATTCGGTTAATCTTTGGGAGTACCACTCCAAACCAGTATTTGTAGTAATTTAGCACTTGAAAGAATTATTATTATAATGCATTTTCGTATACGTTTTACCTTGGGGAGGGGCCAGATGGGATCAAGCCTGTCCTCTAACCAGTTGGCCAAAGAGGTACCCCACTCACTGAGTGAGTTTGGGAGGCTTACTGCATCAGGCAGGTCAGTGTACCTTTACTTGGGATTGTTGTTGTTGTTTAATTTTCGCCAGCACAATGGCTGACTGGGCTATAGTAGAGCCCTAGAGGTGGTTTTTCGATTGTCTGAAGGGGATTATAATGAGCCCGTCAGAGGGGGTTGTGTTGACAGACCGACTCAGTCGACTGACGTCACTTGAGTCGCCCAAGTCGGCCTGTCGACGAGGACTGGCGTTCTCCTGATTTACCTGGGGGTGCATCGGCTCAGCCACGTACCCTGTGACGCCAACCCTGGAGATCCTTATGAGCAAGTCGTCATGCAGGCCTCCTTGCCATCCTAATACCTCATGGCTGGATCTGTTGACTTGCTCACTGACTGTGCTGGAAATAGGTCTTGGCAATTTGGCACTCATTCCAGTCATATCTCATTTTTCTGTGCAGACACTACCAAAAGCATCATTTCATCTCCCCAAGTTACTATTCAGTGTCCATGCTTCACAGCCATAGAGTAAGCCAGGGGGCACAAGTGACTTGAAGATCCGTATATTGTCCTTTTGTACAGGTATCAATAACTCAATATAACTTGTGCTGAACAAGGCCATAAAACTGTGGCAAGCCAATTCACTGTAAGACTTCTTGATGTGACTTGCAGTTGTTCTGCATTAAGCTTCTAAGTTGTGTGAAATTTTCCAAGGTCTGGTCATTACCACATATTTGAATATATTGTACAGTTTCAACCAATAAACCTCCAAACACCTGTACCTTGTCTTGGCTCAGGACACCTGAAGTACCATTGGCTTTGCCTCCTTGTGCAGTGTCTTGAGAGCCATCACCAGAACCTGCAGTGACTTGGTAACGAACACTGCATCATTGGCTAAAACAAAGTCGGTGACCCTGGTACTGGTAATGGATGCTCTACAATGACTGTGGTCCACAATTCTGTTTATGATCTAGTCCTTACAAGTGTTTGAAAGTGACGGGGCAAGGACACGGCTCTGTCTCACTCATGTGTTCACAAGAAATGAGTTTGATAATGACCCTCCCACAGATGACAGTATTCTGCCCCAGAATGCAGGCCAGTCTATAGACCAGCAATCCTTACAGGAATCCCACAGAATTGCGGGAGATTTCAGGGTGCCTCAATGCATTGAATTGAACGTCTTCTTGAGGTCATCTTGGGCTGCAAACACTTCTTGTCATTGTCGAAACTCCACTGACACCACTGGTACATGAAGCGCTAGGGTATGGTCAATTGCCGACTAACAAGGCGTGAAACTTGAGTCCTTAGGCCTCTGCAGCTTCAGCAGCCGACTGCAGATATGCATTAGCAATAGATGGGCAAGCACCTTGCATGGCACACTGAGCAGTGTTATACTGTGATACTTGTTACAGTTCTGATGGCCCCCTTTCCCTTTCCAGATAAAGACTAGTTCCCTCTTCTGGTCAAGAGGAATAGTAATGTATTGCCATATGGTATTCAATACTGCATGCAATCCATGGATTGTGGCTGCACCTCCAGCTTTGAGCTCTGCACTGATGTCTTTAACACTAGCTGCCTTTCCACCTCTCAACTCTGTCAAAGGGTGGGATTTCATCAATGAGTGGATCAGCATCCATTATTTGTAACCCAGCGGTTGGGAGCTACTTACTCAGAGGGTCTGCTGTGTACAACCTCTCAAATAACTGTACTCAGCCCAATGAGTCCTGTGCCCATCCATGTCTGACACAAGGCAACCAACTGCTGTTCAAATAATGCTCACCTGGGAGGGATTAGAAAACAGACAAAGGTTAAATATATTTTAACGACTTAAGCTAGAAAAAAGGATAGAGTAAATGCTGCATAAATAATGTTTTTATGAGAAAATGTAGTGAAGAAAATTTTACAACAGTGTGTGTATTCCAAATGTAACTAGTCAAATTTCAGTATTTTGGAGGTTTTTTTCTTAGTATGGTAGCATGGAGCAGGATGTGAAGGAGAGGGCAGTGAGGGCAGGGCAGGCCATAGGTTATGGTAATCAAGGGAATCATGAGAGACAAGTGTATGCATGTGTAATCATAGAGGTAAATAAGGGATTAAAATATCTTATCCATAATAAGTTAACTGTTCATTTGTACGTTATAATACTAAGATAAAAATATTTGCCATGGTTTTACTTATATTAGAACATTTCTACATCGCGGGTTAGGAGACATGCGGCACGCTGTACAAGGGTATCCCCTACGCTGAGCCCGCCCACAACCGCAAGTTTAGTTGAGCCAGACTATATTACTACTACTACGGCCTCCATCCATTAGAGTTGCGTTGTGAGAGGTATCTTTTCTCATAGTCTTTCACAAAGCCCGCTATGACTGTGGCCTACAACCGTCTGTATTTAGTATTACAAACATTATTAAACATATTGTTCTTCAGCAAACAGAGCCTATGGTTGATATGACTATCAACCACCGTCGCCTCCAAGTCCAGGTTGGCAATGTGGGTGGTTTTGGGTGCAGGTGATCTGGTTCCTTTCAGGCAGACCAAGGCTGATCTCAGGAGGGAGAAGGACAGCCTGAATCTCATCCAGGCGACCACACTGCTTATCGGCTGCTGTTTCTTAAATGCCAGTGTTTCGGCGAGTCTTGTGTAGAAATTTTGCGCCCTTGGTCCCATGCCTCCCTACTGCCCTACTCCCTACTGCCATACTATACTGATAATGATAATAATTTTGAAACTATAGTCTGTTCAAACCAAGTGTTCATCTGGCGCCTATGCGGCATTTGTTACGCGGCACCTGATTGGCAGGCCTCCCCTATCGGCTCGCGCCCTGATTGGCTGACTTCCTCTCTAGGATGTAGGGAGGCGACAGTCACTCCCACATGCTCTTGGTTATAAATGTTTATAAACTATTTACCTTAGCTCACCTCTTATACAAGATAGACAATTTCACTTAACATCATTAAACGCAGCAGTGGTTGGAGATCCTAAATATGCTTGTCACAACTCTATAAAATCAGAAGTAAAGGAATAATGAGTATAAGTGAAATAACGAGACTGAAATGTTTATACCACTTTTACATATATCTGATATATGCAGAAAATAGTGATTCAATGCTGACCTAATCCATTTCATTCCATAACGAAGAGTCTCATGAACATGGCCAAACCAGAATATAGATAAAACGCGATGTAAGAGAAGCATGGAATGATTTACTTAGACATGTCGCGTAACAAATGCTGCTTAGGCGCCAGATGAACACTTGGTTTGAACAGACTATAGTAACAAATAATAATAGCAATATCAGGTGTAATAATATTCACAACAAGAGTAATAAAACAACACTAGCAACAACAATAATAATGACAGTAATGTTAACACGAATAACAATAAAATGCATTGACCTGGAGAAATGTTAATACGTCGCAAAAATTAAGAAACACAAGATATACGAGTAAAAAAATAAAATAAAATAAAATAAACCCTTCCTGCTGCAAGTATGAAAAGAAAACAAGCGCGGAGAAAACGCACACAGAAAAGCGATCCTCGTCCCCCTAAGAAAAAAGGAGTCTGGGCCATAGAAAGGAAAAGAGAGCAAGAGAGCATCGCGGGCATGTGTAAGGACGCGGGAGAGAGACGATCACGGGAATGGGAGGATGCAAGCAGCGAAAATATCAATGGACCTTCGCCCTCAGCCCCGTTCCCTTTGGCCTGCACCCGCCACGCTCAGTCGATGGCTTGAAACTTGCCGACTTTTACGTGAGGTCTGGCTGCAGGCGTGTTTGTACTGAAAATATGAGGAAAACGGGGCTGGGCAAAGAGAGAGAGAGAGAGAGAGAGAGAGAGAGAGAGAGAGAGAGAGAGAGAGAAAGCTTCTTTACTTTTATCAGGTTCTTGATTAATTTGATACCTAATTAGAGGAGCCGATGAGCCAGGTGTTTGTTATTTGACTTTTTTGGCGTAGAAACTTAACTAATTGTGCTGTAGTTTGTTAGTTTTCCTTCGTAGTTATGGATCGTTTTCTTACTAACCTGTGCTTGGTTTTATTTGAATAGACTTATCCTCTGGTTGGGAAATGAATATCGCTTGGAACACATAGTGGCTGGATTTTTTTTTCTAGGGGTGACGAAAGAAATATGAGTCCTAGAATATTTTGCAGAACCTTAAGTCACTATATATCGATTTTATGTGCGTATGTAAGTATGGGTAAGGATGTCTCGTACCTGTTTTAGTGTCTTTTTTTTTTTTTTATCCTCTCCCCTCCCCATCCCATGCACTTCCTTTCTCATGGTAAATATCGCTTCTATGTTCATTTTCTTTGCTTCTCTTTTATTTCTCTTTCTTTTATTATTTCCTCTTTCTGTCTTGCTTTCCTCTCCTTCCTCTACCCGCTTTCTCTCTCATGGTAAATACCGTTTCTAGTTTTTTTTTATATATTTTCTCTGCTTCTTGTTTATATTTCTCTTTCTATCTCTGCTGTCTCCCCTACCCCAGCCCCCTTCTTTTTCTTTCCATCTTTGTTTCTTCCCCTACCCCACTCCACTTCCTTTCTCGTGGTAAATACCGTTTCTACGTACTTTCATTTTTCCTCGCCTCCTGTTTACGCTTCCTTTCCTTCCTCGGTGTTTTCAGCCACTCCCACGTTTTGCCTCAGTCACCCCTGCCGCTGTTTGGTCTAAGGTTAGTTAGTGCCCGGAGAGAAGCAAGGGGAGTGCAAGGGCCTGAACGGCGAGCCAGGGTTCAGGGCTGCTGGAGAAGAGAGGAGCGCTTTGTGACGCTGGAGATAAGAAGGGAAGGGGAAGTGAAGGGAGGATGGTCGAGGCTCCAGAGGGTGGGTAGAAAACTCCTATGTATACCATGCTCTGGGTTGCAGGTTACGTACGCATCCAAGTCTGGTTGTCCTTACCAAGAATTACTCTCTTGTGTGTGTTGGAAGGATGGTGTGACGAATTTACAGATGATCGTTATGCTTGAAATATGTAGTAGGCTACGTTTTGTGCAATGCTTATTTTATCTATATTTTTATTTATTTTTATTTATTTTTTATTATACAGCAAAGGAAGCAGGTTAAGAGCAAAAACAAAAAAGGCCGGTAAGCATTGCTACTACAAAAGAAAATAGTATAGAATGGGCGAAAGAGGGGTCAATTTCTGATGGAGAGGTGTCCTGATACTCTCCTGATAAAGTTCAGGTCTTACACAGGAATCTTATTATACTTGTTTTTATTTCCTCCATTTGTGAGTCCGATATAAACGAAACATGTTTATGAAGCAGCACATTCGCAGTATCTCAGGTGACTGAGTTTTATTGTAAGGGAAGACGCCCACGGGAGCCGCTCAGCAGGCCTTGCACCGCTCGTTAGTCGTTACGCTACCGGGATCGGAAAGAGTGTAGTTTAGAGTAGTGGTTCCCAAAATGGGCAGTACCACTCACCCTAAAGTCCAACCAAATTGTCAAGTCCGTTTGGGCGTAGGCGGGTCCATTTCTCCCCTCTGCTCTGCCACACAGTCCCAACACCTATCTCTTCCTCTCATATGTAAGGTAAAGGTAACATCCTCCGCCCAAACGGACTCGACAATTTGGTTGGGCAGTGGAAAGATCTGGGGGGCGATGAAGCAAATGGGGGCGGTAGGGGGGACGGCAGGGTGACCTTAGCAGTGATTGATAACTTTGTTTTTACAATATTTGAATGAGAAAATCTGTCTCAGATACTTATATGTCTGTGTTTAATCTTGTTTGCAGCATGCCGAACACCAAGAAATATATGTGTTCGCATTTGTGTGGGTGGTGGTGGGGGTCGCTAGGAACTCACCTGTGGGAGCCGAGGGGCGCCAGCGTGGAAAAGATTGGGAACCACTGGCTGAGAGGGTCCAATTATCCATTTATTTATCTTTTTGCCTCACAGTGAATCCAGATTTTTTTATTTTGTTATGGCAAAGAAAAAAAATGTTATGGCAAGAAAAGTTTGCCAATAAAGGTTTTAGAATAAGCTGCACGTTCATGCCCGACAACTTGTATTTCATTCTAGGCTCGCTTTGTCTAACACTGAATTACGCCAATCACTGACTTTAAACGGGAGTTACTGGAACTGCAAATTATTGACCACTGGTTGCACGGAAAGCAAGTGTATCGGTGAAGCGTGAGGGGTCGCTAATGAACTGTGACGGACTCATTTCACTTTGCAATACCGGGAAATTTTTATCGGTCATGTAAAGATCAACACATTTACCTTAATTGTGAAACAGGGGACGACTGCGAGTGTAAAGAACTTACTGCTACACTTGCGCACTTCTGTACCCGTCACTAAACACTGATGCTGCGTTGAAGAGTTGGCGCTCTGATATAAAAAAAAATATTATGGAAGGGGATGCGTACTTTTATTGTGGCTGTGAAGAAATATAAGTATGGAAGTATTATAGTCACTCTCTGTCACAGTCTCATCACGAGCTGGACACGTCATCGTCAGCAAGTACCCTCCTGATTAGAGCAAACTCATTATAGTCGATTTCTGGGTGTTCCTTATACCAGTCTAGTTTCCTTCCTCACCATCGCATTCTTCCACTTGCGCAGCTCCTCATCTTCCACTGGTTTATCTATCACATTCTTCCACTTTCTTGCATTCCACTCAAACCCCCTCTCTGTTTGTTTGTTTGTTTCCACTCAAACACATTCTTCATATTCTCAGCAGGTCGATGCACCCACCTAATTAGCATACTATTTCTGTTTATCATACGTCCACATTTCTTTGCCCATTTGCTATTCCTTATATTTCACAGGTATATCTTTCGTAATAATCTTGTGTCCTCCTCTCGCTCCAATCTCACTTTATATCTCAAGGTTTCTTTAATGAGTCTTCCTCTAAAACTACTCCAACTCATGTCGCCTCTAAGAGCCTCTACTGCTGCAAATCTGAGCCATTCTCGTTATCTTTTTCTGACCTACTTCCAGTTTTCCTATCACACCCTCGCTCCATGCAATCACATCCATGCCATACACAGTGCTCGGGACAGTCACACTCTTTCAAACCTCACACAACATTATATTTACTCGCTTTCATCCTTTCTGTATTCCAAAGGCGGTTTACCAACTGATTCATCATGCTTAGCTTTTCAGTCTTTGCCTTGTCACATCCATTCGTGTCCATTCATACACTTAGGTACTCATATTCTTGGTTCTGTTCTAATTCTTTCCCTTCATGTCCCCAGATGGCATTTCTCTCATTCTCTGACCTGTTTATTATCATTATCTTGCTCTTCTCGCTACTAAATCTCACCTCAAAATATCTTCCGTATCTCCCTACCACATCTTATAGTCTTTGCAGTTCTTCAGCAGACTCGCTCATAACCACCACATCATCCGCGTGTAACATCATACATATCTTGTCCTCTCCAACTCTCACTCCTGCATTCATTCTTTTCATCCTGCTGCTAATTCCTCTGTGTACAGACTAAACAGGGTTGGGGATAATATGTATCCTTGCCTATCCACCAGTCCAACCACTATCCCTTCCCCTATCCACCAGTTCCATCACCAACCCTTCCCCTATCCACCAGTTCCATCACCAACCCTTCCCCTATCCACTAGTCCCATCACCAACCTTTCTCCTATCCACCATCCCCATCACCAACCCTTCCCCTATCCACCAGTCCCATCACTATCCCTTCCCCTATCCACCAATCCCATCACTATTCCTTCCCCTGTCCACCAGTCACATCACCAACCCTTCCCCTATCCAACAGTCCCATCAATATCCCTTCCCCTATCCACCAGTCCCATCAGTATCCCTTCCCCTCTTCACCAGTCCCATCGCTATATACCTTCCTGACTCTTCTCACCCTTCGCCCAGCCTGTCTCTAGATGTGTGTGTGTGTGTGTGTGTGTGTGTGTGTGTGTGTGTGTGTCACTTGCAATGATTACGCAACATGGAAATCATCAGTAGTTGCAGTAATACGCGTTTGTCCATAAAGTCCTGGGCGACAGGTGCTGAGAGACATTCTTCATATATATTAAAGTAAATGCTGAAAGTCGTTTAGTACGAACTGCAAAGTTAATTAAAGACTCATGAAAAAATTGAGATATCCGACACCAAACCAGGAAGATTCCGTGAAGAAAATAATATCCTTCGATTGCGATTGTTGTGGAGGCAGTGGTGGGCTCGAGGCTCGGTTATCGGAGTTCCCAGCGGCAAGGAATGTCCTGAGGTGCACGTGAGGTGTTGCTCTTCACTTCACTTCTCCTTGATGGCACTTTTGTGTTCCGCTGAAAGGGCGTCCAGTGCAGCAGCCGTCCCTCCCGTCACTCGCAGGGAAGAGGGAGGGCTGTTATCGCCGCACGTTCAGTTGACACTTCAGCTTCTCTTTGGTAGTAGAATATGTCTCCGGTATGTGTCACGGCGAACATTCAAACATTCATGGCTAAATAGTGATGCTGAGTCTTCATGTGATTTAGCGTGTCTGTAAAAAAATGGTGAAATTATCTGCTTAAAGCGAAAATAATGAAATAAATCGTCCAGTTTTCTAATAATCATCGTATCCATTAAACTGTGTGAAGAGAAAAGAAAAGCCAAATAATAATAAGCTTTACGTTATTCAAAGCGACAGCGTAGTAACAATCAGTAGCTGGTGTCCTTGGCCCCATGAAATATATTGGATGCAGCAGAATTAGTCTGTAAGAACTTTCCAACCATTTTTTTGTGTGTATTAGTTTTGAATGTGGAAAGTTGAAACGGGTAACCACATTTTTAGCAGAAATATATTGGATGCAGCAGAATTAGTCTTAAGTCTGTTAGAACTTTCCAACCATTTTTTTTGTGTATATTAGTCTTGATTGTGGAAAGTTGAAACGGGTAACCACATTTTTAGCAGTTTTGGGCCTCCTCGAAAAAAAAATATTTAATGCAGCAGAATTAGTCTTAAGTCTGTAAGAACTTTCCAACGATTTTTTTTTTTGTGTGCATTAGTTTTGATTGTGGAAAGTTGAAACGGGTAACCACATTTTTAGCAGTTTTGGGGCTTTTCGAAAAAAAAAAAAAAAAAAAAAAAAAACCCAGACAAGGCAGCGTGTGGCATTTCCAATATACGCAGCCATTATGTTATCAGGCATTTAAGTTTTAATCTGCTCCGGAGAAGAAACGTCCCTCGTACGGTTATTTGTTGTGAAGATAAGTAGTAATAGTTTGTAGGATGGACCATTTTGTGTAGTGGAGTAAATTGTGTAGGAGCTGTAAGTAGCGGGCTTTTTTTAATAGTTTTCTTTACGCCCTTGAACTGTCTCCTTTGCTGTGAAAAAAAAAAAGTGTCGAAAAACATTTTATGGCGTGCACATTGCAATTCCAACTCACATAAAGCGAAAAAAAAAGCTTTGATATATGTGAATCAGGAAGCACACATACATACCCCAATCTCCTGCGTGCCTGTTTGTTTAGGCGCGTATGTAACCAATGCTCTCACATACATCAACGCTGGAAATGATTGCTCCCATGCACTACACACACACACACACACACACACACACACACACACACACACACACACACACAACTGCTGATTTACGTCTGTTTGTCTATCCATCAATATCTATCTATCTCTTCGTCCATCCATCTATCTATATATATTTGGATCTTCTAGTTTGTAACCTTCTATCTATCCTGTTAAGGGGGAGCGGGTACGGTTGTGTTTGTGCGTGCATATGGTTGTATGATATATTTACTCTTTTTTGTCTGTAATACGTTTTAGATTCAGTACAGATAATTAATTTAAGCTCAGAGTTCGTTTGCATTGTTAATTCATATATTTTTTATTAGCGTGTCGCACATTCGTTGCTGCAGTAATTGATAAAGCTATTAAAAAGTGAAAATTCTGAAGCCCTCGCACATTCCGTTCACAAAATTACTTCTCTTCATTTAGGAAAACATTGAAAAGTGTTTTACATGAAATTTATTAG
>NC_066534.1:14643218-14670718 GCF_024679095.1 Eriocheir sinensis | reverse complement strand
ATGATCCGCGACTTAAGGAGTCTCCACACAACCTCTGCGCCCCCAGCACACTGTCTTCCAACGGTCCCTCGGCCTTATGCAGCTCTCCCCTAAGGCACCACCAGAGCAGTGCAATGCTTCTAAAGTTCGGAAATATAGAAGGGGAAGGGCGGAGAGAGATTAAGTTAAAAAAAACTGCAGAGAGCATCACTTTCCTAGCAGGCGGAGGGGATGGTAGCCTGGAATGAGAGAGGCGGGAGGTGCTTCAGCAACTGCTTGAGGAGAACGTTGTAAGGGAGCGGAAGAAAGGGGCGCTATAAAAACAACTCAAAAGGATGGACTCTGGGACCGTGTTCATTTCTCTCCGTGCTCACGCGAAGCACACTAACATTGCAGATTTTTTCAAAAGGAAACTTAAGAAAAAAAAAAACCTTCGCCAAGAAGTTGAAAGGGTCATGTAAAATTTTATGAACCTATGTATTTCGGCACCTAAAAGTGTGTGTGTGTGTGTGTGTGTGTGTGTGTGTGTGTGTGTGGTCATATGTTTGTGTATGTATTTGTGCTCATTTCTTTGTGTGCTGGTGTGTTTGTTTGTGTGTATGTGTGTGTGTGTGTGTGTGTGTGTGTGTGTGTGTGTGTGTGTGTGTTATTGAAAGTCAGACTATTCAGCCTCTTACACTGCTGAATAATCCGGTGTGGGTGTTCGGAGTCTCTTTCAGGGCTATCCGGAACACAAGCGAGAGGCTCGGCCAGAAAATTCATGTTAATGAGGATACTTTGTTCTGGTCTTTCAGTGCCAGATGAGGTAACAGTCGTAAGCCTTTTAGCTGTTAATATTTGTGTGCTGCACTCGTATTTTTCTTTTGTTTGGCAAAACAAGTATCATTTTCAAAAGTTTATGGAGTCCAATATCAAGTGACATGTTTTCATTTGAAAGTTAGGTTGTGAAAATCATGAACTGAAGAGCAAAGGTGGGAAGGCAATCGATTTCCGTCGCTTGGATGAGTGTCGCTTGAAGACGGTACGCTAAGGGGTATTTTATGGTCGTCCTCAAACGCGTTATGTAAATTTACATATAAATGCTGTATGGCCGGGGAGAAAACTGTCGCGGTGAAAACTATGGGCTCAATAAAAATGGAATGGAGCTCGTTGACGAGAGTTGACGAACGTGACCTTCTGTATTGATTAGTTATCCGCTTTGTGCTGTTACCAACACAGGTTCAGTAACTTAAAAAAGTTATGTATTTTTCGATTACATTTATCACACTCCGATTTTATTGTATCTGATGCTCCCTGTGTTCGTGTGAGGCAGGCAAGGAAGCCCAAGACGGCAATAGCAATGTCCGCTTGCTAAAAATATCACGATACAAGGCTGAGAACAGACACAAGTACACTGGAGTAGGCAATGTTTGCAAGGAAGTTTGTTTAATCAAGTTTGTATACTTATGCCATACCCGAATTTTTCGTTTTTGCACTATTCGCCTGCATGAACATGGACGTCAACACTCCCTGGTACACTCTATTAATAAGGCATTCAGTAATTGTCTGGATTCGTGAGTCGTTCAGTCGCTTGTGTTCACATGAAAAACTCTGTACGGGAATGGGTGTGTGTCACAAGGCACTAAATACTAAAGAAAAGGTGAGAGTCACCTTCCACGCCCTCTTGAGAGCCAAACATTGTCTTCACCATCGAGGAAAGCTGAGGGCATGACATAAAGCGAGGGGGAGGGGGCTCCAGAAGCTGAAGGAAAAACAAGGTTGTGGTTGATCTTTTCTGCATCCTTTCGCCTGGAGCGTCGTGCGGCCCAACACTGCATGAAAAAGAAGAAAGGGAGTTTCAGTCAATTTTAGAAAATTTCTTCCTCCATGATATCCTTTGACACCGTTATAGAACATGAGTGTTGTGCTTTTACCTAAGCCTGAACAAATATCACGACCGAATAAAAGTATACTTGGAAAACCCAGCAATTGTGGAAAATACTAGAACGAAAAATTGTCTGAAAAGTCAGAAAAATATCCGAAGCAAAGGCCATGAGGAAGTGTTCCACATCAAGCCCATAACGAGATAATCTTCAAAGGGAACAAATAACATCTTGCATATGCATTCAGGGGAAAGCACTTTGGCGTCGCTCTCTCAACACATTCTGGGGGAATTTCAAGGACGGACACGATGCTTTCAGCGGCGTGCTGTGACAAAGTGCTGCGTTAATCAAGCTGGACAGCTCTGGATATGCTCACGGTGAATAACACGGGGAATCTTTACTATGCATGGTTGTGGAAGCCCCGCTCCAGAGTAAGTGTCGGCGTCCTCTCCAGGGGGCCTCTGCTCAAGAGTATCTTTTGCCATGGTTTTGTAGAAGCAGATCACGGAGCAGGGCGTGTGTGTGCCTGGAGTTAGAATGACTCTGAATTTACACGTTGACTTTGATTACGTCAGCGAGCGTCCACCTCGAGGACGATGGCCCACACAGGCTTTGGCGGTGACTTGCTGCAAGGTGTGTGTTAAGGAGCACACAGGCAGCCTGCACCTTGGTCTGAAAATTACTGTTATTTTTTCTACTTGCTCATCCCTAAAATATGACAAGGTAAATTTAATTTCAAATCCGTTCTTTGAGACACTGTCAGCCCCGCTGTGTTCCGGGCGACGAAGGAGCGGCTGAACGTCGATCTTGAGTAATAGAAAAATGTTTCCTTTATTAAACATCGATAAGTTTGAATAAAGCAACAAGCGTTATGACAGGAGAGTAATAAAACTGCTTAAAATGGTTTATAAGTTTATACTCATATTTTTGATACATGTTTTCTCACAGAATTTGAGATTTCTTTTTCATTCCACGTGTATGCATCACTGTGCTGGGCTTTAAAGAATTGCATAAAATATCAGCGAAAGAAATTAAAATGTAATATATCGATGCTTAGGGAGAGGAGAATAGAGACGGCTTATCGGAAGAAAAGAAAAAAAATTCTGCAAAGGAAGAGGAGAGCCCATAAAAAAAAAGTTAAAGGTCGTGCAGCGGAGGAAAAGAGAGAGTGCGGGAGAGCAAAATCCGAGAAGCAAAAAGAGAAAAATAAAAATGAAACGGATCGGGGGGACAGCTTGGCGACGCTAAAGCAAATATTAGGAAACACTGAAATATATAAAAGAATAATACTAGAGTCACACTTAAACCGAACGGAAAACAGAAAACGTTATATATATATATATATATATATATATATATATATATATATATATATATATATATATATATATATATATATATATATATATGTATATATATATATATATATATATATATATATATATATATATATATATATATATATATATATATATATATATATATATATCTATATATATATATATATATATATATATATATATATATATATATATATATATATATACATATATATATATATATATATATATATATATATATATATAAATATATATATATATATATATATATATATATATATATAAATATATATATATATATATACATACATATATACATGTATATGTATCAACCCATCGGTGGGTGGCTGCCAATCCTAGAGAATTACTTGCTCTGGTTTTCCTGCCGCCGGTTACTGCGACGTACGTGACATGTATGGACACGTTTAGCCCTCAGTCTCGATAATTGAGGGATTACTAGTGGAAGAGGCACAAGTGGGACGCGTGACCCTGTTACGGTAAATCTTTGCCAATCCTGTAGACTTATCCTGGATTACGATGTGAGGAGAAAGGTTTTGCTTTGTAATGGCAGATCATTACCAGAGGTTTTCGCTGGATGGATCTGATGATTGGTTGAAAGTATCTTTGAAATGGACAGCAAATGCATTCTTGTTTTTGATCGTCGGTCAGGGATACAGCGACGCAGGGGTGGCTCGCCCTCTCCATGATGGTAAAGATAAGCGCCACTCATCGGAGCTGTTGAGTGCCGCCCATGGAAGGCACGAAGTTATTATGGATATTGAAGCACCGGAGCATTGATCCGCGAGGGGCTGGGATGAAGGCCGTGACACGCACACACACACACACACACACACACACACACACACACACACGCACACGCACACACACACACACACACACACACACACACACACACACACACACACACACACACATAGCCAGTGTTCAGTAATGGTTCAATTGAGAGTTGTTTTCATTCTCCGGGCAACAATAGACCCCATATCACTCACGGCATTATGTAAACTTCCAGCACTAGTTTCTTGGTAAGTCAAATAAATATTTCCTTTGAAACCATAGCGCGGTGACCACGGCACCATTTATATTCAGGGTCAGCCAGCCAGACACATCAATACCTTATACAGTAGCTGACCAAAAAGCAAAGTGAAAAAGTTTTGGTATTGTTGTGAGCAAATGGAGAGAAAGTTTATTTTTATGGCAAAGTAGTCGGAACAAGGACAGAATTAAGGGGAAAAGCTTGTAATTTGCCTCTCCTGCCAAGCAAGATGGCGCCACTAACGGGCTGGGGCCTGCCATCAGACTCCTCCATCAAAACCTGCTACAGGCTGAACGTAAAAAAAGGGGGTGCAAAAGATGTTAAGGCGTGTCGTGTGATTGATTTAGGTTAAAGAGGTGTCTTGATACTCTCCTCTTGAAAGTGTTGGTCATAGGAAGTCTTAAATAGATGAGAGTAGGCTGTTCTAGAGTTGACCAGTGAAACAGTTAAAATAATGAATATTCTGGTTAATTCTTGCTTGAGTTTATTGAACGGTTTAAGGATGAGCTTGGGTTGAAAGTCTCGTGCAATGAGCCTGCGGGAGGGGCCGAGGCATGCAGTTAGCAAGTTCAGAAGAGCAGTTTGTATGAAAATAAAGATAAAAGATAGCAAGGGATGCAACATTGCGGTTTAATTAAGGTTCAGAAGAGTCAGTAAGAGGAGGGAAGATGACGAGGCGAAAAGCCTTGGACTCAATTCTGTCCAAAGGTAGCTACATTGTGAGCGGAGCCTCCTCACACGCGGGATTCATACTTCATAGTGCATCAGACAAGGAAATGGTTCCCAGGGTGTCAGACTGTGCATCGGCAGTATCAGTTTTCTTTATATCAGGTTCCGGTAGCCATGTTCGTAGCCACACCAGAATGCTGTTACCTCCGGCTTCTGTGCGAGGGTGAAGAGGCAGCGTAAACGATGTGCGTTCCCTTGAGAAGAAAAGGAGAAGTTAGGAGGAACATGGTGTCTTTTATATTCAAAAATATTGATTATGTTTCCTCTTTAAAAGATAAAACACGCTACCTTTAACTCGCAAATGGGAGGAAATACTGTTTAAAATAAAAAAAGGTAAAGTTATTATCAGACAAAACTCAGACCTCCCCATCTATCTCTAATGTAGGAAGGAAAATAAAAATAAAAATAAAATAATGGCCACCTGTCCAAATAATGTATCGCACCTCTTAGCTATTACAACTGTCTTTTCAATATTTCGTACGTTGTGGTTAGCACGCCTAGCTACGAATCTGTGAACCCGGATTCGATTCCGACCTGGGCAATCGACGCGGAACCCAGCCAGCTGATCATCCTCCCTCTCGGGCTGGTCGATAAAAGGGTCCCTGGGGAAGCCTATGGAAGGTGATCTGTCATGTAATCTGGATGTCACACTGGCCCTGTGTCCCAGTACAGTATGTTGGGCTAATGTGGTGGAGATAAGCACCCAGTCTGAGCACATCTTGGCGTATGCTGCCAACTTTGCCATCTCGCTGATTCATGTAATGACACCGGAATAAGATTTTGGCTTGAGATATCACGGAAGTGCTTGAAAATGTCCCCCGAAGCAGCCGTTAGCAGCATTAGCTAATTATCGTTGATTGCATATGTATTCGGTTTTACTTTTATAAGTGCACACACAAATACACGTAAAGATCAACAATTTACGCTTGGAAGAGGAGTTTCGCTTAAGTGCGTGAAAACAGTAATTATTGTTGTATAATTGTTGGGAGGAGAAGAACCGATAGCACAGTAATGCTCGTGTACCCAATCATTTAATAGATTCTCATATATTTCTTATTAGTTAATTAATATGTTTTTGTGAAAGTTAAATGCATGATTTTTTTTCGTGCGTGTGTATACTAGTACATTTTTTTTCACATAAATAAGGATTAGTAACGACGAATAATAAGATGAAGACGAAGCAATACGCAGAACATTGAAAACAAAATTCCAGTAATATTAAAGGGAATAGATAGGCAAGAGAGGAAAGCACTGATAGAAAAAGACTCTCCGTATTGCGTCTTAAGGAAGGCGAGAAGTACAGCACGTTGTTTGCTTTTAATTCCCTAAGTGAGCAGAAATGTCAACACCACTCTGTCATCCTTAAAGCGGCAAGCCCCAATCAACTTAATGACACATAATCCCGTGTCCTAATTCATTCAAATCGCCACAATCCATCATAGGCTGGCCAACCACACCACAACAGCCTCCTAACAACACACTCCATCATAGACTCAATAACCACACCACGACACCCTCCTAACAACACACCCCATCATAGACTCAATAACCACACCACGACACCCTCCTAACAACACACCCCATCATAGACTCAATAACCACACCACGACACCCTCCTAACAACACACCCCATCATAGACTCAATAACCACACCACGAAACCCTCCTAACAACACACCCCTTCATAGACTCAATAACCACACCACGACACCCTCCCAACAACACACCCCATCATAGACTCAGTAACCACACCACAACACCCTCGGAACAACACGCCGTAGCAGTGGAGGCCAGGCGTGACCCAGACAACACTCGCGCCGCCGGACATTTAGTCTAAGATCCTGCAACTCTCCGGCTTTTGAACCCGTTGTTTTGTTTTACTTCCTCTGAGGATGTGCCACTCATCCTCCAAGGCGCGGCGCTCTTCATCTCACGGGAGGACTTCTTGGATCACTGTGTCTATTGTTTGGTTAGGGATACCCCTCTATACACTCACTAACGCGTGGATGATTGAAGGCAGCGAGAAGGTAGCGTGGGGCAGCGGGTGCGTGAGTGCGTGGAAGTGCCAAGCAGGTCGGGAGCGCGGCGGAGCGAGGCCGGGGCGTGCAGTCTGGCTTCAGCCTTTGGCAGGAACAGTCACCAACCAGAACCAAAGTCCATTGGTCACTTGTGCAGCATCATACTTGCCTGGCATTTTTCTCTTGCCCTCCTCCTCTAAAGAACTTTGAGAAACCCCCTACCGAGTCTTAAAATACAAACACTGATTCATCAGTGTTCTTTGTCTTCATGAGTTTTAAGTTATCCAAGAATACTTGAGAGAACATCTAGTCAAAGTTTTCCATTCCTTTTTTCTTTTTAGTTTCCGCTGAAGACTCCGCGGCTGCCGCTGTGCAGTGCGTCTCCGCCCATCAGTGGCCCCCTCACGTAAGTGTTGCCTGAATTATATATATATATATATATATATATATATATATATATATATATATATATATATATATATATATATATATATATATATATATATATATATATATATATATATATATATATATATGTATGTATGTATGTATGGACACATGTACATGAGCTCGCACACACACACACACACACACACACACACACACACACACACACACACACACACACACACACACACACACACACACACAATGTCATTATATTGTAATGCGCTTTTGCAGCTTATGTACTTTGTTAAATTGTTTATCTAATTAATTTCATGCCACATGTAATGTCTTTAGTGTCATTTTTTTTAAAGTGTTATAGTGAAGAGTTAAGGTAAAAATCACGAGGCATTATTTTTCTGTTGAGAGCTCTGCCACTGTTTTCAATGCACTGGGCAGCGCCTATCAGAAAAAAGGAAAATACCCTCAAGGAATTCGCATTACTTGTGGATTTCAATTGTGAGAAGATGCCGACGGAAAAGCAACTACATCCATTCCACCGTACTAGTACGGTGCATTTTGAATTATTTTCAATGATTTTTTGAAGTAAATGTTCACAATTTCCATTTCATTTCCATTTTATTGATTCCACTGATTGGTTGAAACATATTTTCTGGAAACAAGCGAGACACTAATATCTGTCGCCATCAAATCTTGCAATATCGAACCTTGTGCTGAGCCGCCGAAGAGGAACGCTGTCGGACTAGTGTCATACAACACACACACACACACACACACACACACATGATCGCAAAACATCGCATACATGATTAATAAGGTGCATAAACCAGGTATGAAGCGTGGGCCGCTTCGCCATTCTCTAGACCTAGAGGTTCCACAGGTCTCATTCCGAGGGACTTGATCTGGGTCATCGTTGAAGACTACTGTGTTGCTGTAACTGGCTGCTGAGGCTGCGGCAGGTGCAGTAAAGGCTTCATGCTTTTCGTGAAACTACTCTTCCCGGACTAGATAAATTGTACCTGTTATTTTGTACTTCTGGCAAAATCGAGACAAAGGATGGTGGTCACTGCACGACAGTGGTGGACCCAGGGTCCTGCGGGGACCTGCCACCGCGAGCCCGAATACCAGTTATCAAGCTTGCCTCGTGTATGACCTTTGGCAAGTGGGGCAGAGGACGTGGCTTGAGGCAAGAGAAGAAAATTTCTAGGGAAAGGTTGCACTGAAAAATCAAGAAAGGCAGGTTAGGCCTGACCACCCGAGCCAAGGAGAAAACACGAAAGCGCCGAGGGATTGAAAACAAGTCTTTAGCCTTAAATAGAAATTTGAAACAGAGAACGAAATTGTATTGTTCAGTATTTTTTTCATATAGCTTGAATTACAAGTCCACGAGAAAAGCTTTGGAACAGAGACTGATAGTCGAAGACACTCCAGACTGAAGGAGCACCGAGAACTTGCATTGCCATTCCATATGGCCGAGTATTCCACCTCTTCAGTTCATTACACATGGTCCATGATACCAAGAGACAAACACACTCGAAAACTCTTTGGCTGTATTGTAAATTTATGTATTTCACTTATAATTATTGAAAAGGATCTAAAACCGAGATAACCAAAAACCGCTTTATACATAAAACTCTTAATTAATGGCAGCACCGGCGCTGTCGCTGCTTCCTGGTCACTTGCGATGAAATATGCGTCATCAGCACACGTGAATTTGATTAGCGGTTATTACTTCTTTTGTGGACGTTAAAACGCAAGAGTTGTGTGTGTGTGCACACACACACACACACACACACACACACACACACACACACACACACACACACACATGGAAAGAGGGAATACTCCCGATTATTGTTGTTGTAAAGTTTTCAAAAGCTTAAGTGGAGGAATAATGGAATTGAAATACTAAAAGAATGCCAACAGAATATTCAATTTGCAGATTACATTGTTTATATATTTAGAATGACGTGGTGAGGTGCAACATATGATAAAATAACTAAACAGGGAGAAAAATATATAGAAACAGGAAATGACAGTGCATAATGAGGAAGACTGAAACAAACAAACAAACAAAGCCCTCACCAGAACCGGAAATTAAAAGGCTTACAAGACTGGAGGGAGGTGCTGGCGGCCAAGAAGGTATGCAGAGGCTTTCTCGCTGTGTGCCTGCAGAGAAGGGTGTTGAGTGAGGGCGTTCTCCCTGTCGTTCCGCCTGAGTCTGAGACGTTCACATTGACCATTTCTCTGGAAAGGAAATAGAAAATAACTCAAAGGGGGATGGAGTGATTGATTTTGGGATTCGCTATGATGGATACGAAAGAAACGTCAAATATATAACAGAAGAGACAAAAATGAATGACATAATAAATCAAGAACACATACGAGAACAACAAACGGACCGAAAGTGACGGGCTAGGAAATGGCTGCCATGAAAAAGATCCAAGGGGAGTCCTGCAACAGGTAGTGTGAGGAACTGAGGAATATACGAAACATTTACACCGAAATTTGAAACAAGAGACACAGAACAGACCCCAGAAATGACATTTTATATAGAATTTACTGTTTTAAATCGAAGTGACGATAAGCGATGGTGATAAAGTCATAGAATTAAAGGGAGAGAAATCTGTTTTGAATGCCGTCGTGGCTGAGTTGACCGGGACTGTGTGATGGGAAGGAGCAGGTGACCGTGCCGCCTCCAACCCTTCAGGCTGTGGACGGGCCCTGTACGGCAGCTGGGCCTTGATCCGCTGCCTCGCTCATCGTCGCACTGGCTTTCCCCAATAGCAAAACCAACATGTGAAAACAGTGTTTGATATAGGTTATTTTTGCTTTAAAATGTCAAAGCCTATCACACTTTTAATAGATCTATATGTGTGTGTGTGTGTGTGTGTGTGTGTGTGTATAGACACACACACCAGGTATTCGTTATATGCGAGGGTTACGTTCTGCAAAAAGCTCGCATAATGTGAATTCGTATATATCGAACCTATCATCCCATTAACTATAGGGGGTTATGTTCCACGACCCGTTTTCGAACTCTCTGACTATTTATTCCGACAACGTTTCACAATAATAAAGCACTAAAGCAACAATAAAGCACATTAGTACAGATAAACTGTAAAATATAATATGAAAATACATTGTAAACAAACAAAAACTTTAGGATCAGAGGGAGGAAAAGGTTAATTATAGGCGAGGAAAGTGCGCGAAAACATTTGCACCCGCCGCCCTCTAGTGCGAGCTGGCCTACATACCTCTCCAACGAGTCTCACCAGCGCCGCTACTCTCATAATAGCAAATTTTTCTCGCATACAACGAATACTTGGCACATTTAGGTTAGTCGCATATGAGCGAATTCGCATATTTCGAACTAGCATATACCGAATACCCGGTGTATATATTGGAAGTAGGCCATTTGTGATACAGGAGTTGTTGAAGTCAACGGCAACTGAAGCATTGTTCTCTTTATATGTTTTCCTTTCGATGTCGCGTATTAACCCACGGTCGTCAGGGGGCAGGGACGAGCAGGCCGCTGAAGTTCATTCTTTCTCTCTTCTTCTTTCCTTTAGACGTCTTACGGCCTTTCTTTATATATATATATATATATATATATATATATATATATATATATATATATATATATATATATATATATATATATATATATATAGGCGCAAACACACACACACACACACACACACACACACACACACACACACACACACACACACACACACACACACACCACAAAAGTCTGCGGCCACTGATCCATAATAAACTAATATTTTCCCCTCGCATAACCGTGTCGCTGTGCCGGGCTGTGTGTGCTCTTCCCCGAAAGTTTGATCATTACATTTATTCTGAAAGCCATGTTATAGTTTATAATCCGTAAAATAGAAGATACTGAAAAAGCTGGGCTCACACGAGAGGAAAAAAATGTACAAAATGTGAGAATCAACAGAGGGGAAGAACGCGGCGTCAATGAAAACAGCCGGAATATTCACCCCAGCACCGGGGGCGACGGGCGGGCGGCGAGTGACGGGAGCAGTGTCAACAAGCAGAGGAGTTCAGGGGAGAGAAAGAGTCAGAGGGGAGCAGGTGACGCGGAAGGCTGTGTGATGGAGGGCGGGACGAGGAGTCGTGGCGTGGAGGCGTCGGTGTGTTGTGTAGACAGCCATTGGTGGGGCATGGGGGTGGCAGAGGGTGTGTCGGGGCGAGTGACGACTGCAAGGCTGAGCTGAGAACCAACAACGTGAATCGTGAGAACGACCGGACCTGTGCCGTGTGTGTGTGTGTGTGTGTGTGTGTGTGTGTGTGTGTGTGTGTGTGTGTGTGTGTGTGTGTGTGTGTGTGTGTGTGTGTCGGTCTGCATTCCCCTTTTTCTTTGCTTTATTGTACCAAAAATGCAACAAATCAAAAGCAAATTTTTTGGCATAAGATAAAAAAAAAAAAAACCTACCTCGTTATTGGTCTCTAGAGGCGCGCGCATAAGCATGAGGTGACTTTGAGGCTGGGATGGCTGTGAGCGGTCCTTAGCGAGTCTGGGTCCATGGGTAGGTGGAAGCTGTGAGACATTGGATATGGATTCAGATTTTTTGCTCTTTTAGTACACTTGATTATTAATAAAATGAATTTAATGGTAAAGGAAGCATCCCTCTACTCACACAATTTTAAACACACACACACACACACACACACACACACACACACACACACACACACACACACACACACATATTCATTTATGCTTACAGGCATAAATACATACATTCCTACATACATATTTAGATGCACACACTGTCTCCTCCCCCACTCTCTCTCTCTCTCTCTCTCTCTCTTCGTAATTTCTTAACAATTCATGCAACTAATAACATGAACACTGGACTTTGACACACACAAAAAAACATACAAACACGTAAATATAAAGATCAACTGTAATAATTGATTTCTAACGCATGCGAGAGTTCTGTTTTAAAAGTAAATAAATGAAAAATTAGGTCCGGCATCAAAGGATTTACGAAGCGTCTGTAAAAAGTGAATTTCCTCCCATATTGAATGTACCAGTCACAGCGGAATGAAAGAATGACCTTGTTTGACCTTTTGCCCCGGAGAGAATTTTACAGACATCGCCTTTATCACCACCTGTTGTGATCTGCAGCCTGCATTGACGTCCACAACAGGGTCTTTGTCTTGGCTACACTCGTATGTCATGGCCTTCCAGAACTCTTTGAAAAGCCCGCTAGAGCATGTAAGCGTCATTAGGTACTAGTCGCGTCCTTCCGTTATTTATAGACCTAATGAGCCTCGTCTATATTGATTTTAAACTGTATGAAAATAGCGAAATATGGGTAGCAGGCTTCTTCAAGGATGCGGAGCCGGGAGTATGTGGGTCAGCACTTCTTAAAATATGGAGGATATTTCAGGATTTGAAGGGAGCAATAAATTTTGAGGTAAGAGAGATTACTAGCTATTTGTCTTTCCTCTGCTCAGTCATATCGTCTCCCAACCCACCCCGCACGTGCAGTTTCAAGGACACAAGGCTACCCTATATACTTAACGCATTGTCCTGCTGTTATGACTATTTTGATGTTATCCAATGAGGTTATGCCTTCTAGAATATGTTTTCCTTTTAAATATGAAGGGAAAATCACTTTTGATGGACTGATTGACACAGAAAATGACACAAAATAGGTTTAGAATTGGTCCTGTAAGTGTAGATGGGATGTGTAGCGTGTAGAGAGTGCTAGCGTGCGTGTGTGTGTGTGTGTGTGTGTGTGTGTGTGTGTACGTGGGTGGGTGGGTGCTTAGTGTAGATGGGATGTGTAGCGAGTAGAGAGTGCTAGCGTGCGTGTGTGTGTGTGTGTGTGTGTGTGTGTGGGTACGTGGGTGGGTGGGTGCTTATATGACTGCATGTCTCTGTGCGTCGTTTTGTCAGTTTTTTCGTCAGTTTGTTTTCTGTCTCTGTCTGCCTGTGAGGTCACGAGGGCTTTGATGCATGCCTTTCGAGCGTGTTCCTGACGCTTCATATTGCCTCGGTGCGGAAGAACAGTGAGAATGGGAACACTTGCCGTTGCTGGCCATTAAAGAGAAGATAGACTAGTGACTTGCGTACCTCCCCAACTTTTCCCTCCTCATCCCACGTGTCACCTCCGCCTCCTCTGCCTCATCGATAAAAGGAAATATAAAAATTGTCTTCTCATCAGCCACAAACCACCTCCTCCTCCTCCTCCTCCTCCTCCTCCTCCTCCTCCTCCTCCTCCTCCTCCTCCTCCTCCTCCTCCTCCTTCTCCTCTTTCTTTTCCTCCTCCCGCTCCTCAAGATCTCCTCTCTCTTCCTCTTTGAATCAATACCTACCCTCTCTTCCTCTCCTTCAAGCCTCACATCCCTGCCAGCTTTACCCCACTAGCCTTTTTTTCGGCCCTTTAGATAACTCTCAGTCTTTCCCTTTCCCTTTTTAAACCTCCCTTCCATTTCTCCTTTCCTTCTTTCTTTCCTCCTTCCTTTATTTCTTCCCTTCGTTCGTTCGTTCGTGTTCGTTTCTTCTTTGCTTCGTTCCGCCTTTCATTCCTTATTTCCCTCCTTCCTTCCTTCGTTTCTTTCTTTCCTTTTTTATGGTTTCTTTGTTACTTCGTTCCTCCATCCATCCATCCTTTTTCCCTCCCTTCTTTTCGATTTCCTTTCCCTTTTTCCTTTCCTCCTTTGTTCTTTTTTTCTTTCTTTCCTTCGTTCCTCCACCCTTCTTCGCTTGCTTCCTTCTTTCCTTCTTTGTTTCTTTACTTTTCACACACTTTCCATGTATCCCAGTCCCATCTGTCTTTTTCATCCACTCTATAGCTTCTTACGATCGGGTTTTTATTCATGAGCACAATAGTTTCAGTTGGACATACTCGATTATATAAAACGTAAGCTTTTAAAATTCCTTTATGTCATCAGTTGACACTAATGTTATGATGACATCAATGATAATTTCTTCAGTTTTTAGTCTTATCACCATCACTATCTTCATCATTATTAATACTTTAAGCCTATTAGTTCCGCCCTACCTTGTCTAACGCTTCAACACCGTCAATAATTTTCTACCTTGCACAACCTTTCCACCTTAAGGGTTTAAATGTGTCAGAGTATCTGGATTTTAATTTTCAATATTTTATTTTATACCACCCCAGTGCTATCATAAAATTATTCATGTTTTCCATTCTATTTACCCTAGATTATTGATTATGTTACTTACGATTTGACCGTCACTTTCGGCTACTCAGTACTGTCTTATTTTCCTGGAGCGGCGAATAGCTGGTTCTTTTTATGCTTTCGCCCTTGCGCTGCTTCCGTTACTGTTAAAAAAATGCCAAGAGCTGAACAGAGAATTAACAAATTAGATAAATTCACTTCTTTATATATAGAAAACATTTTCTCTTGCAGTGCAGTTGGTTAATTACTCGAAAAGACTTGCACACAATACTCATTTGTCTGTCTTTTTCGTGGAAATGTATTGCCCCAGTAGTTTCAAAGTGACAGCTTCCTTATTGCCTCCAGAATTTTACCGCAACTTTTACCCTGAAATATCTTTAATCTCTTTTTGATTACTTATATGTCAACGTTTGCTTCACCCTGTCCCTTCCCTCTTCAGTGGGTCATATCCTCTCTGATCAACTTATGAATACCGTGTAGTCGATAAACCTCCCGCCCTTTGGTCCTTGAAGGTTGTTTTTTATACCTTAGTGTTTGCATCGTAATTTCTTGTAAAACACTTTCTTGGAAATGCTGCAGAATTTCAGATACTTGTGTAACCTCGTGACCCTTTAATATTTTCTAAGCCATTTTCCTTTCCTTGCAATTCCTTAAGCATTATGGCTGCAGGAGTCAGAAGTTTCAGTACAGTTGTTGAAAAAGGGAGTTTAATGATTGGAAAAAGTGTGAATTTGAATGAAAAATAAGAAATATACATACAAAAAGAGAGCAATTAATCGGAGAACTAATTGTATTTTTGCGCGTGTAAGTGTGATTGCTTGTTGTGTGTGTGTGTGTGTGTGTGTGTGTGTGTGTGTGTGTGTGTGTGTGTGTGTGTGTGTGTGTGTGTGTGTGTGTGTGTGTGTGTGTGTGTGTGTGTGTGTGTCCTTTGCTCTTTATCAGTATCACATGCACTTTCTTTATGACAGTTAATGATAATTTCTGCCATAATGATACTCATGATTATATATGTTTTTGTCATTATAACTATTATTTTTTGGTCATAGTAGTGGTAGAAGTAGTAGTAGTAGTAGTAGTAGTAGTAGTAGTAGTAGTAGTAGTAGTAGTAGTGGTAGTAGTAGTAGTAGGGGTAGTAGAAGTAATGGTAGTAGTAGTAGTGGTAGTAGTAGTAGTAGTGGTAATAGGAGTGGTAGTAGTAGTGGTAGTATTAGTGATAGTAAGTAGTAGTAGAAGTAATAGTGATAGTAGTAGTAGTAGTAGTAGTAGTAGTAATAGCAGCAGCAGCAGGACCCACATTCGTCTTCCAAAGGTTCATATTTAGTAACTAAACAACATTGCAGTTTGGTACACAAAGTTTCCAACAGTTATATGGAGCCTACGCAACAAGTTTGGTTTATACAAATATCAACATTTATTTGCACAACACCAGCAAACTGAACAGAAAAGTTTATTTCCATTAAGATTTGCACCATAGCGCCACCAGCTTTGCAATGCCTACAAAGCAAACTGTTTTACGAGCGACTGAGGTGAAAAACTCTACGGACACTGCAAGCCACGTTTACATGACTCAATACCTCTAATGAAGGACAATACGATTACCTTTGGGTGTCAGAGCATGCAATAAATCACGATCATACATCTACTTTCGCTTCTGAGTCACTCTTTGAATAGCCAAGAAAAAACAACGCGTCCATCATACGACAAGATTAAAGGACATGTTCGTCTGGTTTTTTTCCTTTGCGTTAGCTGGCAAAGAGTCCTTCTACATCACTCTATCAGTCATATGTAATCAGGACGAGTAATGAGCCCACTACTCATCCTTCGTACCCCATAATGATGAGGTCTTCCTTCTTTCCTTCGCTGATGCTTATTTCTCCTCGTTCCCCTGCAATTCATTTGATTTTGCCTTCATTACATAACTTCCGTTCGATCTTGGTTCGTAAGAGAATGCGTGAAATAATGAAACCATGTGAAGAACAATAAATGGCAGGGCTGAAGTAAATAAGTAAGTGTTTGTTTAGGGGAACAATGAACTCGTGAATGTAAGGCGTGGCACTCCCGCCAGCGGCAGCGGCAGCAGTCAGTTTGCCCACGTCAAGGTGCACCCCGCTATGAAGGACGAGGCGACATGTGCTTATAGTTGATTCGAGTATTTGCTTAGCAGGCTTTTCTTCTTTAATCTGGTTATACCGTCGTGTTCAGAAGCTTTCGGTTTATTCGGTACTGATTCAGTACTCCTCTAAATGGCAATGATAAATGCATTGTATAAAAGTTTTGCAGTATATTATTCATGATCTTGTTTATTTTGCTAGCTTGTAACTTAACCTATGTGAGTTTCACAATCTTTGTTGAATTTAAAGGGGTGAACTAAAACAAGCTATCTTTAATGAGAGTTGAATTAGGACAAATAATGTAGTCAGTTAGTAGAGGCCTGACAAACACTGCTAAGGCTTAGAGGAACACTTCGTTTGAGTAAACTAGAAATATTTTCCTTATTACTTATTTTATCATTTATCCTTAATGTCTTCAATTATCGTGCACCCACTGGTACTGCAGTGGAGGTGCTCACTAATGTTACGCGGGGCTATTTTTTAAGGAATATGTAATTTTTAACAAGTTACACATCATTACGTGAAACCTTTACATCGCGTGAGTATTCCGGCATTTTAGTTTCCAGGCTGTTGGCATGAAATAAGTTTGCAGACATTCGGCACAGAGTTTTGCTAATTATTCCAGCATACACACACACACACACACACACACACACACACACACACACACACACACACACACACACACACACACACACTCTCTCTCTCTGTGTCTGTGTGTCTCTGTGTCTCTGTGTCTCTGTCTCTCTCTCTCTCTCTCTCTCTCTCTCTCGGCATCGTTTGTTCCGGCAGTTGTCACGTCATCGTCACCTGCTCCTGCCGCGCCCAAACTTTCCAGCCTTAACTTCGCCTCAAATTCCACCGCGTTTCGTATTCTTCCGTCAACAATAACTTTGCGGTCATTCTTTAAGTTTCATTTGTTTGTCATCGTTTTCGTATGTTTTTGGCGTTTCATTTGTTTTTTTTTGTTTATTTGGGTCATTACTTACACAGTTTATTTATTTTCATCAATGATTAATCTACCCATATCCGTTGTATTAATGTATCTGCCTTTTTTTATTCATCATTCTATTCGTCTGCTATTTTCTACATCTATATCTATTTATCTAAATGTCTATACCTCCTTAGTATTGTCTGTTTATAGAATTTATCACCTGAGCTTCCTGGCCTTTCTAGTAATTAGTGGATAGTGAGGGGAGAGTAGGATTAAAGGCTCTTCGTTTCAATTCCCCTCCTCTTACTGACATTCTATATCTTAAATTCCACCGCACTGTTGCCTCTTTCTATCTTCTGCCGATATTTTCATGCTGACTGCTCTTCTGAACTTGATAACTGCATGCCTCCCCCCATTCTCGCGGCCCCGCTGCACACGACTTTCTACTCAAACTCATCCCTATACTCTCCACATCCCTTATGCAAGAGCTAACCAGTATTTTCATTCTCTCATCCCTTTCACCAGTAAACTTTGGAACAATCTTCCTTCGTCTGTATTCCCTCCTTCCTACGACTTGAACTCTTTCAAGAGAGTAGCATCAAGACACCTCTCCACGCGAAACTGACTTCTCTTTTGGCCTCTCTTCCCAACCTCCTTTCATAGAAGCAGTGTTTGGCAGGCTTTTTTGTTTTCATTTATTTTTGCCCCTGAGCTACTTCCTTTACTGCAAAAAAAAAAGAGAATATTTGTGTTGATGTTTACGGAAGCGATCGTCAAAGAAAGATATGGTATAGATATGCGATGAGAAGGGAGGAGGAGTATATAGAAAGATAAGTAATGGTAATGGAAACACAGGGTAGAAGGCAGAGAGGTAGACCGAGGAAGAGGAGAATGGAATGTAAAGGAAGGCACTAAAGACCAAAACATCAGTGAACAAAGGGAAGAAAACGGAGCGCAGAGGAGGATACTCTTACACGATAGCGACCTCATTAAACTTTTGGATAATAATGCTGAAAGGAATTTGTTTACATACGGCTGTGCACCATTTGCCAACATTTTGTCTTTTTACACTCTGATGCACTCGTTATTATTGTACGCATTCTTCAGCCTTGATAACGAGTCATAATTTATATTCCAGTTACCATTTCCTTTTATTAAACTTTGCAGTGGGAGTTTTCGTTCTCTATGCAATCGTTTCAGGCATTAGGGATGTTGTCTGTGGTGTGGAATCGTAAATAAAAAACTTCGACTCTTACTCCGACTCCAGGAAGTTTTATGGTTGGGAATCCGACTCCCACCACAACACCACACCACACCACACCACACCGAGCCTCACAACATCACACGTATCGTAAAGGAGTCGGAGTCGGATATATTTTTACCGACTACGACTCCGACTTTTCCCGACTCCGATTCCGACTTTTACCGACTCCGATTCCGACTCCAACTCCACACTCCTGGATTTTGTCTCTGTTGTTGTGTTGAGATCTTTGCAAACGTTTAGGGAAAGTTCAGTGATTGTCTTCTGCTTGGACGCCACTTCATGCACCAATGATTGTTTTCGGCATTCAGGTTTAATTGAGTCGACGTCTCTAACGATCAAAGTATTTGTATGTTGTCCTATATAAATTCAAACCGGCTTTTACGTCTGAGCGGCCGCCAACACTCGTTTGTGGTGCAGGAGGCCGGGTGTTCAACGGAAGGCACGAAGAGGGGGGAAGGGGGGTGGGCAGCTCGTAAGCGAAAACTTTGTCTCGGGGTTTCTTGGCAGTGCGAGGCTCGGCAAAACTCGGCGGACTGTAAGATACTGTTTAATGCTCGACCAAGTGGCTGATGGTATACCACGAGACTTTGTGTGGCGGACAAACAGTATTCGTTTATTATTTTTGTTGAATTTATTAGTTATCATTATCACCAATACTCATGTACTTAGTCCCTAGATGCTACTATTATGTAAAAAAAATCCTGAATTGTTGAAAGCATGAACTGAATACCATGCCATTTAATTGAAAGACAAGTTTTTGTTACTTCACACTCTCATAATAAAACACATATTGGGTTGTGGTGAAAAATAAAGTAGATTTTTTGGGAAAATAAAGCAAATAAAAGTTGATCTTTTTTTAACGCTGTGCAACAGTTTTAAATACTTAAGGATTCAGTGATTATCTTCTGCTTCGACTCCGCTGCATGCACCAATATTTCGGCATTCAGGTTTAATTGAGTCGAATATGTTGTATCACATTCATAGAGGATAATCTAAAGGAAATTCAAAGTGTGTTCAACGTCATCTATATGTTCAAATAGTCTCGGAAGTATTCTGAAAGCTGCTGATAGATGATGACACGAGGTAAACAAAGGAGATACTTCTGGAACCCTTTTTACGATTTAGGAAGTCATGAATTTCCAGCACCGACTTGATCCGTCCGTCAATAATATAACCAGAAGAATGAGACTACTGAGGAGTGCACGGCTGTGGTGGTGGTTGTTGAATTATTGTAATTTTTGACGAAGGTTATGTGAACACTGGCGCGGGTGTTCAGAAGTTGAGCTCTAATAATGAAATATGTTGGAGGGAAAATGTTAATTGTGTTGAAGCCTTTATTGTTGTTGTTGTTGCTGTTGTTGTTGTTGTTGTTGTTGTTGTTGTTGTTATAATTATTGTTATTATTATTATTATTATTATTATTATTATTATTATTATTATTATTATTATTATTATTATTATTATTATTATTATTATTATTATCATTTTCATTATTGATACTTTTATAATTATTAATAATAATAATAATAATAATAATAATAATAATAATAATAATAATAATAATAATAATAATAATAATAATAATAATAATAATAATAATAATAATAATAATAACAATAATAATAATATAACAGTAACTACTACTACTACTACTACTACTACTACTACTACTACTACTACCATCGCTATTATTTTTCATTAATATTATTTTACAGTTATCAGTCATGATTAATATTACAATCATCATCATCATCATCATCATCGTCAACATAATCGTCTTCATCATCATGATGAAGTGAGGTTTCCAAAATATGAAGCATCGGTGTTGCCTCCCCGCTCCTGACCACTTCAATCTTCATTCTCTAATGTCCTCTCTCGGGAATCATGCGCCCTCCTCCAGACCTTTTTACGTCCCAGTCTTTAATGGGAGTCATGGGCTCTCTTTTACTTTGCTAAGCGACCTCTGGCCTGGAAGCAGCGCTTTTTGTGGAAAAAACTGTAGTGGTGAGTCAAGAGAGCGTCGTGCTCTTTCATGGCTTATGACTTTTTGTTCTAAATTGGAAGGTAACATCGAGGGAAAAAAATCCGTACAAACTGAAATACCTGGTAAAGAAAAAATATATATTTTTAATATTTTCTCTAAATAATATGACCGTCGGCGGCTAAGAGGCTGCTTAGCACAGATGAAGAGGGATGCATATATTTTTTCTCTACTTTGATGATTTGCCCGTTGAGAAAATTTCGATATCAATAGTCATAAATAATGTTATCCCTTCCTCTTATTGATTCGCGGCGGACCTGACTGATGGCCCACAAGTGCACTTCAGCCGTCCACAGTAACGAAGGCAGACTGTTCGCGTTGGTGGGGGGGGTGGAAGCGGCTAGTTCGTGCTACGGTCTGCAGTGGAGGTGACGCACGATGACTCTGACGGCTCTAAGACATATTTAAACCGTTTTTACATAAACGGTGCCGAAGATCCAAGGACTACTAATTCAGAGAGGTAATATGACAGGGTTGCAATATTATTATAGATTATGGTGCATCTGTTCTGGTTACTATTACATGGCCATGTACACGTTTCCCACTGTTGTATCAACACAGCTAAAAGCAAACATGACATATGCACTTTGCAGGCGTTGTAATAAATCATGGTAAAACAAAATAAATGTGAAGTTTGCAATGAATATGAATTTGAATATTTAGAATGACGATATAATATGTATTAATAAATAGAGGTGTTTAATCTATTTATCTATTTGTCTACTACCTATCTGTATACCTCTCTCACACACACACACACACACACACACACACACACACACACACACACACACACACACACACACACACACACACATACACACGTCCCTATTCCTTTTTATTTTCTCGCTTTTTCAATGAGCCGGCGCGATAATACCTTAAGTGTTTTTCATACCTCGCGGATAATTGATGCTCCGAAACAATGTTCATAAAAATGTTAGCCGGATGTAGTGTGCTTTTTTGTAATACTAACTGAACATAAGAGCCATATTCTTAAACATTTCAGGGCTCACACACCCACATTTGATAAGGCTTTCGTAGGAGTTGTGGGTATTTCCATGGGTAGATTTATGACCCTGATGGTAATATATGACAATGCTCCTGTACCATGAACATAGGAAATACTCACTTGACAAGGCTTTCGTAGGAGTTGTGGGTATTTCCATGGGTAGATTTATGACCCTGATGGTAATATATGACAATACTCCTGTACCCTGAACATACGAAATACTCACTTGACAAGGCTTTCGTAGGAGTTGTGGGTATTTCCATGGGTAGATTTATGACCCTGGTGGTAATATGACAATGCTCCTGTACCATGAACGTGAAAAAAACACTCATGGGAACCTTTCTGATAACCTTTGTGGCATTTGGAAATATTTGTAGTGAGAGGAGGGAGCGTCTGAGCATACCACCCTAAGCGTCCTTTTGCTGCTGGGTGTGAAGTGGCAGATGTCCGAGACGTGGCTTTATGGATTCATGGAGTCCTGGGTGTGTACTAATGAAGTGGTGCGCTTTTCATCTGAGGGGTTTTGAAACTAAAGCATCAAATTCGTAATATGGCATCGCGCCCCTCCACTTAATAGGGGCTCATTGTAACGGCCATTCGCAACGTGTTTCAATTTTCATGGACTGTTCGCATCACACACATAACGCATTTGATGTCGTAGTAACATAATATATTTTGCCAGCCTCGTAGTTTGTGTTATTTTTATTCTTTTTTTAATATATTACTAAAATGCAACAACGATCATGTCCAATAGCAACCTGTCTCATACTGAAAATGCTCTCTCTCTCTCTCTCTCTCTCTCCTGTATCAAATTCGTCACATTTTTCTCCGGAGAGCGCTGAAAAACACCCCCGAAACTTCAGACATAGCGTGCTACACCTCCATTATTGTGTATGCATACCAGGTCTTGCAAAAAAAGTCCTTTCCGTGAGACTACTGAGTGTTTATACTTGCGATTTTAATTCTCTTTGCCATTAAGCGTGCCGGAGAGGAAGATCAGACAAATAAGAGTGATGTTATTATGCTGATAGAGTTAAGAGTGCGGCTGTGGCTCTGTGTGTGTGTGTGGTGAGGACCGGTGGTGGTGGTGGTGCGGGGCTGCGCCGAGAAGGCCGGGGATTTAATTAGGTCAACAGAGAAATGGCGAAATCGTGTCCCAGAGTCTCCTGTTGCTGCCGGGTCTGTTGCTGGTGCTGCTGTTGGTGTTGATGTTTCAGTGTGGCGTTGGTTGTTATTGTTGTAGCTGAAGGGCTGTTTTAGTTGACTGGTTGTGTTGTTGTTGGAAGGTGAGGTTGATGTAGAATTATTATTATTATTATTATTATTATTATTATTATTATTATTATTATTATTATTATTATTATTATTATTATTATTATTATTATTATTATTATTATTATTATTATTAGTAAGCAGTAGTAGTAGCAGCAGCAGCAGTAATAGTAATAGTAATAGTAGTAGTAGTAGTAGTAGTAGTAGTAGTAGTAGTAGTAGTGTAGTAGATATATTATAGTAGTAGTGGAAGAAGAAGAAGAAGAAAAAGAAGAAAAAGAAGAAGAAGAAGAAGAAGAAGAAGTTATTAAATTTATTATTTATGTTGTTAGTGTTGTTTGTGTTATGGTTGCTGGTCTACGGTTGGTGTTAGCGGCGGTCTGGTTGTGATCGCGGCGGTTGTTGTGATGGTGATTTCACCCTTTCGACAGACGGGTTTCCTGCCAATACGCCATAAGCCTCGATTTCTTCCGGACTTTTCGTTCAGTTAAAACTAATGTACCTGTCACTTGTCTGTTTACGTTTACTCCAAAGGGAATGGAAAAAAAGTGCTATTTTTTGGTGTTCATCAAAGCAAGAGTTAAAAGGTTAGAAAAAAATAGTGTAGCAAATCGCTCACTCTCCCCCCGCCCTCGAAAAGTGTTCCTGAAAGAGGTGTAAAATATCAAAACCCAATTTAGTCCCGGAGGTGTTTTGATACTCCCCTCCAGAAAGAGGTCGTCGTGTGAAGGCGAATGTAACGACGTGGGCCTCTAATACCATTCGGGGCTCGCAGTATGGCGGCGCAGTGTGGGTGTAACAGAAAGAGAGAAACGAAGAAAAAAAAACAACATCATCGCCTCAAGTTTTTCAATACCGTTACACTTGTACTTCTCGCCTTACACCTTCAGTCTTCTATTTTTGAACATAATTTATAACAACAACGATTCCGAACCATAAAACACCCATAAAACTTAAGACCATAAGCCATAGAATTATAAAACAGCCATAAAACAACCATTTTCAACATAAAACAACCCTGGAACAACCATTCGGGGCGCACAACATGGCGGCGCAGCATGGGTGTAATACTAGAAGAGAGAGAGGTAGAAAAAAAACCATCATCTCATTAACTTTCTCAATATCGTTGCATTTCTGTTTATCACTTTACATTTTCAGTCGTCTTTTTCGTCTTCATTATCTTCATTATCATTTTCATTATCGTCTTATTCATCATCATCATTACCTTTTTTATTACCTTCATTTTCTTCATCTTCCTGTTGTTCTTGTTCTTGTTCTTCTTTTTCTTCTCCTAACAGTAGTAAATAGTAATAGCAGACGGTACTAGTGGCAGACGACTAGCTAACAGTATATAAGTAGTATTAAAAGCTAAGAATATACGTAGCAAACAGGTACAATAACAGTAAAAGCAATGGTGTAACTTTTTATATGACTAAATCTCTGTCTTCACGTGGCGTATGTAATGAAAACCACGCAGCTATCCCCCGGCTTTGCATCTTGGCCCTGAAACGATGCCGCGGCGCCGTATCACCATGGGAAGCGAGGCGTCTCCAAGCATCCCAGACTCGCATGCTAATACAGCCAAGACGAGCAAAGGGAGAGTGTGCAATATGACATCATGAATATAAAGTGTTCTGATTGCTTGCCTTGGGTAGTGGGCCATCACCATCTGGCTTGTCGACGTGAATATTCAGTGTCTTGAGGGTCTGTTCGTCTTCACTTGATTCATCTTGTTCAAATGGCACGTTTAGCTCAGTGTTTAGGTTATCCGTCTTCCCATCTTATGTCTTCTTTATGGTTCTTCACCCCAACAACTTATTACCACTGGTCCCTTGTATGCCCATTTGTGCCTCTACCACGTCAGTTCAGTGTGTGGGGAGCTTGTCTTACCTGAAGTATAATAACAATGTTCCTTTGATGGCGCGGCTGTGGCTGGCATGAACTCAGCCTGTAATGTCCATGTGTTTAGTAACCTTAGTAAAAACAAACCGTGGCTGGCGACGTTTTGCAATCACTGTGTTTCTTCAACGGGGAAAAAGTATGAGCTGGTTTAGTTTTCATAAAGTAGGCCCTCCTTTGAGCAACTTTGTAAGAGAGGCGTTATCCAGATGGTGGCGAAGGTGGTTGAAGGTGAACTGGTAAAATACCATAGAGTGTGTTGTTTGCCAACAACAGGCAAACAGTCTTGAAGCGGCCCTTGTGAAGAGGGGAAACTGGGGCGGGAAGGAGGCTGAGGAGGAGCTTTGGTGCTGCGTCCAAGAAAAAATCTGTAGCAAGGGGACAGGAGAATATCGATTTGCGTCTGATGCTGTGAGAAGGAGAGAGAGAGAGAGAGAGAGAGAGAGAGAGAGAGAGAGAGAGAGAGAGAGAGAGAGAGAGAGAGAGAGAGAGAGAGAGAGAGAGAGAGAGAGAGAGAGAGAGAGAGAGAGAGAGAGAGAGAGAGAGATATATATATATATATATATATATATATATATATATATATAGATATATATATATATATATATATATATATATATATATATATATATATACATATAGTGTGTGTGTGTGTGTGTGTGTGTGTGTGTTAGAGTAATAGATATTTAGATATGTCAGGAACCGGTTTATTCAACAAAAAAGACCTCCCCTTTACCATACTTAAACTTTTGACTCCCATATTGTAAACTTTTTTCTTCTCTACATCTTGTTCTCTACATCTTGTTTTTTCGGTGTATCTTTTATCGTGTTTTCGCTTATGTCTGAGAGAAGCAACTTTTGCCTACTATAAAAAAAAAAAATATTGTAACATAGTCCGGACACATGGCGAGCCACGCCCACAAACTTGTACACATACAAGCCTCAATGAAGGCATCACATTTCCATGTTTTCCTCATCAAGGTGCTTCCCGCCAGGCTGCGGCCTTGTTGGCGTCTCGCTACGAGGATCGTGTTGGTCGGAGGCACGATTTTAGGGCCGTGGCTGGCCCGGGACAGTGTATAATGACGCTTGTCGTGGCTGATGGGGAGGAACCTTTTGGAGGCCAAGCGACAACACTGTGGCGCTAGCTAGTGGCCTCATCGCCTTGGTTGTACATGGCTTCATTTCTCTAAAATCAAGATATTAGTTAACCAGCCTTCTTTATCTATCTATCTGTTTATCTAACTTTATCTATCTATCTATAGCTTTATCTGTATCCAATCTATTGCTATTTATTCATATTATCTGTTTATCTGTCTGTCTCTGTGTCAATATATTTGTGTTGTCCAAACGTATGCATGTGTGCATGTGCGTATGTACGGATGTATGAAGTGTATGGCATATGGCAGAAAGCCTGTTTTTTTTACACGGTCATGCCAGATTTGGAAGATAGTTAATATCATGACACTCACGCTTGATAACATGCAACACAGTAAGAAAGAAAGAGACGTTTGCGGATCCGTCATGATTTCTTCCCGGCTTCAGATAAACTTTCTCCTCGTAAAATCGGTGTTACTTTTATCCCCATGCTACTAACAAAACTAAATCTAGACCTGCGCTCACAGACTTTATACTTTACCATTTTTAAGTTTCTCTAGTTTTCCAGAATGTAATAGTTACTGCACTGCATATGGCGAAATAAAGTACAACACAATGTCAGTATTAACCTCACTCGAAATGGCTACGATTATTTCCATATTGACCGCTGTACAGAAAGGAAAAAATGTCCAGAGGAGAAAACGCTACTCCTGTGTCTGTCTCGTCCTCTTATACTTCTTTCACATTACTTTCACTATCATGTTCTCATTCTTGGCGTCCGAGGTGTTCGCTGGCTGGTGAATGGGCCGCTTAAAGTGTCCACCCTCCTTCCTTTCTACCTGATTCGTCTGTTATGAAAAAAAAAAAAATCATATCCTTACTTATTCCTCCAAAGGTCACGAATTGAAAGAAAATATGTAATGGATGGGCTGGCACAAATCCACCTGCAAACTGTTGTAAATGATGGCAGTTATTTGTCAAGGTATTGCATAAAACCAGCGCCTTAACTTATTCAGTCTTAACCCTTTTGATCACAAACTTGGGGGCCTTGCTCAAGTTTGGGAAGGTAAAGTTAAAGCGCTCAAACAGGTATTGAGGGATATTGACAAAGTTAGAGAGAAAATATAATCGTTTCCACAATATGACACGGTAATTTTGATAACATTGTAGTTCCCCTTAGTCAAATTAAACTTCATATCGCTTTGGATGTTGTGCAATTCTTTTTCAGTATCTGTAAAGTCAAGCGAAAACCAACAGCAATGTAAATAAATCTGGAATAAAAATTGGCGAACTGG
>NC_066534.1:14633218-14640718 GCF_024679095.1 Eriocheir sinensis | reverse complement strand
GATACTTTTCACTGAGGCAATGAAGTTCGCAGTACAGTGAAGGGTGCACGGAGAACAAGACAAAGGGAGTATGGCAAGCGACGCAGGTGACGGGATACAGTGCGTGGAATATAACTATTTTATGCTCTTCAAATCTTGCTAGCTCCATGCCTCAACAATTCCGCCTTTCCGCACCTCAAAACGTTCTGCGCAAGGTCATTCAAAGGCTGTCCAACTCACAAATGCAAGAGCTTACCAGAATCACAACATTTTATCCCTTTCACTGAGAGTTCCACAGCCTTCCTTTTACCGTATTTCCTTCTTCCTACCCTTAAACGTTTTCAAGATAGGATCATCAATTCATTTCTAGGACAAAACGATATTCTGGAATGTAAACTCTAATCTTCGTTGTAGGGAGAGAAGGTTACGGGTCTTTTTTTACATATTTTCTCTTTGGTCCTTTATCTGTCGTATCGTAAAACAAAGAACAGGAGATGGACATGTGGCAAGGGATACAAGGCAGATGAGACCGAGCAAGTGCCAGAGCGTGGGGTGTAGAAGAGGTACCGGGCCCCTTGCAGACGAGGCGCATTACTCGGAGTTAAAGAGTTCGGGATGTCGAGCACGAATGAGGGCGATGCAAAATATAGCGTAATCCCGAGTAACAGCGGGTATCTCGGCTAACTTATTATTTAATTTTACCAGTGATGAAATAAAAGTTTGTGGTTTTCAGTGGATAGTTTAGTGCGTGATGACAAAACAGGATGAAAAGCAGTAAACGTGGCGCGAAAATTGTAAAGTCAGAGAAACATTTAATAATTACAGATCTTTCTTCTCTTCTTTTACCTATTTAATTTTTGCCCCCCCTCCCCCCCCACACACACACACACACACACACACACACACACACACACACACACACACACACACACACACACACACACACACACACACACACACACACACACACACACACACACACACACACACACACACACACACACACACACACACACACACACACACACACACACACACACCAAGCAAACTCACAAACACTGCTCTTTGCATATACTCTGTGGGTCCTTTGGTGCACAAGGCTGCTGGCTTCACCGAGCCTTTGCTGTAATATCTCGAGCATTCACTCCTCTGAAGGTGTGTAACTTTTTATGGGCCATTCAGTGTTCTCTTCTTCATCATTTCTGGGAGCGACATAATCAGCAAACCTGCACCAGAATCTCAAAGTCGGGGTTTCGGAGCATGTCAATCTCTGACCGAACTCTACATCAACTGCCAGCAACATTTAAGTCTTGCAAAGGAGATTAATCCTTAACCTGAGGAGATTCTTCATCCACCCGAAAGCCCTAATGTAACACTAAAGAATGCGCGAGCGCTTTCCTTTCCCCGGTTTTAATTACGCTGAATATATTAAGCTATTTACATTCCGGCGTGCTGCCGTGCAAGGCTTACCACATTAAGAGAAAGCGGTATGCAGGACAAGTCTCAAACTGAGGCAAGGCTTTTTACACCTGAAAACTCGCTTCCCATTAAATTAATAAAAGATATTACCTGCTTGGAGAAACGTATGAAAATACAACGTTACTACGAAATGTGAGGAGAGGAAACTTCGCAAAAGGAATAAGCCCCATACGATAGTGACGGTTAGTCTTTACCGGACGTCAATAGGAGGGCGAGGAAGCTGGGAAAGACGCTCTGAATTAGGGGCGGCAGGAGCGAGTTGGAACTTAGGCCCCATAAAGATCCGAAGACATGTATATGAGGCGGCGGGCGGCGCGTGAGGCCTCGCTTCCCGGGGCCACCGAGTAAACAAGGGCAAACAAACGGTTGTCTGAGCCGAAAATATGGCTGATGGCGAAGAGGAAACTATCACTGGTAAATTATTGACGCGGGGAAATATTCCGCGTCGAGTGACTGATTAAGATGATTAATTAAAGTTACAGTGTCTGTAAATAAATATACGAACGCTACTTGATTTGAATTTCCAGTTTCTCTTTGCTCTAGGTCGCCGGCCGGAGTGTTCATCGGAAAACGATACGAGTGTCAATAAAAGCACGCGAGGATAAGCGTCTCGCGCGTTACCGGGACGGAACACTCCATCACTTCGTTTCGTTTACTCACTCATTTCTAATCTGTATGCATTATATTGAGCCAAATCATAGCAAACAGAGAAATAATGACAAGATATATATATATATATATATATATATATATATATATATATATATATATATATATATATATATATATATATATATATATATATATATATATATATATATATATATATATATATATATATATATATATATATATATATATATACACACACACACACACACACACTCACACACACACTTACTTATATGGTTAGAGGTGCTGTAAAGATGCAGGTGATATAGGACGGCATCGTCGCCGGAAATTGGGAAAGCAATTCTTTACCGGCCCCGATGAGTGAGGGCGACGATGAGTTTCCGTGTGCGGCGGAACGTTCAGCAGAATGGAAACTGAGCCGCGGCGGCGGTGAACATCTCATTGCTATAAAAAAGGTCTGCTGCAATCCATATATTTGCCGAGCCAAAGAGCAGCCATGCACGGCCCTAAAAACCGACCACGTTATCTGTCGCACCTGAAGAGATTCTGGAATTCTCGGATTTCAGCCACGGCGGATGTAACATAAGTAAGCACAGGAGGCGATAGCAGTATTCAAATATAATAAATACTTAAATTCCGAGTCTTTTACCTTTTAAAATCTGCCACAATATTGCTTCTCATTCTATCTATTATATCTATTCATCTCAAGCATTCTATCTATTGATATTAGCATACTTAATGCTCTTCTGAATTTGTTAACTGTATGCATTCACCGCTCCCATGGTCTCTGTACACGATTTTCTACTCTAGCTAATCCCTATGCTATCCAAATCTGTTTTGCAAAAGTTTACCAGCATCTTCATCTTTTTCCCCTTTCGGTGGTAAACTCTGGAATATCCTTACTTCTGTAATTTCTCCTGCCTACGACTTGAACGCTTTCAAAAGGAGAGTAATAATCCCCCTCTATTACCAAATGTAACCCTCTGTTTGTAGTACTCAGTGATATAACGCGCGTTTTTTTCTTTTTTCCTCTTACTCGTCCTTGAACTCCCTCCACAATAAAAGAAGAAAATAAATACGGGGATCTTGCTTCAACCCAATGTCTGTTTTCGCTTGTCTAGGTAAGGAGCTGCACAAGAGGCGCACACAGACGGATGAAGAGATATCTCGAGCAATGTTGTATTTTGTCTCAGCCTTTAAAGTCGGGATGGTTCTCGCGTTGGCAGATGAGCGGCTCGTCCTTTTTATCGCGGCTCTCGGAGGTGGGATGCGCCGATGTTACTCGTCACGTATTATATTGTCTCGACTTACTGCCCTAGTTTGCCTTTCATTGCAGGCTATTTTGATGCAAATTGGTCCTTTTCTCTTACGTAGACGGTCTCGATTATATTTTTATGCTCCAATCATCATTAGCTCATTTTCTCTCATTCTCTCTCTCTCTCTCTCTCTCTCTGTGTGTTTATCTATCTGCCTATCTATCTATCTGTCTATTTATCTATCTATCTATCTATCTATCTATCTATCTATCTATCTATCTATCCATATCTATATCTATCTAACTATCTATCATTCTATCTATTTCTCCCATTCTTTTTGAGACGAGGGTAGAGGACACACACATTAAGATGAAGCTTCAGCGTAATAACGTGACGCTGAAGGGTCGCCCGGACGCTTGATATATCTTTTGCACCCGAAACCTGTCTCATTTGTCTTCTCGGACACAGCGGAGGATAGAAGGCGGAGACAGGATAGCATGCGGGGAGTTTCCAGCCATCGCCAGGAACGGATTCTCTCAAAGGCTGTTGTGGCGGAGCGATACAAGACCATCTCCTTAAGGGGCGAATATGGGTGGATTCCTCAAGCTTGTTATGAAAGGATTTGTGTTGAGATTTGTTTCTTCAGGGGATTTTCGAGTATTACTACTACTTCTACTACTACTACTACTACTACTACAGCAAGAACAACAGCAATATTAAGAACTGCATGTTTCGTAGGCGCTCATCTCTCTTGTGCCTGTGATGTGTAAGAATCCAGTACCTGGGAACACAGAGAAGGTGCATGCCATCTGGGTTACCACAGGGTCCCTATTCTCCAACCTTTTCGCGTTCAAGTCCACATATTAGACAAGGCTTTCGTAGGCGTTTTGAGCATTTCCAGGTGTACATTTATGACCCTGGTGGTAGTTTGATCCTTCTTCTGTACCATGAACGTGATAAAACTTTCATGAAGGCCTGATTAATCTTCTTTTCGGCCTTTGGAAATACTTGATGTGGGAGGTGGAAGCGTCTGAGAATACCGTCTCAGTTTACCATTTCTCGACCAGCCTTTTTTTTTTATACCAAAGGAGGCAGCTCAAAGGCACACGCACAAAAAAAAAATAATGAAAAAAAAAGCCCGCTACTTGCTGCTCCTAAAAAGATTACAGAGTAGCCAAAAGAGAGGTCAATTCCGGGAGGAGAGGTGTCCTGATACCCTCCTCTTGAACTGCTGAACTCCTGAACGAGGAGGATGCACAACTGGGTCGGCTTGGCTCTGAGTGCTCCGGCCTAAATCGAACCAGGGCCCGAAATTCGTTGCTAGGCGTGCTAACTTTTTTTTTTTACAACAAAGGAGATAGCTCAAGGGCAGAAAAAAAAAAACAATAATAAAAAAGCCCGCTACTCGCTGCTCCTAAAAAAAGAATCAAAAGAGGTGGCCGAAAGAGAGGTCAATTTCGGAAGCTCCAAAACGGTAGGAGGAGAAACACAAAATGAGCAGAAGAGAGAAGCAAAGGCCGGAGAAACTTCACCTCGCCCAGCGCCCAACAAGAACAACGGCAAACAGTGAATCTACAATGCCTTAATTACACACAAGGCAGCGGAGGTGAATCAATATGCCTTGAAAAGTTTCGTCATTAGCATTGGCGGCCGTTATTTCTCCAACTTGGGAAAGCTCCTCAAGACTGCCTCCTTTCACCCGTTTTTTCTTCCTCTTATCCAATTTAATTTTGATTTTCCTGGAGCGTTCTTTTCGTTTTAGCATTGCCACTTTACGTCGTTGCCCTTTGTCCCGTTATCGGCTGTATATGCTCTGCACACCACCATCTGCTCAACTCCGATTTAGTGTTCTTAGTGTTAAGAATACATGTTTTGACGCGGCCACCATTCAGATATAAGTTCTCTGTAATTCAACTTTATTTACGCCTAGTTTGTGTGTCGAACTGATGTTTTATGGTCCCAGTTTAAGGTTTTCGTTAGCTAGAAATGGGCATGACTTGTTACTTACGGCAGGGGAATCTATTATCAAGCTCCACAAGATTTATCAAACGTCGACCAAAGGAGTGGACCAGCTAGCGAAATGTGATAAATGCCTTGGATCGCTCGGCGTAGCATGCCAGGATTGTTGTGTGGCATTGTTTGTGTCCACGCTGCAAACACAGGACTTGACTGAGGTGGGGTGTGCCAGGCGGGTTGTTGTCACGTCACCATGCCAACTCTCAACGGTTTGAATTCTTAGCATTTTATTTCAAGGGCTGTATTCTGAGTCTCAATGAAAAAAAGAAAAAAATTGCTTGACTCATTTCGGAAACTTTCAAGTCTTGACTGAATATAAAAACCTGCAATGTGAACGCATTTCATGGTTGTACTGTTTGTTGATTTCTATATTTTTAAGCTAAAATATCATCATGAAGAGACCCTGTTTAGGTCTGCTCTATTTTGTGGTTTTCAAGGGTTCGAATAGCTCCGTTGATGCCTTTCAAATGACTCTGTAGTTAGTTTCATTAGTGTGGAAGCATTACATGGTACTTTGGCTTCCGTTGTACAGTATTATCCCAAAGCTGAGAGAAACATTTCCGTGTGCCTTTCTATCCGTCCATTGATATCATTTCCCTGAAGAGGGGAGTAAGGGCTCACTGAGTCTTCCCTTTACCTGCGTCACTGCTGCGCCTGACCGCTTTGAAGTAACCGTGATCAAAACACCGCGTTGAGTCCCTCGCCCGTCGTGTACGAGACGTGCAAGTGTGCCTCATTCCACGCCGCTCCCATCCTCGCCAACAGCCACACAACCTTCATGGATGCATGGACATCGAAAACGAAATGTTGTGTTAAAATATTCTAGCTATGGACGAGTTTAATGAAGCGTTTCTGTGGTTTCCTCTATTAATAAAAATGCATATTCATATTTTCACTTGTATTTTATTCACACACTATGTATTCGAGTCAGCAATTAGCCAGCTACCTTTGGTGCTTGCTTTTCACTACCTTTCCGGGGAGCAGCGCGGCCCCGCCAGCTGATGGTGCCGGGGCGCGTCTGGCTCGTGGCCTTTAAGCGGCAAGTCGTGCCTCCTCTGTCCAGCCGAGCATTTCACGGCACGAGTGATTGACGCTCCTGACTTGAGTGGACCAGCGACACTCTGGGCCAGTGCGTGTATCGTAGTGCCCCGCTAGCTGCACTGTGTCCCGTCAGGTGTGATGGTAAGTATTTAGTAAACGGTATTCGATATTCCGAGTCACAAGTTTTGAAATGATCAACATTCACAAAATCACCGGCCACGGCCAAAGAGAGGTTGTTTTTCTATGCCATGCAAATATTTTACCATTTTTTCCAGCTTTAATTCGTAGAGTGGAAAGAAAAATTCTAACGATGAAAATTAAAAAAGCGAAAATGTGAAATACTCAGTTTTAATAAATGACCGATATGAGTGATTTCAAATAAAACGTCAAGGAGCGACTTCAACTGTACACAAAAACAAAACAAAAACAACAAAAAACGATCCTTCCGCGCCCGACGGGAAGGTCGCCGCCGCCATCGACCAGTCCCTCTTAATAGCCCCATTATGCCTTCGGTTAGCACTTAAGGGAAAGAGAATTCTGTACTCTACACGCGGGCTTTCAGTTATTCATCAGCGTATTTGGATATCCCAACCTTCCTGAGCGGCATGGAGTGAGGCCACACCTGAACCATAAAAGAGACACGTCACATGTTAAGCGTAAACCTCCCACGCTCACACAGAAACTTCTCCATTATTTGTGAGGAATTGTAAAACCGATGCGACACTCTTCAAACCATTCCCAAACGCCTTCAGACACAAGAGGCCGCGACGTCCTCCCGCCTGCATAAGCACGACAATGTCACACAGCATCGCGCCTCGTTGCCGTACAGGGGAAATACTGTGGCGGCCACGGACTCCTTTAGGCAACACCGTTTGTATATAGAGAAAAACTATTACACCTTTTTCAGCCGCTGCCGCGCCTCTGTGTCGGTCTCTTTAGTGCCAGTGGATGATTTGGAGTGCCGTGTGGCAGCGAAAGTTTTCCTGCACATGTGTTGCGATATATATACTTTTTTTTATTTGACGAATAGTTGCAAGCTTCAACACCACAATGCATCCACACAGAGAGGAATAAACAGTATATGTGAATAAACGAT
>NC_066534.1:14578218-14628218 GCF_024679095.1 Eriocheir sinensis | reverse complement strand
TATATTATTATTATTATTATTATTATTATTATTATTATTATTATTATTATTATTATTATTATTATTATTATTATTATTATTATTATTATTATTATTATTATTATTATTATTATTATTATTATAATTCTTCTTCTTCTTCTTCTTCTTCTTTTTCTTTTTCTTGTAGTTGTTGTTGTTGTTGTTGTTGTTGTTGTTGTTGTTGTTGTTGTTGTTGTTGTTGTTATTATTATTATTATTGTTTGGCTTCGGTCAAACTCCCACGGGACAGGGTATTGGCCTGTAGCATAAAATGAAAACTTTCACTGTCTGATTAGCAGCGAAGTGGCGGAAATGATTTAATGAAAATATGTTTCGATATTTAGAAATTCGTTTGCGTAAATTATATTTAAATAAATATTACACGTGGGCAATTATTGAATATAATTAACGCAACGTGTTGATTTGTAATGTGATGAAAATTTTAAATGTTAACTGTGCTTTACCCTTGCCAACTGAGTCTATCAAATGCAGGTAATTTAAATGTGATTAGTTATGGATGTGCATTTTGTTACCAAATCCGACTGGCCTTCACTGAATTTAAACTTTTCTCTTGTGATGCACACACACACCCGTGGAGAACGAGGAACAGTTTTGAGACACCTCAGGACGCGGTGTTATATATATATATATATATATATATATATATATATATATATATATATATATATATATATATATATATGTAACACACACACACACACACACACACACACACACACACACACACACACACACACACACACACACACACACACACACACACACGCACACACACATACACACATACATTGCATACATACACACAATCGTACATTCATACATACATACATATATACATACATACCAGGGATGGAGTGAATACAAGAATTGTTGATTCGAATGTGAATACTTCAAATTCCAACGAATACTAATACGAATTTGAATACACTGAAATGGTTTTCATTCGAATACAAATACGAATACTGCTTGAAAGTATTCATGAATTCTTTCATGGCTACTTTTTTTGAAAGGTACCTTCTTGACGTAACTGGGCATAGCAGTGTTCCTAAGTTTTGCAACAGTAAATTAAATTCATGACCGTGAACTCCATGCGAAGATTACACGTCCGCCGAGGAGGCTGGAGCTGTAAAGACCAAGGGCTGTTATTTCTGATAATGTATTTTAAAGTATTCGTCAGATTATTCGCTGAATATAAATACTTTTCCCTTGTATTCGAATATGAATGAGAATACTTTGATTTCTATCACTTATTATTCGAATACGAATACTGACACCTAAATACGGCATTCAATTATGTTCGAATACGAATACCGAATTCGAATACCCCATCCCTGATACATACATACGTACACTCAAACTTACATACATACATACATACATACGTACATACATACATACATGCACTCAGTTATATTCATAGACACATACATACATGCATACATACATACATACATACATACGTACATACATACATACATGCACTCAGTCATATTCATAGACACATACATACATACATACATACATACATACATACATACGTTCTTACATACATACGTACATACATACATGCATACATACATACATTAACGAAAACATAATTGAATCCGCCTGTGTCAGTGAACCAGCAGCAGCGCGGGCCATATGGGGTCAGTCAGCTCGGCCGCCTGGTGACGAGAGGCTCGTGGCCGGCACAATATTTTCTGCCCTTAGTGATAAAACGGCGCAGTTTTCCTGCCTTTAGCAAATGCCTCCCGCGCCACCTTCAGTCATGACTCAATATCTCCAAACCATTATGCGGCTTTGGAAACGCTGAAAGCATTTTCAAGATTTAATCAAATCGTGATTTGTTACTAAAAAGTTGTAGCTTTTGTTATTTTCCAAAGCATATTGTTTGTAATCTTGTCTTGCGTGAATTTTGATGAAAATGTGCCAGTAAGAACATGTCTGTGGCGGCTACACGCTGCCAGCATGGTGTGCGTGTGGGCGAAGCAGCATGGTCGAGGTCACCTACACGTGTGACTGCCGGCAGCATGTTGTATCTTGTATTGTTCGGTAAAACATCATAATTGCGAACCAAAATTAATGGGAAATCTTATGAGAGCTGAACATATTTTTCGCCGCACCGATTACTGGCCGTGATATTCAATCATTCACAGACATGTTGGCGCCATGTTGCTCATTACAAAAACAGCAGCAAGCATTTTAACCAAGATTAGCGCCGGAGTGTAGGATATGATTTGCATTTATTATAAAATCGTCGTATGAGCAGTGCATGCATTTATGATATTGAAAGAGTGGACAGTGTTTGAAAGCAATAACCCCTCGGCTCCCATGGACACCTCTCGGGGCATGCGCAGACCGCACGGGCTTGTGTTTGCATGATCATCACTCGACGTGGTGTTTCTATGTTTTGTAAAAATCTGTATTATCATGTTTGTGTGAACGATTATAAACAAACACTCCTTCGCTAATGGCACAAGTGCGAGTGTAATTTTAAACTATGAAAAGAATATGAGTAGGACCAATAAACAAGAGGTCCTCGCCACCTGCTTATCTGCCAGTTTGTATATCTGTCTGGCTATCTCTCAATCTGCGTTTGTCTGTTTGGCTGTTTGTCAGTCATCTCTCTCTCTCTCTCTCTCTCTCTCTCACCACTTTCTCTTTGCTGTCTTACTTGTAGCGTGCAACCACAATGAAGATAAAAGGCGGTGATACAGCGGTAGATCAAAGGCAGTGTTTTGCTATTGTTACTTTTGCAAAACTGTTACTTCGTTGATTATTTTTTCTCCTGCATGACCAGGAAATGCTCCGATAGTAAAGAATCTTCGTTGGACTTGAGGGAGTGCGCAGCAAAGCTCTCTATAGTGTGAACCGTCATGGGGAGCTCAACGCGGGAAAGTTATAAATATTGGATACAGTTAGTCATGGTTTATGAGTCTGCACTGACACGTTACTTTCTGCTGTTTAGTCATGTCGTCCGTGATTCGCAAACACAACGAGATGAAGATAATCCTGCGTTACTAGAAACACTGCAGCAATGTTTGGTATTTTTTATAGGTGACCTGACAAAAAAAAATAATGTGCTTACACTGCTGAATTTTCAAGAAACTATGCAGTATGTTACCGTATATCTGAAATCTAGCAGCAACAAATGAATGTATTTGAAACTTATTAATTTGGTTATTATTTTCTCCCATTAAATTTATCTTGGGTATAGCGCGAAACAGAAAAGTGAGCGTTGTTTTCATGTTGTTGGGAAGGTATTGTTGAAAAGTGAATTAACCAAAATAGTGTCACTGACAAAGCGGAATCATCGTTGTTTTTCGAGTGTTTCCGTGTACCACATTTTCTAGGCAAACATCTGTATCGCCAGTAGGGATGGGTGGAAGCGAAATTCTATAATGCAAACCTTGTTTTCTTTGCAGGTAATTGAGTTGTGGAGCGCTGCAGTAAATTGCCAGTCGTGTTGGGACGCGGTAAGTGTTTTATATGCAGTGTTTGGGTATGTAGGTAGTCGTGAAAGGAAAATGAATTAACAGTAATATAAAACAAGTATTATAAATATTATTTTAAGGTTGTGGGGAAGCGATGACTTGTTTACACTACGGCCTTAGGTATTTCAACAATGGATCAATATGCTTGACGCTGCAAAGAAATATTGTTAGAAGTGAGTTATAAGGCAGCTCTTTAACTCAACTTCTTTGTGCTCCTGTGCAAGTTAGTAGCTCCTTATCTAACGGTTGTACTTCCTGTTGGATTTATTTTAGTTGTGGCTTTACTTTAAGATGTAAGATATTTGGACACTTGCCATGCTTGATTGTGTTGCCTATAATAATAGCAATGAACCATCCGTCAGACATGCTTGATGCCTTGTATGATTAACCTAATTATGATAAGCTTGTGACGGAGAATACATCTTAATTGATATACGCAAACAAGGACGAGAGTATCAAGGCTCCTTGCCGCGGGAAATTGACTTTTCTTTTGCTGTATCTATCACCTTCATGCTGGTGGTGCAGGAGCAGATTTTTTTTTTTCATGGATAGAATGATAATTTTTGGAAATGTGTAAATTTAACGAAGTTCTGCATTTTGACGTACGCTTCGACGAACGAATAATTTTAATGATGGAACTGCTAGTAATTACAGTAAATGAGGGACTAATTGATGAAGTAAGGTAATTGTGAAAGGATGTTTTTCAGTGCATTAAACGTAATTACCTCGCGGAGAAGCAAGAAAAAAAAATTAAGGCCGTGTTCAATAAGCCATTCTTACCTAACAGCCTAGTTTAACAAATGAGCAGCCAAAAAATAATAAACCGTAAATATTTGTACGATCACATTTTTCCTGCAGCGGTAGATTTTGATTTTCGCTGTTGCAGATATCACAATTTTCGCTGTTGCAGATATCACAATTTCGGTTCGTATGTGTTGGCAAAAGCTTATTAACGGGACGTGTATCGCGAGTGAATTCGTATCGACAAAATATCATGAAACCAATTGTATTATTTAGGTACAAACGACACAGTTCATAGTTTTAAAATGTAGGATATGTGGGACAGATTCAACACCAATTACTAACCACGCAGCAAACATCACAAAACCAACCCTAAAAGAGTTGATGAACTGTAACTTTCGTGTGTTAGCCACGCGACAACGCTCTCGGCAGGAGGGTTTGCGTTGAGGCGCCGCTCCCGTCGCTGGTGGTGGCGGCGGGGCGCGGTGAGCGAGGCCCGGGGGATCGATGTGCTCGCGACGGCCAAAGGTGGCGGCGGCGACGGAGGCGGAGGCGGCGGTGGCAGGGCGGCAGGTGTTTATGATGTAGGGCGGCAGCTGGTGTTGGGCGATGTTGATGTTTTTTTGTTTTGCGGTGCTGCGTGTTTCGATGTGTTGGTGTCAGCGATCCCCAATTTTTGGCTATCGGCGAACTTTACGTTACTCTGATGAATCAATGTAGTGTGTCGATGATAGTAATTGGATACCCTTGGTGTGGAAACATAAATGAAATATGTTTTCCCACACTGCACGTGGGAGGTTTTGAAATAAATGCGAACCGTTATGGGGACAGGTATTGGACATCAATTTCATCATTCAAGTAAATTGTGAAAGCTTTGAAAAAGAAAATGATATAGACAGGATAATATTATGTTGCTCTAGAAAAAAAATGGAAAATATTAAGTGGAGGAATCAACGCGTCAGTTTTTTCTTTTCCATATGCATTTTTAAAACTGGTTGATTATGACGGAACGGAAGTCTTCAGAACAGCAGTAAATTGCACTTGTCAGTTTTGTTGGTTAAAAAGTATATATTTTTATTAAGTATGATGATTCAAAACATCTTGGCGCAAATTAATGCATATTTATGGTGGCTCAGAAAATAACAAATATGAGAAAACTCGTTAGGTCATGCACAGCCAGCACTGCACATGACATCTTATTACCGGTATTATGGCCTTCTTTTCTTATTTTTTTCTTATTTTTCTTCTCGTTCTCATGATAACAATGGTTGTGGAAGCAATAATAATAACAATAACAATAATAATAATAATAATAATAATGATAATAATATTGATAATAATGATGAAAACAATTGATATTTATTAATACTTATTTCTTCTTTGTTTTCCTTCTTCTTCTTATTATTATTGTTATCATCATCATCACCATTATTATTATTATTTTATTATTATTTTTATTATTATTATTATTATTATTATTATTATTATTATTATTATTATTATTATTATTATTATTATTATTATTATTATTATTATTATTATTATTATTATTATTATTATTATTATTATTATTATTATTATTATTATTATTATTATTATTATTATTATTATTATTATTATTATTATTATTATTATCATCAGTATTATTATTATCATTATTATCATTATTATTAATATTATTATTGCAATTATTAATATTATTATGATTAGCGACAATATTATTATGAGGACGTTCCCTTTATCCTCCATCCTGTTCTGGGCAGCGTGTTGTTTGTCCTCGCGCTGAGGGATGTTATCTTTTCGCGCGGGAATGGTCTTGGGTACACTCCGAGCTGCCGGACGCCTCCCGAGGGGCCGCGGAAATACACAGTCCTGGTAAAATATTAGTCCGCACGCTGATTGATCCGGCACGGCGGCGGCGACGCTTTTGAGTCCGTTGAGAGACGTAAAGGTCGGCTTCCGTGCCGGCGGCCACTAGGAATCGGGCTTATGAAATACTGGTATATGCTTACAACTGAAATAAGTGATTTTTTTTTATACATTTTCGTCTTGAGTTACGCTCCTCTGTGCACCCAGCCTCTCATTCTGATACGTCATGATGGCTGCATATCTGCTGCTGTACTGTAAAGGCGCCTCCTGGTTGATTCATCCCTGAATACTGGGATATCTCACTCTGGCATGTCCACGGAAGGGAAAAAATAACTTTAATCGTATTTTCAGTTTTACAACGATTCACAGGTTTCATGAATATTGTCCAGTATATACATTATAGCACCACGAAATTCAGTGATGTTTTATTAATTTGCATATTTTTCGCTTCCCGTAAGGCGACTTAGTGTTTGTTATCCTCATTTCGAAGTGCATGCTAAACTGCACTAAATTCGTCAAAGAAAAGTAGATAGACTGTTTTACAGATATCGTCCTCAAAGATTCATACTCTGATGAGGTGACTTGCTGATATAACATAGATCATATGAAGACTTGATTCTCTGTACCTCCCGCCGCCGTGCACGTAACCAGAGGAAGGAGAGAAACCACTCCTCCATGAGCCCCTACAGTCACGGAGGGGCGGCCACGCCTCGCCCATATGTCTGGAGCGGAGATTCTGCCTGTTTCATCAAGGCTCTTCGGAAGAACTCAAATTTGGACGTGCTTATTTTTCAGGATTAAGAGCCAAGCGAAAAAGAGTTTATGCGACCTGTATTGGCCACTCTACTCTATTTAGGAGGAGTAAGTAGAGGGCTTTTTTTTCATTATTGTTTTTTTTTTTTTTTCGCTCTTGCACTGTTCTCTGCTGAAAAAAAAAATGAGCGGGTAACTTTTTGCAGCAGGGGATGCCGGATGAAGCTCAAGTTGTGGAAATAACTTGCGGTGTGTCCATAAAGTAGTCGAATCCATCGAGCCTTTTATTCCTTTGTTATAGTAGTTTACCTGTTGCCACGCTTTGCATCAATTATATCGATGGCTCCACACTGCTGAACCGTCCAAGTAGGCTTTGCCGTAATAATGCAGCGTTGATCTTTCCTCGGACGAAGCTGCATCACACTCACTCAGGCCACGGAGAGTTCCATCCTGTGGTGCATATAAATGTCTATTAGAGCCTCCTCAGCAGCAGATCAGGGAAGTTGTCTGATCACAAAAACACGTGAAAACACTTACCCAAAATATATTTTCAGAGTATTTTATTGTTCAATGATTATTATGCATGTCAGTTGCCACGATTGCTACTTTGAAGAGGGCAGTATTTTTAGGATATAATTTAACTCTAAACAATGATTGCGCTTAATTAGCCCGAATCTGAACTCTTGCTATGCTTATCGGCTATAAACACCTCACGTCCTCATTATCTGGAACAACCGCGGAACGCTAATAAGACATTATTTTGGGAAATGGCTTCATGAAATGTGACGGATTCCGTCTTTAAAGTTGAGGTACCACGGCGTCTCCGTCAGGTGAAAATGTAGCGAGCGTGGATTAAAAGACTGGGAGTGTAAGACTTCATAATTCAGGAACAGTTAACTAATTGATGATGGAAAGAGAAACGTTAAAAGCTCTCAGGGAAGATTTACACAATGAACAAGAAAAAATGAATGCGTTGATTCGAATAAAATATGTAATGATGAACTCGAAATATTCCAGCAAATGGAAGGATAAGGAATCTCAAAGAAAGTTAATATACGATAATGGAAGAACTTTTAGGAGGGAAAGGAAAGCAAGGGAGTGGAAACATTAAAGAAGGGAAAAAAAGATTGAACAGTAAGGGACTAACTAAAAATTCGTTTTGGTATATACAGTATTTATACAAAGAGCGCAATAAGAGAAGGGTAGGGAACTGGGAACTGGGGTGCAGCCCGGCAAAAATGGAAGAAAGCGAGAGCAGAACAGAAGAAAAATAAACACAGAGGAAAAGAAATGAGCGAGGAGAATGTCTGAAGGGTGCAGAGACGTAAAAATTGGAAGAAATAGGAAGAGGAGTGTGTATCTTCAACAATGTGTGTGTGTGTGTGTGTGTGTGTGTGTGTGTGTGTGTGTGTGTGTGTTTATATATACAGAGAAGTATCATATGTTCTTTATTCTCTCGTATAGGCGTCAGGGGAAAATAAATGGAGTTTGATATTTTAAGAGTGTAATAACGTAATTTTTTTTTCAAAGAATGTTCAAATCCCAGGTATTTGTGTTATGCAATCGTTGTTCTCTTCACCCCTGCCCTTCCTCCTCCGTCAAAATTAACCTTTTTTTCTTTATTTTTCCTCATCACATTTGCATCAAAGCTTCATTTTATATAACTGTGTGTGTGTGTGCACCCCAACAAACACACACACACACACACACACACACACACACACACACACACACACACACACACAGTTATATATAATGAAGCTCTGATGCAAGTTTGAGAAGTAAAAAAAAATAACAGTATAATAGAAGAAGGCTTTGGCAGAGGAGGAAGGGCAGGGGATACCTGGGATTAGAGCGTTCTTTAAATAAAAAAAAAAAACATTATTACAGTCTCAAATGATCGGTTTCCAATTTATTTTGCTGTAATTTTCCCCTGACGCCCTTAGGAGAAAATAAAGAACACACACACACACACACACACACACACACACACACACACACACACACACACACACACACACACACACACACACACACACACACACACACACACACACACACACACACACACACACACACACACACACACACACACACACACACACACACACACACACACACACACACACACACACACACACACACACACACACACACACACACACACACACACACACACACACACACACACACACACACACACACACACACACACACACACACACACACACACACACACACACACACACACACACACACACTCAGTTATATAAAATGAAGCTCTGACTGCATTATTACATTCTAAAATTATATCAAACTTTTATTCACTCTTACTGCATTCTCCCCCAATGCCCTCGGGGAAGGATAAAGAACAATGGCGCCTCTGTGATACTAACGCCTCGCCTAGTTGGTTTAGAATGCTGCCTCTATTGCGTTACTAAGGAAAAACTTTACCGTCCAGCATAAGAAGAGAGAACAAACTTTTTAATGGACCGTCTGAAGTTAGGTCTCTGAGTGCTTGGAACTTCCCCCGCGGACCACTCCCAGGTGGTTAAATGTTCCTTGCCCGCCTGGTTAGGTCACGAATCGGAATACTACATTCCACATGAGTAAAAAAATAACATGCCTAAGATGCCCATTGTTTGAAGCGTTGGGATCCTTTTTCTTGCTCCTCCAGTTCTCCATTGTGTCGTTTGTGTAAGGCATCTAGATTGTGCCTCAGGAATTCTACTTGTTTCACTATTCCGTCCTGACTTAACCGTGGTTCTCTCTCTCTCTCTCTCTCTCTCTCTCTCTCTCTCTCTCTCTCTCTCTCTATATCTATATCTATATATATATATAAATATATATATATATATATATATATATATATATATATATCCCATGACCTATACTACGTTTTAAACATAAAGTGTATATTATTTTATTTGTACAAAATTTATAGGCAATGTCTGTATGTAATACTTCACCATCAACAATAAAATAATTCCGGGCCTGGTGAACACAATGCCTGCCGCCCCAACGCCAAAGCTGCGTCAATCATCACGCATAAACGGCATGCTTGCATCGCTTATGTTTTCAGGAAACACTGGAATATATTTTATTATTTTGGTAATAATGGCATGAAATTAGCCATTAATATTAATATATATATATATATATATATATATATATATATATATATATATATATATATATATATATATATATATATATATATATGAATAAAAATTATAAAAAGATGAAAGTAAGTAGCTAAGGAAGTTATCAATGAATTTATGAAGGAAAGGATGACGGAAGGAAGAAGGGTAGGAAGGTAGGAAGGAAGAAAGGAAGGCAGGAAAGAAGGAACGAAGGAAGGAAGGAGGGAGGGAGGGAGGAAAGGAAGGAGGGAAGGAAGGAAGGAAGGAAGGAAGGAAGGAAGGATTTAAGAAGAGCAGGCAGGCAGGGAGGTAAGTAAAAAATATATGAAGTAAGAAAGAAAGAAAGAAAGAAAGAAAGAAAGAAAGAAAGAAAGAAAGAAAGAAAAAAAAGAAAAAAAGAAGCAATAAATTGAAGGAAGACAGACAAAGGCAATCAGACAGGCAGAAAGAAAGGCAGAAAGAAGGGAAGAAAGTAAGAAAGAAAGGAAATGGGAAACAGAACTCCATGGAACTATGAAGTGGGTGGGTGAATGAAGGCATGGGTGGAGAGCTACATGGATGAACAGAGAAATAGACAGACAAATAGATAAACGCATAAGTAGGCAAATGGATTGACTAATAGACATACGTATAAACATATATTCATGCATACGATCATGTAATGCATATTTTGAAAAACGATACCTTACCTTATCGACGTGCCGCATCCACCAGGACTTCGGCAACCATGGAGCGCCACCTGATTCCATTTTTTTTTTTACAGCAGAGGAGACAGTGGAAGGTCGTAAAGAAATAAAACAATATGAAAAAAAAAAAACTACTTACTGCTCCTAAATAGAGTGGCGAAAACGAGAAATCAGTTTCGGGAGGAGCGGTGTCCTGATACCCTCCTCTTGAAAGAGTTTAAGTCGTAGGCAAGTCTTGTTAGCTGCAACACCTCAGCAGGCTTAAGATGTCCTCCCGCCACTCTCGTCACGCCATCCATAAATTTCTCTCTCTGTCGTCCCCTTGCTCTTCTGCCTTCCACCATCCCAGTCAACACCACAGCCTCCATCTCATTCCTCCACCATCCCAGTCAACACCACAGCCTCCATCTCATTCCTCCACCATCCCAGTCAACACCACAGCCTCCATCTCATCCCTCCACTATCCCAATCAAAACCACAGCCTCCATCTCATTCCTCCACCATCCCAGTCAACACCACAGCCTCCATCTCATTCTTCCACCATTCCAGTCAACACCACAGCCTCCATCTCATTCCTACACCATCCCAGTCAACACCACAGCCTCCATCTCATTCCTCCACCATCCCAGTCAACACCACAGCCTTCATCTCACTCCTCCACCATCCCAGTCAACACCACAGCCTCCATCTCATTCCTCCACCATCCCAGTCAACACCACAGCCTCCATCTCATTCCTACACCATCCCAGTCAACACCACAGCCTCCATCTCATTCCTCCACCATATCAGTCAACACCACAGCCTCCATCTCATTCCTACACCATCCCAGTCAACACCACAGCCTCCATCTCATTCCTACACCATCCCAGTCAACACCACAGCCTCCATCTCATTCCTCCACCATATCAGTCAACACCACAGCCTCCATCTCATTCCTCCACCATCCCAGTCAACACCACAGCCTTCATCTCATCCCTCCACTATCCCAGTCAACACCACAGCCTCCATCTCATTCCTCCACCATCCCAGTCAACACCACAGCCTCCATCTCATTCTTCCACCATCCCAGTCAACACCACAGCCTCCACCTCATCCATCCACTATCCCAGTCAACACCGCAGCCTCCATCTCATTCTTCCTCATTACATGTCCGAGAAATCTCCTTTGTCGTCTCACCACTCCCATCTGCCTCAGCAAATCCTCATTAGTTCTTCTCGCTGTCCAAGGTATCTTCAAAATTCTCCTCCATAACCACATTTCAGCTGCTTTCAACTTTTCTTGCATTTTTCTGTTCACCGTACAAGTTTCACATCCATACAGCAATGTTGACCATATAAATGTTTTTGCTGCCCGCTTCTAATTCCTTTAAACAACTTTCTATTCGTCAGATAAACCTTCATCCTCGTAAGTGCACTCTTTGCAATGCTAATTCTCATTCTAATTTCCTTTTCACATCTGCAGTCTTCTGTTATCAAGCTCCTTAGATAAGAAAACTTTGACACCTGCTCTATTCTCCTTCCTCTCACCTCTATTCTCGAACAGATAGATAGATCCATAATTAACAAAATCTCTACGAAAAAGATAATCGACTAACCGACAATTCTCTTTGAAGTAAACAATAAGTATAGAGATATTGAAGATGAATAAGGAGAGATAAGTGAGTAAACAGGTTGGTGGGTAAGCTGTCAATAGTTCTTCGCATTCTTGGCTAATTTCTCGTGATGGGCGTCCAATCTGTTCGATCACCCCGCGGCGCATTGCTTCTGGCACTTAATTTTTGTCAAGGGGAATTAAGCAGATGAGTTTTCTCGCTGCTCGTGGGCGGGGAATGGAATGCCTCCGGGCTAGAATGTTCTCAACCTGTTCTTGGGGAGGAAAATGACGAGCGTAACTCATTATAATATTAAAGCGAGGATTTGCAAATTGTTGTTGGACGCGTCATGATTGGATGGCGCGTCACAAGATTAAGAGGGACGGTGAAGGTAAGTTAATTTTGTATATTGGCAACCGACATCCAATTTTTTTACGTGAATATAATTTTTTTTTCTATCACGACACAAGACATCCAAACACAACGATAAATACCGTCTTGGCAACATGCTCTGGCTAAGAAAACCGACATGTCAAAGCGTTGCCAAATTTAGTTACAGAAGTGCTTTGATACTTTCCTTTTGAATGAGTAAGGATGGATGCGGAGAGTTTAACTTCAGAAGTATCTATTGAAACAGCTGCTTGAATCAGAAAAGTTTCTAGATCGGAAACAGCTTTAAACAAAGTTATTAGAACAAGAAGAGTTTGCTACAAACAAAACGATTTTTTTTTTTGATTGGCTGGCGAATTGCATGCCTGCCTGCCTGCCTGCCTGCCTGCCTGCTTGCCAGCCTGCCTGACTGAAAGACGTAAAAAAAAAATATACAAAAAGGTAAATAATCAGACAGACCGACAAAAACACGACCAACGCTGCTTGAACTAACTTAACGAATCATTCATCGCCCGGAACCAAAAGATAAACCGAGAAAGTGTTTTCAGCTTACTTTGTCTACTGTGATGTCAGTCATTCTGCTTGTCTGTCTATCTGTGTATGTGTGTGTCTGTGAGGGGGGGGGGGGGTAGGGAGGCGGTGGTTGAGTGGATAGCGTGACGGCTTCTCGTCACACTTTCTCGGTTTATCTTTTGGTTCCAGGCGATGAATGACTCGTTCAATTAGCTCAAGCAGCGTTGGTCGTGTTTTCCTGTTTGTCCGTCTGATTATCTGCCTTTTTGTATATTTTTAACGTCTTTCAGTCAGTCAGTCAGTCAGTCAGGCAGGCAGTCAGTCAGTCAGTCAGGCAGGCAGTCAGTCAGGCAGGCAGTCAGTCAGGCAGGCAGGCAGGCAGGCAGATGGCATTAGCAATTGAATTAACCAGTGTCGACTCTTTGCCTTTGCCTGATTGTCTTTTCAATCATTCTCTCTCTCTCTCTCTCTCTCTCTCTCTCTCTCTCTCTCTCTCTCTCTCTCTCTCTCTCTCTCTCTCTCTCTCTCTCTCTCTCTCAGGCTCTCTCTCTCTCTCTCTCTCTCTCTCTCTCTCTCTCTCTCTCTCTCTCTCTCTCTCTCTCTCTCTCTCTCTCTCTCTCTCTCTCTCTTTTTGCATGTCCAGCTCTGTGTGTCAGTATCAGACGGTCAACAGCCTATCTGACAATTCAATATTAGATTAAAATTAAATAAATATGAAACTGATTCTTATAATGTAGGGAACACATTTTCACGTTTCCATCATCAAACAAATTCCAGTCCTCGGATGCTGTAACAAGTTTATTTAGTTAATTTTCTTATTTCCAGTTTTTAATAGTTTTCCCAGTTATTCCTTTTTCCATCGCCTGTTAATGTGACGTGTTGTCCTATAGTCTGTTCACGGAGCCTGTTCATCTGGCGCCTACGCAGCGTTTGTTACGGCTCCTGTGATTGGCTGCACCCCTCCCTCACTCACATGCCATTCATGTCCGCCGTGACGCTACACACTTGTATTTTCTTCGTCATAGCTCGTCTCTTATTCACAACAGACCACTTTAGTTGGTACCGTTGGACTCGGCAGTAATTGCGCAGCTCAGTTATAGTGTTCTAAACTAGATAAAATAAAACATAAAGGAAATGTGATGAGTTGAAGTCACAAGACAGCTACGAAATGTTTATAACACGGTTTACTTATCATCGTTTTTCTCAGCAGTCTTTGAACTAGGGTTGAAATAAATAATTTCATCTCATAGAGCAAAGTCTCCTGAACGCTATGGTACGATCAGATTATAGACAAAACGTGACATGAGCATAACACAGAACGGTTTCTAAGGATGTGTACAGCGACGACGCATGACTGCCCGCTGCCTGGCCGCCTGCCGGCCGCCGCTTGTGGTGAATTAGGCTATTTTTCGTCTCCTTATTTCTTTCGCTGCATTCATCGTCAACAAACGAAAACCCTTATGCATTATCCCAACTACAATAAAAAAAATTACTGATGAGTGCCCGAAACACACACACACACACACACACACACACACACACACACACAAATATATATATATATATATATATATATATATATATATATATATTATATATATTATATATTATATATTATATATATTATATCTATCTATCTATCTATCTATCTATATCTATCTATCTATCTATCTATCTATCTATCTATCTATATATATCTATATCTATATTTATATCTATATATATATATATATATATATATATATATATATATATATATCTATATATATATAACTAATTAATCTATTCTGCGTTCCTTATTTTTCCATTTACTTCTTTTCATTAACCTCCATGCTTGTCTTTTTGGTGCTGTTTTTATTCCAATGTATAACTAACTAATCTATTTTTCTTTCCTTATATTTTCTAGTTATTTCTTTTCATTAACTTTTATGCTTGTCTTTTTGGTACTTTTCTAATTCCAATCTACAACTAACTAATCTATCCTTTGTTCCTTTTATTTTCTAGTTATTTCTTTTATTTACTTGTATGCTCGTCTTTTTTATGCTTTTCTTATTCTGATTTATAACTAACTAATCTATTCTTCTTTCCATATTTTTCTATTTACTTCTTTTCATTAACTTCTATGCTCGTCTTTTCAGTACTTTCCTTATTCCAATCTATAACTAACTAATCTATCCTTCGTTCCTTTTACTTTCTAGTTATTTTTTTATTAACTTGTATGCCCGTCTTTTTGGTGCAATTATTATTCCAATCTATAACTAACTAATCTATTCTTCGTTCTTTATTTTCGAGGTATTTCTTTTATTAACTTCTATGCCTGTCTTTTTAGTGCTTCTCTTATTCCAATCTATAACTAACTAATCTATTTTTCTTTCCTTATATTTTTCTAGTTATTTATTTTCATTAACTTCTATGCTCGTCTTTTTGGTGCTTCTCTTATTCCAATCTATAACTAACTAATCTATTCTTTCCTTATTTTTCCAGATTTATTTTTATTTATTTTTATTAATTCGTATGCTCGTCTTTTGGGTACTTTTCTTATTCCAATCAATAACTAACTAAGCAATTCTTTCCTTATATTTTGTAGTTATTTCTTTTCATTATCTTCTATGCTCGTCTTTTTGGGTTCTTTTCTTATTCCAATTTATAACTAACTAATCTATTCCTCGTTCTTTATTTTCTAGTTATTTCTTTTCATTAATTTCTATGCCTGTCTTTTTTGGTACTTTTTTATTCCAATTTATAACTAACTAATCTATTCCTCGTACTTTATTTTCTAGTTATTTCTTTTCATTAACTTCTATGCCTGTCTTTTTTGGTACTTTTCTTATTCCAATGTATAACTAACTAATCTATTTTTCTTTATCTATATTTTCTAGTTATTTCTTTTCATTAACTTCTATGCTTGTCTTTTTTGGTTCTTTTCTTATTTCAGTCTATAACTAACTAATGTATCCTTCGTTCCTTATTTTTCTAGTTATTTCTTTTCATTAACTTGTATGCTTGTCTTTGTTAGTGTTTTTCTTATTTCAATTTATAAGTAACTAATCAATTCTTCGTTACATATTTTCGAGGTATTTCTTTTATTAACGTCTATGCCTCTCTTGTTTAGTGCTTTTCTTATTCCAATTCATAACTAACTGACCTATTCTTCTCTCCTTATTTTTCTAGTTATTTCTTTTTATTAACTTCTATGCTCATCTTTTTTGGTACTTTTCTTATTTCAATCTATAACTAACTAATCTACTTTTCTTTCCTTATATTTTTCTAGTTATTTCTTTTTATTAACTTCTATGCTTGTCTTTTTGGTGCTTCTCTTATTCCAATCTAGAACTAACTAATCTAGTCTTTCCTTATTTTTCCAGATATTTCTTTTTATTAATTCGTATGCTCGTCTTTTGGGTTCTTTTCTTATTCGAATCAATAACTAACTAATCTATTCTTTTCTTATATTTTCTAGTTATTTCTTTTCATTAACTTCTATGCTCGTCTTTTTGGGTTCTTTTCTTATTCCAATTTTTAACTAATCTATTCCCTGTTCCTTATATTTTCTAGCTATTTCTTATTATTAACTTGTATGCTTGTCTTTTTTGGTGCTTTTCTTTTTTCAATATATAACTAACTAATCAATTCTTTTTTCCATATTTTTTTATTTACTTCTTTTCATTAACTTCTATGCTCGTTTTTTAGTAGTTTCCTTATTCCAATCTATAACTAACTAATCTATTCTTCGTTCTTTATTTTTCTAGTTATTTTTTTATTAACCTCTATGCTCGTCTTTTTGGTTCTTTTCTTATTCCAAATTATAACTAACTAGTCTATTTTTCTTTCCTTATTTTTCCAGGTATTTCTTTTTATTAACTTGTATGCATGTCTTTTTTGGTGCTTTTCTTATTCCAATTTATAATTAACTAATCTAGTCTTCTTTCCATATATTTCTGTTTACTTCTTTTCATTAACTTCTATGCTCGTCTTTTTGGTACTTTTCTTTATTCCAGTCTATAACTAACTAATCTATTCTTCTTTCCTTATTTTTCTAGTTATTTCTTTTGTTAACCTCTGTGCTCGTCTTTTTAATGCTTTTCTTATTCCAATCAATAACTAACTAAGCTCTTCTTTTCTTATTTTTTCTAGTTATTTCTTTTCATTAACTTCTATGCTTGCCTCCTTGGGTTCTTTTCTTATTCCAATTTATAACTAATTAATCTATTCCTCTTTCCTTATATTTTCTAGCTATTTCTTTTTATTAACTTGTATGCTTGTCCTTTTTGGTGCTTTTCTTATTCCAATTTATAACTGACTAATCTATTCTTCTTTCCATATTTTTCTATATACTTCTTTTCATTAACTTCTTTGCTCGTCTTTTTAGTACCTTCCTTATTCCAATCTATAACTAAGTAATCTATCCTGCGTTCCTTTTATTTTCTAGTTATTTATTTTATTAACTTGTATGCTCGTCTTTTTGGTGCTTTTCTTATTACAATCTATAACTTACTAATCTATTCTTTTGTTCTTTATATTTTTTGTTATTTCTTTTCATTAACCCCTATGCTTGACTTTTTGGTTCTTTTCTTATTCCAACCTATAACTAACTAATCTATTCTTTCCTTACTTTTCCAGGTATTTCTTTTCATTAACTTCTACGCTCGTCGTTTTAGTACTTTTATTGTTCCAATTTCTAACTAAGTAATTTATTCCTCGTTCCTTATATTTTCTAGTCATTTCTTTTTATTAACTTGTATGCTATCTTCTTTGTGCTGTTGTTATTGCAATCTGTAACTAAGTAATCTATTTTGCGTTCCTTATTTTTCCAGGTACTTTTATTGTTCCAATTTCTAACTAAGTAATTTATTCCTCGTTCCTTATATTTTCTAGTCATTTCTTTTTATTAACTTGTATGCTATCTTCTTTGTGCTGTTGTTATTGCAATCTGTAACTAAGTAATCTATTCTGCGTTCCTTATTTATAAACTTCTATGCCTGTCTTTTTGGTACTTTTCTTATTCCAATTTATAACTAACTAATCTATTTTTCTTTCCTTATTTTTCCAGGTATTTCTTTTTATTAATTTGTATGCTTGCCTTTTTGGTACTTTTTTTATTCCACTCTATAACTAACTAATCTATTTTTCTTTCCATATTTTTTCTAGGTATTTCTTTTTATAAACTTCTATGCCTGTCTTTTTGGTACTTTTCTTATTCCAATTTATAACTAGCTAATCTATTTTTCTTTCCTTATTTTTCCAGGTATTTCTTTTTATTAATTTGTATGCCTGTCTTTTTGGTACTTTTCTTATTCCACTCTATAACTAACTAATCTATTTTTCTTTCCATATTTTTTCTAGGTATTTCTTTTAATTAACTTCTATGCTTTTCTTTTTTGGTGCTTTTCTTATTCCAATTTATAAGTAACTAATCTATTCTTCTTTCCATATTTTTTTCTATTTACTTCTTTTTATTAACTTTTATGCTGATCTTTTTGGTACTTTTCTTTATTCCAATCTATAACTAACTAATCTAGTTATTTCTTTCCATTAACTTGTATGCTTGTCTTTTTAAGAGCTTTTCTTATTTTAATTTATAAGTAACGAATCTATTTTTCTTTCCATATATTTTCTAGTTATTTCTTTTAATTAACTTCTATGCTTGTCTTTTTGGTGCTTTTCATATTTTTCTATTTACTTCTTTTCATTAACTTCTATGCTCGTCTTTTTGGTACTTTTCTTATTCCAATCTATAACTAACTAATCAATTTTTCTTTCCTTATATTTTCTAGTTATTTCTTTTTATAATATTTTATGCTTGTCATTTTGGTTCTTTTCTTATTCCAATCAATAACTAACTAATCTATTCCTCGTTCCTTATATTATCAAGTTATTTCTTTTTATCAACTTTTATGCTCGTCTTTTTGGTACTTTTCTAATTCCAATCTATAACTAACTAATCTATTCTTTCCTTTTTTTCCAGGTATTTCTTTTTATTAACTTGTATGCTTGTCTTTTTGATACTTTTCTTATTCCAATCTATAACTAACTAATCTTTTCTTCGTTTCTTATTTTTCTAGTTATTTCTTTTATCAACCTTTGTGCTCGTGTTTTTAGTGCTTTCCTTATTTCAATTTATAACTTACTAATCTATTCTTCTTTCCTTATTTTTCTAGTTATTTCTTTTATTAACTTCTATGCTCGTCTTTTTGGTGTTTTTCTTATTCCAATCTATAACTACCTAATCTATTCTTCTTTCCTTATTTTTCTAGTTATTTCTTTTATTAACTTCTATGCTCGTCTTTTTGGTGCTTTTCTTATTCCAATCTATAACTAACTAATCTATTCTTCGTTCCTTATTTTTCTATTTATTTCTTTTCATTAACTTTTATGCTTGTCTTTTTTGTGCTTTTCCTATTCCAATTTATTAAGTAACTAATCTATTCTTCGCTCCTTATTTTCGATGTATTTCTTTTATTAACTTCTATGCTTGTCTTTTTTAGTTCTTTGTTTATTCCAATTTATAAATAATTAATAAATTTTTTGCTCCTTATTTTTTCTATTTACTTCTTTTTATTATTTTGTATGTTTATCTGTTTTGGTGCTGTTCTTATTCCAATCTATAACAAACTAATCTATTTTTCTTTCCTTATTTTTCTATTTATTTCTTTAATTAACTTCTATGCTCGTCTTTTTGGTACTTTTCTTATTCTAATTTATAACTAACTAATCTATTCTTCGTTCCTTATCATTTTTGTTATTTAATTTCATTAACTTCTACGCTTGTCTTTTTTGTGCTTTTCTTATTCCAGTCTATAACTAACTAATTTATTCTTCGTTCCTTATTTTTCTACTTATTTTTTTATTAACTTCTATGCCTGTCTTTTTTGGTGCTGTTCTTATTCCAATCTATAACAAACTAATCTATTATTGTTTCCTTATTTTTCTATTTATTTCTTTTATTAACGTCTATGCTCGTCTTTTTGGTACTTTTCTTATTCTGATTTATAACTAACTAATCTATTCTTCGTTCCTTATCATTTTAGTTATTTCATTTCATTAACTTCTACGCTTGTCTTTTTTGTGCTTTTCTTTTCCAATCTATAACTAACTTATCTATTCTGCGTTCCTTTTTTTCTTCTTATTTCTTTCCATTAACTTCTATCCCTGTCTTTTTTAGTGCTTTTCTTATTCCAATTTGTAACTAACTAATCTATTCTCCTTTCCTTATAAATCCAGGTATTTCTTTTTATTAACTTTAATGCTCGTTTTTTTTTTGGTACCTTTCTTATTACAATCTATAAGTAACTAATCTATTTTTCTTTCCTTATATTTTTCTAGTTATTTCTTTTCATTAGTTTATATGCTTGTCTTTGTTAGTGCTTTTTTATTCCACTTTAAAAATCTATTCTTCGTTCCTTATTTTCGAGGTATTTCTTTTTATTAGATTAATTAGTTATAGATTAGAATAAGAAAGGTACCCAAAAAGACAAGCATAGAAGTTAATAAAAGAAATATCTCGAAAATAAGGAACGAAAAATAGATTAGTTACTTATAAATTGGAATAAGAAAAGCACTAAAAACGACAAGCATACAAGTTAATGTAAACAAATAACTAGAAAAATAAGGAACGAAGGATAGATTAGTTAGTTATAGATTGGAATAAGAAAAGAACCAAAAAAGACAAGCATAGAAGTTAATAAAAAGAAATAACTGGACAATATAAGGAAAGAAAAAAAGATTAGTTAGTTAGAGATTGGAATAAGAAAAGAACCAAAAAAGACAAGCATACAAGTTAATTATAAGAAATAACTAGAAAATATAAGGAAAGAAAAACAGATAAGTTAGTTATAGATTGGAATAAGAAAAATACCAAAAATGACAAGCATTCAAGTTAATAAAAAGAAATAGCTAGAAAATATAAGGAACGAAGAATAGATTAGTTTGTTATAAATTGAAATAAGAAAGAACCCCCAAAACGAGCATAGAATTTAATGAAAAGAAATAACTAGAAAATATAAGGAAATAATAGATTAGTTAGTTATCGATTGGAATAAGAAAAGTACCCAAAAGACGAGCATACGAATTAATAGGGAGAAATATCTGCAAAAATAAGAAAATAATAGATTAATTATTTATTGATTGGAATAAGAAAAAGCACCAAAATAGACAAGCATACAAGTTAATGAAAAGAAATAACTAGAAAGTATGAGGACAGAAAAAAAGATTAGTTAGTTATAGATTGAAATAAGAAAAGCCCAAAAAAGACAAGCATACAAATTAATAAAAATAAATGACTAGAAAATAAAAGGAACGAACAATAGATTAGTTAGTTATAGACTAGAATAACAAAAGTACCAAAAAGACAAGCATAGAAGTTAATGAAAAGAAATACCTCGAAAAATAGGGAAAGAATAGTTTAGTTAGTTATAGAGTGGTATAAGAAAAGCACCAAAAAGACGAGCATAGAAGTTAATGAAAAGAAATAACTAGAAAAATAAGGAACGAAGAATAGATTAGTTAGTTATAGATTGGAATAAGAAAAGCACTAAAAAGACGATCACAGAGGTTAATAAAAGAAATAACTAGAAAAATAGGGAACGAAAAATAGATTAGTTAGTTGTAGATTGGAATAAAGAAAAGTACCAAAAAGACGAGCACAGAAGTTAATAAAAGAAATAACTTGAAAAATAAAGAACGAAGAATAGATTAGTTATTTATAAATTGGAATAAAAAAGCACTAAAAAAGAGAATATAAGCTGATGAAAAGAAATAACTAGAAAAATAAGGAACGAAGGATACATTAGTTAGTTATAAATTGGAATAAACAAAGCACTAAAAAGACAAGCATACAAGTTAATGGAAATAAATAACTAGAAAAATAAGGAACGACGGATAAATTATTTAGGTATAGATTGGAATAAGAAAAGAACCAGAAAAGACAAGCATACAAGTTAATAAAAAGAAACAACTCGAAAAATATAAAGAAAGAAAAATAAATTAGTTACTTATAGATTATAAAAAGAAAAGTACCCAAAAAGACGAGCATAGAAGTTTATAAAAAGAAATACCTGGAAATATAAGTAAAGAAGAATAGATTAGTTAGTTACAAATTGGAATAAGAAAAGCACTTAAAAAGTTAGGGATAGAAGTTAATGGAAAGAAATCAGAAGAAAAAAAAGAATGCATAATAGATAAGTTAGTTATAGATTGGAATAAGAAAAGCACACAAAAGACAAGCGTAGAAGTTAATGAAATGAAATAAATAAAAAGATAAGGAACGAAGAATAGATTAGTTAGTTATAAATTGGAATAAGAAAAGTACCAAAAAGACGAGCATAGAAGTTAATAAAAGAAAAAACTAGAAAAATAAGGAAAGAAGAATAGACTAGTTAGTTATAGATTGGAATAAGAACAGCACCAAAAAAGACAGGCATAGACGTTAATAAAAATAAATAAGTAGAAAAATAAGGAACGAAGAATAGATTAGTTAGTTATAGATTGCAATAAGAAAAGCACCAAAAAAGACAAACATACAAAATAATAAAAAGAAGTAAATAGAAAAAAATAAGGAGCAAAAAATAGATTAATTATTTATAGATTGGAAGAGGCAAAGAACCAAAAAAGACAAGCATGGAAGTTGATAAAAAAACTAGAAAAATAAGGAACGCAGAGCAGATTAGTTAGTTATAGATTGGAATAAGAAAAGCACAAAAAAGACAGCATACAATTTAATAAAAATAAATACCTGGAAAATATAAGGAACGAAGGATTGATTAGTTAGTAATAGATTGTAATAAGAACAGTACCAAAAGGACAGGCATACAAGTTAATAAACAGAAATGACTAGAAAATATAAGGAACGAAAAATAGATTACTTAGTTATAAATTGGAATAAGAAAAGTACCAAAAACACAGGAATAAAAGTTAATGAAAAGAAATACCTGGAAAAATAAGGAAAGAATAGATGAGTTAGTTATAAATACAGACTGGACTGGAATAAGAAAAGCACCAAAAAGACAAGCATAGAAGTTAATGAAAAGAAATAACTAGAAAATATAAGGAAAAAAAAATAGATTAGTTTGTTATAGATTGAAATAAGAAAAAGTACCAAAAAAAACGAGCATAATTTAATGAAAAGAAATAACTAAAAAACATAAGGAAAGAAAAATAGATTAATTAGTTATAGATTGGAATAAGAAAAGTACCAAAAAGACAGGCATAGAAGTTTATAAAAAAAAAATACCTGAAAAAATAAGGAACGCTGAATAGATTAGTTAGTTATAGATTGCAATAAGAACAGCACAAAAAAGACAGCATACAAATTAATATAAAGAAATGACTAGAAAATATAAGGAACGAGAAATAAATTACTTAGTTATAAAATGGAACAAAAAGAGTACCAAAAAGACGAGCATTGAAGTTAATGAAAAGAAATACCAGGAAAAGTAAGGAAAGAATATATTAGTTAGTTATAGATTGGAATAAGAAAAGAATAAAAAAGACAAGCATAGGTTTTAATGAAAATAAATAAGTAAAAAATATAAAGAACGAAGAATAGATTAGTTAGTTATAGATTGGAATAAGAAAAGCACCAAAAAGACGAGCATACAAGTTTATGAAATAAATAACTAGAAAATAAAAGGAACGCAGGATAGATTACTTAGTTATAGATTGGAATAAGGAAGGTACAAAAAAGACGAGCATAGAAGTTAATGAAAAGAAGTAAAAAGAAAAATATGGAAAGAAGAATAGATTAGTTAGTTATAAATTGGAATAAGAAAAACACCAAAAAAGGCAAGCATACAAGTTAATAAAAAGAAATAACTAGAAATATAAGGAAAGAGGAATAGATTAATTAGTCATAAACTGGAATAAGAAAAGAACCGAAGGAGACAAGCATAGAAATTAATGAAAAGAAATAACTAGAAAAACTAAGGAAAGGATAGATTAATTATTTATTGATTGGAATAGTAAAAGCACTAAAAAGACGAGCACAGAGGTTCATAAAAGAAATAACTAGAAAAATAAGGAACGAAGAATAGATTAGTTAGTTATAGACTGGAATAAAGAAAAGTACCAAAAAGACGAGCATAGAAGTTAATGAAAAGAAGTAAATAGAAAAATATGGAAAGAAGAATAGATTAGTTAGTTATAAATTGGAATAAGAAAAGCACTAAAAAAGACAAGCATACAAGTTAATAAAAAATAAGGAAAAATAAGGAAAGAAAAAAAGATTAGTTAGTTATAATTTGGAATAAGAAAAGAACCAAAAAAGACGAGCATAGAGTTGAATAAAAAAAATAACTAGAAAAATAAGGAACGAAGAATAGATTAGTTAGTTATAGATTGGAATAAGGAAAGTACTAAAAAACGAGCATAGAAGTTAATGAAAAAAAGTAAATAGAAAAATATGGAAAGAAGAATAGATTAGTTAGTTATAAATTGTAATAAGAAAAGCACCAAAAAAGACAGGCATACAAGTTAATAAAAAGAAATAGCTAGAAAATATAAGGAACAAGGAATAGATTAGTTATAAATTGGAATAAGAAAAGAACACAAAAAAGACGAACATTGAAGTTAATGAAAAGAAATAAGTAGAAAATATAAGAAAAGAATATATTAGTTAGTTATTGATTGGAATAAGAAAAGTACCCAAAAGACGAGCATACGAATTAATAAATGAAAATATCTGGAAAAATAAGGAAAGAATATATTAGTTAGTTATAGATTGGAATAAGAGAAGCACCAAAAAGACAAGCATAGAAGTTAATAAAAAGAAAAAAACTAGAAAAATATAAGGAAAAAAAATAGATTGGTTAGTTATAGATTGGAATAAGAAAAGTACCAAAAAAGATGAGCATGGAAGTTTATAAAAAGAAATAACTAGAAAAATAAGGAAAGAATAATAGATAAGTTAGTCATAAATTGGAATAAGAAAAGCACTTAAAAAGAGGCATAGAAGTTAATAAAAGAAATACCTCGAAAATATGTAACGAAGAATAGATTAGTTACTTATAAATCGATATAAGAAAAGCACTAAAAAAGACAAGCATACAAGTTAATGAAAAGAAAAAAACTAGAAAAGTAAGGAACGAAGGATACATTAGTTAGTTATAGACTGGAATAAGAAAAGAACCAAAAAAGACAAGCATAAAAGTTAATGAAAAGAAATAACTAGAAAATATCGAGAAAGAAAAATAGATTAATTAGTTATGAATTGGAATAAGAAAAGTACCAAAGAAGACAGATATAGAAGTTAATGAAAAGAAATAACTAGAAAATAAAGTACGAGGAATGGATTAGTTGGTTATAAATTGGAATAAGAAAAGTGCCAAAAAAACAGGCATAGAAGTTAATGAAAAGAAATAACTAGAAAATAAAAAAAACGAGAAATAGTTTAGTTAGTTATAAATTGGAATAAGAAAAGAACCCCAAAAAGACAACCATAGAAGTTAATGATAAGAAATAACTAGAAAATATAAGGAAAGAAAAGATTAGTTAGTTATTGATTGAAATAAGAAAAGTACCCAAAAGACGAGCTTACGAATTAATAAAAAGAAATATCTGGAAAAATAAGGAAAGAATCTATTAGTTTGTTATAGATTGGAAAAAGAGAAGGACCAAAAAGACGAGCATAGAAGTTAACAAAAAGAAATAACTAGAAAAATATAAGGAAAGAAAAATAGATTAGTTAATTATAGATTGGAATAAGAGCAGCACTAAAAAAGACTGGCATAGAAGTTAATAAAAGAAATACCTCGAAAATAAGGAACGAAGAATAGATTAGTTAGTTATAGATTGGAATAAGAATAGCACCAAAAAGACGGGCATACAAGTTAATAAAAAAATAACTAGAAAATAAAAGGAACGAAGGATAGATTAGTTAGTAATAGATTGGAATAAGGAAAGTACTGAAAAGACGAGCATAGAAGTTAATGAAAAGAAGTAAATAGAAAAATATGGAAAGAGGAATAGATTGGTTAGTTATAAATTGGAATAAGAAAAGCACCAAAAGACGAGCATACAAGTTAATAAAAGAAATAGCTAGAAAATAAAAGGAAGAAAAGGATAGACTAGGTAGTTATAGATTGGAATAAGAAAAGTACCAAAAAGACAAGCATACAAGTTAATGAAAAGAAATAACTAGAAAATATAAGGAAAGAAAAATAGATTAGTAAGCTATATATTGGAATAAGAACGGCACCAAAAAGAGAAGCATAGAAGTTAATGAAAAGAAGTAAATAGAAAAATAAGGAACGCAGAATAGAGTAGTTAGTTATCGATTGGAATAAGGAAAACACCAAAAAGACAAGCATACAATTTAATAAAAAGAAATACCTGGAAAATATAAGGAACAAATGATAGATTAGTTAGTTATATATTGTAATAAGACAAGCACCAAAAAGACAAGCATACACGTTAATGAAAAGAAATAACTAGAAAATATAAGGATAGAAAAATAGATTAGTTAGTTATATATTGGAATAAGAACAGCACCAAAAAGACAAGGATAGAAGTTAATGAAAAGAAGTAAATAGAAAAATAAGGAACGGAGAATAGATTAGTTAGTTATAGATTGGAATAAGAAAAGCACAAAAAAGACAAGCATACAATTTAATAAAAAGAAATTCCTGGAAAATATAACGAACGAAGAATAGATTAGTTAGTTATAGATTGGAATTAGAAAAGCACAAAAAAGACAAGCATACAAGTTAATAAAAAGAAATACCTGGAAAATATAAGGAACGAAGAATAGATTAGTTAGTTATAGATTGCAATAAGAAAAGCAGCAAAAAGACGAGCATAGATGTTAATAAAAAGAAATGACTAGAAAATATAAGGAACGAAGAATAGATTACTTAGTTGTAAATTGGAATAAGAAAAGCACTTTTTTCGCTGCATTCATCGTCAACAAACAAAAACCCATATGCATTATCCCAACTACAATAAAAAAAATATTGCTGTTGAGTGCCCGAAACACACACACACACACACACACACACACACACACACACACACACACACACACACACACACAGATATATATATATATATATATATATATATATATATATATATATATATATATATATATATATATATATATATATATATATATATACTTATATATATATAGACATATATATATATATATATATATATATATATATATATATATATATATATATATATATATATATATATATATATATATATATATATATATATATATATATATATATATATATATATATATATATATATATATATATGCAGCGAAAGAAATAAGGAGTCGAAAAATAGCCTAATTCTCCACAAGCGGCGGCCGGCAGGCGGCCAGGCAGCGGGCAGTCATGCGTCGTCACTGTACACATCCTTAGAAACCGTTCTGTGTTATGCTCTTGTCACGTTTTGTCTATAATCTGATCGCACCATAGCGTTCAAGAGACTTTGCTCTATGAGATGAAATTATTTATTTCAACCCTGATTCAAAGACTGCTGAGTAAAACGATAAGTAAACTGTGTTATATACATTTCGGAACTGTCTTGTGACTTCAACTCATCAGATCTCCTTTATGTTTTATTTTATCGAGTTTAGATAAATATAACTGAGTTGCGCAAGTACTGCTGAGTCCAACGGTACCAACTAAAGTGGTCTGTCTTGTTTAAGAGACGAGCTATGACGAAGAAAATACAAGTGTGTAGCGTCACGGCGGACATGAATGTCATGTGAGTGAGGGAGGGGTGCAGCCAATCACAGGAGCCGTAACAAACGCTGCCTAGGCGCCAGATGAACAGGCTCCGTTAACAGACTATAGTTGTTTATCTGTAAATGCGTTATTGATAAGTTTCATGGAGAGTACAAAGATTATTTTTCATTTTTATTAATTTGAAATGTTCATATGTGAAGTGAATTAAGAATGGTAAACCGAATGGTTGGTGTGGGTGTTTAGTTAAGGAATTTGTAACACTCCCAGCAGCGGTACAAACATCAGTCGCCCTGCAATGTGTAAACTAACAAAACACGTCTTAGAACACCAACAGCCGTCGAACGTTTTTAAGATCCAAACCTTTTATCGGAAAGTTCGACCTCGTATTTTATGGAGCACAAATAGAACTATTACTTGTGGCAAAGAATGGCCTCGTTTTCTCGTGAGGGGAGCAGCGCCACGCCACGGAAGAACGGAGGACCAGAAAACGATGACAACAGTTACTGAAATAGGAGTTGTCACAAGTAGGTTCAATTGTTTTGTTCTGCAGGAAATGGAAAGGATTATTTTACACTTATTTTCATTCTTCATAATTAAGGTCAGCACACATTAACTCGGGAAAAGACAAGCTTGTGTGTGTTTATAGTTTAACCTCAAAATGATAGTTTGAATTATGAAAACCACTCTACGGTGTTTTCCCCCTTATTTCATTACTCCATCACCACTGCTGTACGATCTCTTATTACGGACATACATTTTTACATTAATTTGACGTCCTTTGCCAAGCTTACTATTTCTCCGTGTACGTGGCATACATTTTAGGAGACAGGAAGGCACAGTAAACGCTATAATACGAGCTAACCCGCACACATGCCCGTGATAATTAGTCTCAATACGTTATCGGTAATGAAGGCTTAGGTATCGCTTTGTATCGCTCCTAAAGTGTTACCTCGCGTTTTCCATCACCGTCAACCCGGACCAAGAGTTAATTCCACAGTCCGGCACAGTGCTCTTGTAATCGCCCGAACCAAGGTAAGAGGAAAAACAAGAATAACTGATGAGGGACTGGAGGAGCGAGAGAAAGGAGGGCGAGGAGGAGGAGGAAGGTGGGCGAAACGAAAAATGAAGAGTAAGAAGTCAATAAAGTGGAGGCAACGTACGATATAAGAAAAGCGAATATCAGATAGATGAGAGCGGAGGAGCCTCAGACTAGAAAAAAATATTAGAAAAGGAAGAAAACGGGAAAAAAAATAACCTACAGTCCTATATAATCCATAATTGTTAGGCTTTTTACGTAGCAACAGATACTGCAAAGACTTCTTGTGTAGTGTTCATATATATAGTGTTTTATATTTGGTTTCGGCGCTTATGAACCCGCTGTGTTGAATTGTGACCACCATCCCCGCAGCTGCCACCTCGACACATACATCCACACCCAGCTCCTTCCTGGTTGTCGGCTGAGTTATAAGTCTGGATAGCACGTAAATGACCCTATTATGTTTTGGGATAACTCACGCGAGAGAGGCGGTAGAGGAAGGAGGAAGGTTGACAAGAGACGGAAGAGGAAGAGCAAGACACAAAGTAAAATGAAAGTATAAAGGAAAGTAAAAGGAGAGGAACGGGAGAGTAAAAGAAAAGTAAAGGAAAAGGAAAAAGAAGAATAACGGAAGAGAGAAGAAGCGAGGGAAGAAGTGCAAGGACCGGAAAGGTGGAAAAGAGACGAAAGAGAGAGGAAGAGCAAGACACGAAGTAAAATGAAAGTATAGAGGAAAGTAAAAGGAGAGGAACGGGAGAGTAAAAATAAGATAAAGTGAAAGGAAAAAGAAGAATAACGGATGAGAGAAGAAGCGAGGGAAGGAGTGCGAGGAGGGGAAGGGTGAACCAGACGAAAAAGAAGAACAGGAAATCAATAAGAGCGAAAACAACGTATAACAAAAGGGAATAACAGATGGATGAGAGAGTGGAGGAGCCTGGGGACTATAACGAAATATGAGAAGAGAAAGAGAACGGGGGAAAAAATGATGATGATGATGATGATGATGATGAACAGGAGTCAGAGAAGTGGAGGAAAACCGATAATGGGTGACACAAGTAAAACATGAACACACGAAAACGTTGACTAGAGGGTAATATTGTCAGTGAATGTTGTTTGTTTGTCTCAGTGCGTCTCTCTCTCTCTCTCTCTCTCTCTCTCTCTCTCTCTCTCTCTCTCTCTCTCTCTCTCTCTCTCTCTCTCTCTCTCTCTCATTAGATCATTTCCAGGCAGATCCTTCCCACAATCCTCTCCTCTCCTTTCTTTCTTTACTACAATTTACGCTCGCTCACTCCCTCTCCCTCTCTCCCTCCGGCCTCCAAACCTTAGCAGCTCTAGTACACTCAAGTACACGTATTGCTGGAGTCGCATTACCGTGCTTCGTTGCGTTAGTGCTGCAGCTGCTCGGCCGAGTCTCCAGGGCCACACCGGGATGTCTGACTCTCAGGAAGACGCATGCTTTCCTCTTGCCGAGAAAGTCTTGGGTGATGATGTGGAATTATACAGCAGGAGGCACGCGGGAAGATATGGTCCACCTGGGTGTAGTTTGCCCAAATAACTGCCGCGTAACTCCAATCCGCTGGGGGAAACATGTAATTAGTGTTTTTTTTTGAGTTATTGTTATGTTTTACCATGGGTGGAGGATGCTTGTTGGGGAAGGTTAGGAGGAGGACAAGAGAGGGAGGGTTAACATATTTTCTTTTTCGTCTCTAATTAAACGTAAATTAAAGTGTAGAGGCCCAGAGATACGTCAGCCCTCCATGACCTGTGTTGTTCTTTTCTCGAATGTTTTATATTTATTACGCAAGATCAGAGACTTTGTGGTAACGAATTACTTATCAAGGCATATATTAATAAGTCCGAGCTAAGTATCTCTCTCTCTCTCTCTCTCTCTCTCTCTCTCTCTCTCTCTCTCTCTCTCTCTCTCTCTCTCTCTCTCTCTCTCTCTCTCTCTCTCTCTCTCTCTCTCTCTCTCTCTCTCTCTCTCTCTCTCTCTCTCTCTCTCTCTCTCTCTCTCTCTCTCTCTCTCTCTCTCTCTCTCTCTCTCTCTCTCTCTCTCTCTCTCTCTCTCTCTCTCTGTTTCTATAATAATAGTACTTATGTATGCTATAGTCTCAAAGAATTAATATGTTATGTCATCATTATAGTTTTTATCAATGGTACTAATTCCCTAAAATATGAATTTCTGCATATTCGAAATTAGCTTTCAGGTAAATGAATTCGTTTGCTGCTGTGCGATTTCCGGTTTTAATTTGACTGAAGAGTTTCCAAGTCTTGGTGTGTAGGATTCGCCTTTGGTTGATGATTGGCGTGGCTCCCGAAAGAAGATTTCTCTCTCTCCGCAAATTTCTATCTACTCATCTCTCTCTCTCTCTCTCTATCTGTTTATATGTATGTATGTATGAATGTATATATGTATGTGTGTATGTTTGTATGTAGTTATGTATATCTGTCTATCTATCTATCTATTTATTTATTTATTTATCTATATATTAACGATGTAAGACCTATACTAAGATTTTATATAAGTACTTTATATTCTTTTAGTGATACAATAGTTCAAGGCAAGGCTTACAAGTAACCTAGTTTTATTTCACATACAACAAAGTCTTAGAGTCGTAGATACTTTGATATATGTTTTTATAGATTCAATCAATCAAGGCTCACGTGTCACAAAAAAAAAAAATCAACCCGCGGGCTCGTAGTTGAACCGCCCTGAATGAAACTGAAAGGACAAATACGCATGACTCCTTGGATTTGTCACCTCCATAGCAGCCTGGCCGGGGCGGCGTAGCGGGTAAGCTTGGAGGGAACCCGCTACCCGCATCTTATGTTGCCACTCGTATTAGATAACATGTGTTTATTCTTGCCCCTGACCAGGCATCCCGCTACCTCTCTACCCTCCCAGCAAACCGCGTGTAGTATTGCCGCACCTACGTTAGGGTGCGGCGCGGCGAAGGGAGGCACTTTCACGTTGATCCCGCCGCGAGCCCGGAGACAATACAGGGTGATCATGGTGGGGCTTATCGCGCTGCCGAGGAATTGGAATGGGCGGCATCACGGGGGCGATCAGAGGGGAAAAAGGCAGTGTGTGTGTGCGTGTGTGTGTGTCACCGTTGCCAGATTATCGTACTCAGAGCATAGTATTTACCGGTTTTTGACGTGTAATTATTGCCAAGAAACATCACGAATTAACTCTTTTAACCATAAATGTAAAGGAATCTCGTTATTGGGCCCCAGAAGACAGTTTTTGGGTCGGAAGTTGGAAAATGTAAGAGGTTGAGCATGACAATCTGGCAACGTTGGTGTGTGTGTGTGTGTGTGTGTGTGTGTGTGTGTGTGTGTGTGTGTGTGTGTGTGTGTGATAAAATGAGTCGTATTTTCAATCAAGATAGCGAGGTATAATCCCCTATGGTAGATTCACTTCTGTTTCCCTCTCACTCACACGGCGTTGAAGATAAAAACTTTAATATTTCTCCTTTCATTGTTTTCCTATTGTATGTATCCTTTACCGAAGCTCCGCGCCGCCTAGAGCTCAATATCAATACACGCGGGTGAAGGAGAGAGCGCCGATATAGAATGTAAAGAACACATATAAGCCCGGCGGATACCATTACTGTTTATCCTCTGATCCGCCGGCGGCAGGCTCCCCTAACAAGCCGAGGGGATGTCCAGACGAGGGTGGCGCGAGAAATTAGATTTCTATTCACATGCTGCTCCGGTGTGACGCCTAATAAAGCCGAGTTACCCATGAACTTCAAACAATTAAGTAGATTATTAATTAAGAGAGTTCAGTCTCGTAAGCCAACATAGTTTCCGAACTGCCCGGCGACAGGAGTGAGGAGGTGGGTGGAAAGGATACGAGGCGAGAGTTGTCCTTTGTCTGGTGATTCTGCCCTCCCTTTCACAGCTCTTTCTGCCTGACACGCCTGTGTCAATAACCTTGGCGTCGCTGGGAGCCTTGAAGGTAACAAAGGCCACTTGGTTTTACTCACTTTGCATATCGTCACCTTCGTAAACAAACCTCCTAAGCCATTATTTTCTACTTTACAGGAAATCAGGAAAGAACTGTCATTATCTCATTTGGCTTAAGGTTTAGGCAGAAATGAAAAGGCCAATTCTAGAACACTCAAACCCTGAATGACGAAGGCAACTATACAAAAATGGGCGTCACATGATGAAAAATTGATGTAGACAAAAACCTGGAAATCGCTGAAAAATGACTAAGGCGATTATTTTATGAGGGTGACGATATGAAAATACTCTTGGTGGTAACCTTCTGCATGGCGCTAAACAACATGGGAAAGTCATTCAGCCTCAGGGTCTCATGTAGTAAGACTTTAGGTTCTGTTTTTGGAATTGGTGAATAGCGCAATTAGATTCACTATATATATACATGATTGCACCGAGATACTGCATTACGACGTCAAACTCCACAAAAACGCGAGACATCTCCTACGGCTCTTCCTTTACAGTGGGGTGGAAGACTTTCATGGTCGCAAGTTTCAACCCAGTGTTTCTGTTGGTTCTGTATTTCATGACCCATCCCTCCAACACCTGTCCCTTACCTTCCCTTTCCCCCTCTTCCCCCTCCCTCTCCTCGTCCATTCCTCCCTCCACCACCTCACCCTCCCTTTCTCCTTCTTCCTCTTCCTCCTCCTCCTCCCCCTTTCCACCTTCCACCTCTTCCACAATTTCTCCTCGTTCTTCACAGCAGGTCCCTCCCCACCCGTCCCGCGCTCCCCCCCCCCCCTCCCCCCCCCCGCCGGGGCCCCCTTCCGACCGTCGGGTTCTTGTTGTTGGTGATAGTCAGGTTCGTTATGTTGACAGGTATTTTTGCTCCAAGGATAAGAACAGGACGAGGGTGTGTTTCCCAGGGGCAGGGGTGGGCCATATATCAGACAGGATTGAGGCGTGTATGGCAAGCGAGGGATCGAACCCCATTGTCTTTCTCAGCTGTGGCGGAAACGACGTTTCTCGTGTGCCAAGCGAGGACCTTCTCAGGCGTTTTAGAGAATTGTTAGGCAGGATACGTGACGCTGGTGGGTCACCAGTAGTGTGTGGCGTCCTGCCAAGGAGGGGCGTTGGCGATGGATGGCTGTCCAGGGCGATAGCAGCGAACAGCAGACTTGCTGAGCACTGCGAGCGCAATGGGTGGCTGTTCGTCGACAATTGGGACCTCTTCTTTGGCAACGACGCCCTCTACGCCCGTGACGGGATACACTTGACGTTCAAGGGTGTTGAGGCTCTCTCAGACTCCCTTGAGCGAGCACTTGGTACCCTGAGGGATTTTTAGTATAGGCGAGGGGGGGAGGAGTAATGGGAGCAATGGGAGGAGTAATGGGAGGGGACATGTAGCTCATAATATAACCAGGCAGCTTAGAAGTAATTCTAGAGGAGTAACAGAGGACGGGCTAAGAATCTTCTATACTAACAGCAGGAGCCTCAGAAACAAGATAGACTTACTAAGGGGTGAAGCTTGTTCAGAAAATTTTGACATAATAGCGATCACTGAGACATGGATAGACTTTGCTAATAGAAATTTTAGGTCAGAATTTGAAATAACGGGTTATCAGATGTTTCACAAAGACAGAAGGGGCAGAAAAGGAGGTGGAGTTGCGCTATATGTTAAAGACCCACTTAAATGTTTAGTTAACAACTCAGTCAAAACTAACATGGATTCAGAATCAGTTTGGGTGGACGTTTACAAAGGGAAAGAAAAACTAACTCTAGGAGTTATATACAGGCCACCCAACCTTAACAGGCAGGACACGAGTATATTACTACAGGAGATTGGCAGGGCGAGTATGAGTAGAAATGTCTGCGTAATGGGGGACTTTAATTATAGGAATATAGACTGGGAAGATCTAGTGGGTGACCTGGAAGCCGAGGACTTTCTTGAAGTTATACAAGATAATTTTCTTAAGCAGGTAGTTACTGAGCCTACCAGAGGAGATAACATATTAGACTTAGTCCTAACCAATAATGGGAACTTGCTACGTGAGTTGGAGGTGGGCGGAGAGTTAGGAAATAGTGATCACAGAACGGTTCGTTTTAGGTTAGACTGGGCGGTAACCCGCGATCCAAACCCAGTGTTAGTGCCAGATTTTAGAAGAGCAAACTACGAGGGGCTTCGAAGACATCTTGAAGGGTAAACTGGGATAATTTAGGGATTCATGAGGGCCAGAACTGCGGATTGGAGAGCCAGGAGAACCAGGTAGAAATGTCTTACAATAATTTAGTTAGAGTAATAGTAGAGGGGCAAGAACAGCATATACCACAGCGAACACTTAGAAAAGAAAACAATGATCCTAAGTGGATGACTCGTGGACTAAAACACGAGATTGGGTTAAAGAAGGAATTTATCAGAAAATAAAGAATGGGAAACCCATCTCAGGGGCCGGTACGTCGATCTATCTTGATTAGTTAAGAAAAACACCAGGATAGCAAAACAGAACTATGAGATCAAAGTAGCAAATGAGGCGAAAAGTAATCCTAAGGGCTTCTTTCAGATGTATAGAACAAAAACACGGGAGAAAATTGGACCGCTGAAATCAAACACGGGAGCTAGTAGAAAATTACGAAAATATGAGCACATTGTTGAACGACTACTTCCTTTCAGTATTCACACAGGAGGATCGAACGACTATACCGGAAAGAGTTCAGGTGTACGAGGGCGGGGATGGCGATAAATTGAGGGATATAATAATTACCAGGCAAGTAGTTCAGGATGAGATAGATAAGCTTAAGAAGAACAAGTCGCCAGGTCCTGACGGGATATTTCGAGGGTATTAAAGGAGCTAGGTGATATAATCAGTGACCCACTATCCGACATCTTTAAGATGTCGGTAAATACTGGCTATGTGCCGAGCCTATGGAAAGTAGCTAATGTGACGCCGATTTTTAAAAAGGGGGACAGGTCAGTTGCTTCAAACTATCGCCCAATTAGCTTAACATCGGTTATAGGGAAGATGCTGGAGTCCATAATAGCCAGGAACATTCAGGAGCATTTAGAGAAACATAGCTTAATTCACGACTCGCAGCATGGGTTCACAAAAGGTAGGTCATGCCTCACCAATCTCTTGTCCTTCTACAATAAAGTATTTGAGGCGGTTGACAGAGATGAAAATTATGATGTAATCTATCTTGATTTTAGTAAAGCGTTTGACAAAGTTCCTCACCAACGACTGTTGCTTAAATTACAGGCTCACGGAGTAGAGGGTAAAGTTTTGAACTGGGTCAAGGCGTGGCTTAGCAATAGGAAGCAAAGAGTGCAAATCAATGGTAAAAGATCTGACTGGGGATGTGTTACGAGTGGGGTCCCACAAGGTTCGGTATTAGGTCCACTTTTGTTTATTATTTATATCAATGACTTAGACACAGGAATTAGTAGTGATGTTAGTAAATTTGCAGATGATACCAAGATCGGTAGAGTAATTGAGTCGGATCAGGACGCTAGTATTCTCCAAGGTGAACTCAACAGATTATATGACTGGGCGGATAAATGGCAGATGGAGTTCAGTGTAGGGAAGTGCAGTATTCTGAGTGTAGGTAGGAACAACCCCTCACATAACTATTGCTTAAATGACACTCTCATAAGTAGGTCTGGGTGCGAGAGGGATTTAGGGGTCTTAGTGAGCTCTGATCTCCGTCCAAGGGCACAATGCATTCAAGCTAGAAATCGAGCTAATAGGGTACTGGGATTTATTTCAAGGAGCGTAAGCAACAGAAGCCCAAGTCTTCCTCAAACTATATTTAGCATTAGTTAGACCTCATCTTGACTATGCGGTTCAGTTCTGGTCACCCTACTATAGAATGGATATCAAAATGTTAGAATCGGTGCAGAGGAGGATGACTAAGATGATTCAGGGGTTGAGAAACTTGCCATACGAGGAAAGACTCAAACAGTTAAACTTGCATTCTCTAGAAAGGCGAAGGGTGCGTGGAGACATGATCGAGGTTTATAAATGGATGAAGGGCTTTAATAAGGGAGACATTCATAAGGTTTTGTTGGTAAGAGAACCGGGTAGGACACGAAGTAACGGGTTTAAACTGGATAAATTCAGATTCAACAGGGACATAGGCAAAAATTGGTTTACTAATAGGGTGGTGGATGAGTGGAATAGGCTTAGCAGTCATGTGGTGAGTGCCAATACAATTGTCACATTCAAAAATAGACTAGATAAATTCATGGACAGCGATATTAGGTGGGGTTAGATACACGGGAGCTTAGGGTCAAAGGAGCTGCCTCGTACAGGCCTACCGGCCTCTTGCAGACTCCTGCGTTCTTATGTTCTTATGTTCTTATTTCAACGGTTCTTACAGCTGGTTATACGTACACTTCTTTATAAGTAAAAGACAAAATTCTTCAGGCATATTTTTTTTTTATCGTTCAACAAAGTATTAAAAAGTTGGAATTTTATAATGATAACGGTTGAACGCATTTCAGTGATTTGAATTAGCCTGTTGTTTAGTAATTAGGTAATATTTTTAGTAATGAAATAAGTATATGTTTGGGGGAACGACTTTTGCATCTCGTTCGATGATATCCATTAATTGAAAAGTACCACATCACACCACTTGAACACACACACACACACACACACACACACACACACACACACACACACACACACACGCACACACACACTATTAGTTTATAGTATTAAATTATTCACTCGAAACCGTTTTGAGTATATAGATGATCTCGCTTATCCATGTGCTTGTTTATGTATATTCAATATCTGCAAACCCTTCAAATGATTTCTCTCTCTCTCTCTCTCTCTCTCTCTCTCTCTCTCTCTCTCTCTCTCTCTCTCTCTCTCTCTCTCTCTCTCTCTCTCTCTCTCTCTCTCTCTCTCTCTCTCTCTCTCTCTCTCTCTCTCTCTCTCTCTCTCTCTCTCTCTCTCTCTCTCTCTCATTTGCATATTATTGTCATCGGAATGCATGTTCGTAGTCAGAAAGGGCAATATTTTTTGGTTTATATCTTTCGATCGCGAAAATAATTGCAATCTGAGTTACAGCTGCAAGTAAATTTCTTTCCTTCAATGTCGTCTGAGTGTTCGCCATGTTTTCCCCGTCGCAGGACACTCGTCATTCAAAGATTTCAGCCTCGTAATGAAAGTGCTCTAATTAATAAAGTAATGCTGATGGAAGTCCATTCAAATTCATCCTCCTTAAAAAAAACATTCGGGTATATATCGTACGGAAAGTAAAACTGGTTAAGTGTATATATTCCCACCGGTAATTGGGGCAGAAACAGCTTGCACGCAGAATAGATTCGACACACGTGAATATATTTAATGAATACATAAAGGGAACAGAATTAGTTAAACATTTGAGAGGAAAAGGAAGAGGGGAAAATGTCCAGTGAAAAGTCTAAGACCCTTTGATGAGAGACTAAGCGAGTGCAGGAAGTATGTGTGTAATGACTCGAGGGGCGGCTCGCGGCCCACTCAACCCTCTCCAATGGTTAATGAAAAAAGATAAGAGAGACTGTTTTAAAAGTCTGGCTGCGAGGAAAGGCAAGATACCGTACCCCAGCCCATTGTTGAGACGTCTCCCTGGGCTGTGTGTGTGTGTGTGTGTGTGTGTGTGTGTGTGTGAGAGAGAGAGAGAGAGAGTGTCTATGTCTGTGTGTGTATGTGTGTGTGTGTGTGTGTGTGTGTGTGTGTGTGTGTGTGTGTGTGTGTGTGTGTGTGTGTGTGTGTAGAGGGGGGGGTATGCTTGTCTTTTTAAATACAGAAAAATATGGTCACTTTTAAACAAATCATAAACTCTACTTCAGCAAATTACTTCGCAACTCCATCGCGCGTTCGAGATATTGCAGTGTCTCTCGAAGTTCCTGACGATAACTGTTTGTGATAAGATAGTGTGTTCGTATTTTGGCCCGAGAAAACGCAGCATCTCCAGCCTTACCTGATGGTATTTTGTTATTTTACATCAATACTCTAGCGGCCATAAAAGCTAATCTCTATCCTCGTAAGAGAAGGGTCCGGTGCTGTGCTCACCGTTCCCGTAGCCTGGGCAGCAGTAAATACCATTAGCAGCAGCAGGCCGTGTTTTTCACCCTCCCTGCGGAGCCGTGTTTGTACGAAGCCAAGAGGCTCCTCCAACGACAAAGGAAAAACATCCATGTAAGCTAGGGAGGGAATCTGTTTTGATCGTGGATAAAGATAGAGGCTTATCGTAAACATTAATGTTGTATGCTGGTGTGATAATCCTGAGAGTGGAGCAGAGATGCTTCTGAGAAAGAGCATCACGTCAGCAAGAGAAGCAACACTCGCCAGATACGGTGTATCGGTTTGACATTTTCGCTCCATCTGTGTCTAGCTTACTGACTGCCGGATGCGAAGCACCATCTCTTTGTCAGCCATAAAGCAATTAAAGCAGATAAACTAACGAATAGGAATTTTCTCAAAATGTAGTCATATGACACTGGAACTTTTGTTCTCGGTGCTTGATATAATTATAGTTGTGTAAAAATTTTCAGTAAACCAACAAAAATATTAAAAAAAAAAGATTTAACAAACTGCTGCGACTCTGATAGAATACGAAAACACGAAAACGGAAACTAGCAGATAATCTTGTCAATGAATGTGTGTGTGTGTGTGTGTGTGTGTGTGTGTGTGTGTGTGTGTGTGTGTGTGTGTGTGTGTGTGTGTGTGTGTGTGTGTGTGTGTGTGTGTGTGTGTACGTGTATACGTGCTTACGTGTGTGCGTGCGTGAGTGAGTGCACGCTCGCGCCCCCGGTACACAGACGTATCCCCCTCCAAGGCAGAGGCTGGAAGGTTGTGCAGGCACCAGCACCCGAGGCCCGCACGGACACTCGCTGCACACGCAGGTATAGAGTTCGTGAATGATCAATTGGCGGCGGGCAGCGATGATGGTGATTGATGGATTGCTTGGGTTGAATCTCCTGTCGGACAGCTGAAAGCTTAAACGTTTAAGGGTGCATGTGTATGGTTGTTGTCTGGTTGTAAATGGGAGGTATAGTAGGAAGGTTCCTTGAAAATAAGTGCTACGTGAGGATGTGAAAACTTGTAATGTAAGAATGCCTTCCGCACTTTGTAACAAGAAGTAATATTTCACGAGCACATTTTTTAAACGGTAAATGTTAGAGGCGCGGCAAGTATTTTGTAGTTGCGCCATTTTTGCTTGGCTCATGTTGCCCTCCGGAGCTCCACTTGATCCTCATGAGAGAGTTTCGTTAGAGACCGGGACTGAATGTTGGTTTTCCTCGGACACTCGGCAATGACTGAAAATCGTCAGCCTGAATCGGCGGGCGGGACTTGAACCCGAATTTCCGGAAAACCGCTCCCTTACTCTGACCACTCAGCCACCACCTCCCCATTACGAGTACTCCAAGCCAAGAGGAGTGTAAAAGCTTCCAGCAGAACAACAGGGTGGAGGCAGCAACTTGGGCAGGACAGTTCACGTGCTCTGCCTGCTTGCATATTCCAGGACAGTCTCGCCGCCCAGAAAAATACATTTAAAGATACTGCTTCATATGCATTGAGACCAAGATATTTAAAGTAGGATTATACTTCTTTCCTTAAAAAAACAACTCCATTACCATATAAAAGATTAACGTCAAGTGAACGCTGAAGAAGTGGACAATGTGCAAACAATATTTTTCTAAGTATTTTCAATTTTGTTGGCTCAGAGTGTGCACGCCCGGAATGCTGCACTCCTCGCCTCCCGGTGGCCGCCGCGCGCGTTGTTGTGGTCGTTTTGCAAGTCTTATTTTACATTTTTAGTGGAAAATGTAGTATGTGTACACGTATATGAATGTGTCTGTACGAATATATGAAGTTATTTGTGTGTATGTTTGCGTGTGTGTGTGTGTGTATGTGTGTGTGTGTGTGTGTGTGTGTGTGTGTGTGTGTGTGTGTGTCTTTGTGTATTGTGTGTTGTTTTATACACACAAAAACATTATCACCACCACCACCACCACCACCTGCCCCGCCGCGTAATGACTCACCATAAACACCACCACCACCACTACAACAATCACCAAAGCCTGTCCCGCTGTTCAATTACTCACAACCACCACCACCATCACCACTTCAACCACCACAACCACAGCCTGTTGCCCGCAGCGTAGTTACCACCACCATCACCACCACCACCATTACCACCACCAGCACCAGCATAATACGGTCAGCGCCTATTACCCTTATAGTGCCTAGTCTCAGTCACTTTCCAGGCCATTCGACGTTCCCTCCGCGCCAGGCGTAAGCATCGCCCCGCCGCGGACACAGCCAGGTCGCGGCCAGCCCGGGCAGTGGGGGGAGCGGCGCCATGCACACCCGTCCTGCCTCCCTCCGGGGCTGCCACTATCACTGTAACAAATTTGAACTTAATTGGTCCGGCAGCGTGGGGGCCTATAAACGACACACCAACGGATAGACAGAATACACACACACACACACACACACACACACACACACACAAGAATAGCAACATGAACACCACCACCACCACCACCACCACCAACAACAACAACAACAACAACAACAACAACAACAACAACACCTACACGAGCTCTACAATCTCAGCTATCAGGCCAGAGCCATCACCATAAGATCCATTCCCAGATCCCGTGGCCGAGGCATCCTGGAGTGGGACAAGGCAGCTAAAATGAAATTGATGTAAAGATGCATCTCGTTATTGTCGTAAACGTGCCCTTCCTCTGGTGCCGTATGAACTGTTTTTTTTTGTATGTTCTTTGGCCCCCGTGTCTGGTCACAACGTATCATGGTCGGTATTATAAGGCACCTTCTCTTCTCGCATCAGCTATTTCTAAAGGTCAAAGAGGGGGTCAGTCGGGCTCTAATGAGTGTTTCTTCTGGTTCAGGGTACAGAAGAAGGGTCAAACTACCACCATGGTCATGAAACTACTCCTGGGAATCCCCACAACTCTTACGAAAGCCTTGTCAAATATGTGTTTCTGGCCGGCGAAATGTCTCATAATGCGACCCCATTTGTGGTGTTCTTTGCTGGAGGACAAATGCATCAACAATAATATTAAAGACCACACGTAGACAAGTTTAGATAACACAGCCGGTATTCGAACCGCTAAGAGGTTTGGGTTGTCTCAGTATTAAAAAGCGAAATATTTTTCCTTTTAAGACCCGAAAGTTGTCTTGAATGTTTGTTCAGGATCTTGAAGTTTGAAGTGTTTGATCTTTAGGCTTGAGCAAAACTTTTATTTCCTCTCAGAGAATGTATATGCTTTTGCTTGAAAGTTGATAAACTGTGATGTTTTATTGTATTTGAGTAAGAATTAATGTGTTTTCCCTTATCAGGGCGACTTAGGGAATGCGTCTTCATGTGTCTAACAAAATATCGTGTGGTTCATCCCTGTGCGGCCCTCTGAGGACAGCTTACCACATTTTAAGGTCTGTGTCAGTATGCTATTTTTAACTAATCGTATTGTGATAATCCCTATGCGATTAGTTAAAAATAGCATACTGATAAAGACCTTAAAATGTGGTAAGCTGTCCTCAGAAGGCCGCACAAGGATGAACCACACGATATTACGTTAGATACACGAAGACGCATTCCCTAAGTCGCTCTGATAAGGGTGGGTTAGTAAGCTATGACTGGCGAGTGTCATTAGGACTGCAACGACTCCTCTGACAATTTCTGCCTGATTTATAATGTTCGAACTTGTTCACTTAAAGTAAAGCGCGCGCTTCAGGATGGTGAAGGGAATAGATATGTCCTTGTGCAAGCTATTACGTTATCGGCAAGTCCATTGACTGGTAAAGCATGAACTTAAATAGATAAAACTCTTATAACATTTCACGTGAAAACGAGTTGTCTGAACGCATTTGCTCTAAAACACGAAGATGAACTGAAGCGTTTTCAGGAAGTTTAATAAAAGACGGTGACTTATGAGAGAGAGAGAGAGAGAGAGAGAGAGAGAGAGAGAGAGAGAGAGAGAGAGAGAGAGAGAGAGAGAGAGAGAGAGAGAGAGAGAGAGAGAGAGAGAGAGAGAGAGAGAGAGAGAGAGAGAGAGAGAGAGAGAGAGAGAGAGAGAGAACACAGTCTTCTTATCTTTATGTCTGTCAGTCTGTCAACGGCGCTCGTCTGTCAGCCACAAATAGAAGTCACTGGAGAGCCTCTTCTATGTAATCTTCATTTAAACTTTCATTCATCCACATATTCTGAACGTGTAATTTCATAACTGTAGTTTCAATTTAAATTATGATGACGAAACTGTGCTGTGTTGATTAACAAAATTTCAGACAGAGAGAGAAAACATTTTTTTCACTGCTGTCCAAGTGTTTTAGAGTGGATTAACACACTTTAATACACTGACGTCAATCAGATTTTGTAAAAGATTTGTTATGCATTGAGAGAAATTTTTGGTATAGGCTGAAAATAACCGAGGACCCATCACGGCGCTGACACAAAGGCATTACGCTGGAGCCCCACAACAACCCTCACGAGGCGGCTGTCGGAAAAAAAGAACTGCATCAGGGAAAGTGGCAGAGGACGAGAGCGTGAGGAAGCGTTCGGATTGGTGCAGCCACATTGTCGCGCGAGGAAAGACTCATCGACCGGAGCTTTTTGTGTCACCAGCGGCATTACTCATCCGTGTACGTGTGGCTACGCTCATAGGGAGCAGTCGTAGTACATACCATAACACTTTGATACACGAATGTTTTCCAAATTTGAAAACAGTAATTTGGTTTGATTGCCTCGACTTAGGAATGTTACTTCGTCCTATAAATATCAGATGTACTAATGAAGAAATGAAATATCAGGTGGCTTGAGAAATTCCCGCAGTGAATAAATGTTCCGTCGTATCTGATGTATAGGAAAAATATGTATGAGCTTGCTTAGTGATATAGATATAGATATGTTCTTGCTTCCAGTCTCTGCCCAGGAGCTAACGTCCTCGGGCATTACTTTCCGGTCGTCAAGACATAAAATAATTTTACGTTCGAAAGTTTCTCTTAAAATTTATATTATTAGCTCCGGTTTCATTTCATGTCCTCCACATGTCATTGTCATAAAACTTTTTATTACTCCTAATAGACAGGGCTACTGCCACTGCTGCTGCTGCTACTGATATTACTACTACTACTATTACTACTACTTCTACTACTACTACTACTACTACTACTACTACTACTACTACTGATGTTACTACTACTACTACTACTACTACTACTGTTACTACTACTACCGATGTTACTACTACTACTACTACTGCTACTACTACTACTACTACTACTACTACTACTACTACTACTACTACTGCTCCTACCATCACCAATGATACATGCATATATACATACACACATACATACATTTATACACTCATACATAAATACATACATACATACATGAATACATTAGCGCGACCATATCCTTTTGCAACAAGAGATGAAGATGTATCCATATTTCCCCGCCATGCAAGTATTAACAAAGGAACAAAGGGCACGAGGGACACAAGGGGGCAAGGGAAAGACCGCACATTAAAACAGGCTCTCGATATGTGCAAGTTCCCCTCCATTACTTCATTCCGAGGTCACCGTAAATCCGGAAACGTATGGATGGTGGAGAGTCTCATTCCACGGGCCTTCATACCTTCATGGAAATTGCGAGTGCGGACGATAAAGTGTTTGTCTCTGTCTCGTTTTCTGGGTTCTTCGTTTTCATTTCGTTTTTGTCCTTGAGCTGCTTCCCCTAGTGTCAAAAAAAGGTTCCTCCGCTCCACACTGGTCCAGCGTTATACCAACCTTCTCATACAATTAACGTACTCGCTTCTTCACTCATTTAATATATCATACCGTCTTCTTTTGGGCTTTCGTCGTCTTCTATCGCCATTCATTTCGTTGCTATACACCTTTTCACCATTTAACAACTTCCATCGCCTCATATAATTCACATCAGTTGCGGCGCCAAGATATAACGCCCCAATCATCATCATCATCATCATCATCATATAATTCACTTACACTCTACGCTACGTCACTAATTCATTCACTTACCGTGTCGTATTATCTTCTTTTTGGGCCTTCGTTGTCTCCTCCTGACATTCATATCGTTGCTACACACCTTTTTTACCTGTTCATCCTTTTTCCGCTTCATACACTTACTTCTTCATTCATTTCTTCTTCTGTTGGGCTTCCCTCTTCTTGTCCTACCATTCGTCTTGTTCACCATTCTCGTGTCCTCCATTCAGACCGTGTGGCCATATCATCTAAGGACGCTTTTTTCCACCTTCTCCTTTATGGATTTTGTCACATCAATATTCCTTACTCTATCAGTTTTCCCTCACGCCACATATACCCTTAAAGCATATCTCCCTCCACAGGCCTCACAATCGACTTCCATCTTCTTGCCATGTCAGCGTTTCACCTCCGTAGACTGTGTTCGCATCAGTGCTTTCTTGCATACCTCCTACTTCTCTACTCCAACTTTTCGTTCCCGGCAATGCTTACATGACATCAGCCCACTTTTCATCCTTGGGAAACTCTATTTTCTACTTCTCCTCCTCTGCTTCTTTCCTTCTTATCCACCACTGTTCCAGATTACTTATATTATTCAGCTTTTCCCTCCCTTTCGCCGGTCACACTTAAAAGCTCGGTATTGCACGCTCACGCTCAACTATACCATCACCTCATTTTTTTCCCTCATTCATTTTCATTGGTCGTTTATCTGACATACTTGCCCGAAACTCATTACTCACCCCTTCAGCTAATTTTCAGTACGTGCCAACAGGCCTGCATCATCTGCGTACATAAGATGAGCGATAACGCCTCTATTTTTTGTCCTGTATCATCTCTACCCTTCCTCCCATCGCTCATGATTCTTCCCTGTCCACCCAGCAGTGAATGGGTACCAGGTATTAATTGGGGGTTGTGTCCCGTCTCCTGGGGTCTGTTCCCTTCTCCTATAATTCCTTCCCCTTCTGTCTCTCTCCGGCATATGACCACAGATGTTGCGCCGACTAAACGAGACTTTCCAACTTTCATGATTCTTCCTCCTGCATCACCCCATCCGTGTAGACTCTGAACACTCACAGCTACATCACGCAACTTTGTCTCACTCGAACAATAATCCGGAGTCACTCATTCAACACTCCCTCTTCCCTCACACTCGCGTGGTTTCCCTCGTAATCCTTTTTTTTATATTCCACCCAACAACTTTCCCTTTAAACCCTACATCCCTGGTACCTCCCACCGCCCCTCTTTGCTCAGTCTGCCATGCGCTGTCTCCAGTCTGTCTCACATGTTCCATCCATTAGCTGTCTCACTGCCGACAGCTGCTCCACACATCCTCTGCCACGGTGGAGTTCTATTGTTCATCCTTCACCAAATGTTCAGCTCTCACTCCCACTTGATCGATTACTATTCGGCCATATACTTTACCAACCACACTTAAGGGGCTGATGATTTTTTTTTTCTTTTTTTTTTTTTACATTCCTTCCTATCTATGTTTTATTAAAAGGAATAATCGCTGCCTCTTCTCAGTCCTCCATGACATCCCCACTCCCCATGTTAGCTTGTATATCCTCAGCAAAATCTCTAATGCTCTCCTTCCTCTCCACTTAATTATTTTAATATAAAGTGTAACCATTCCACCTGATTTGCTATTCTTCAAATTATCCACAGCTGTCTTCACTCCCTCTTCGTAATATACTTCCCTGCCCTCTTGTTCCCAAACTCATAACTATTCCAAATCCGGTCATATGAATATTCGCTCTTCACACAATATCTGGTTTCAGGGTCGTAAGAACATTCCTTCGGTTGCAATCTTCTATCATCTTCCCTTGGTCTCAGTCTTCCCTTCTCATCATCCACACTGTCAACATGCTTCCTTCTTCTCATTTTTGCAATTCTTTACCTCATTCCATAAAAAAGATAATGTTCCCAGAGTATTTTTTTTTACAACAAAGGTGACAGCTCAAGGGGATAAAAAAAGGAAACAATAATAAAAAAAGCCCGATACTCGCTGCTCCTATAAAAAGAATCAAAAGAGGTGGCCGAAAGAGAGGTCAATTTCGGGGAGTTGTCCTTCATCCTTCTTCCAAGCTCTTCATTCACTTATACTCTCATTTTTCATAAACCTCTTCCCTCTTACAGCTCAAATACACTCTCACCTTTACCATTGATTTTCCTTCTGGCATCTATCACATCCACTTGTCTCTCGCACTACACAGTTCTCACAACTTTCGCATCCCAGCAAGTTTTTCTCCTTCTTCCCTTTCCCTTAGTCCCCGTTCACACCGTGCCGACTTTGGGCCACGACAACCCAGCGACTCCGAGAACACGAGGTCTTGGGTGTGAAATGTTGACATAAAAGGGTCGCACATAGTTTTTCCGACCATATGCGACCCTTCCACATCAATATTTCACACCCAAAACCTCGTATACCCCGAGTCGCTGGGTTGTCGTGGACCAGAGTCGGCACAGTGTAAACGGGGCTAAAGCCACATCACACACATCCTTCCCTTTCATCCTCAGCGTGCACCTGCTCTCGATAACCATTCGCTCGCCGTCTTCCATATCCAGCTTTCTGTCGACCCTTCCCGTGTATTCCTCCACCCCCACCCTCTTCCCCAGCGTCACAACTTTAATCCTTCCACCCCTTACTTTTTTTTGGGTTCTTGACTCTCCATGCACCCCGCGATCTCACTTTACACAGCATAATTGTAGTCGTATGATCAGAAACACTAACACAGAAACTCTATAAGACTTTTGTATGGCATTCTTACCTAATGTTAAGTCATGCTTTTTTTTTTAAATCCACGTAAAAGATGTACACATGTATACAAAAGTTTCTTACAATCTTTTGCATAAATCAGTCAACGTCAATCCTTTGTTATTCATTCCAATCACCCAGACGCCCAAATGCCTCATTGACACCTCTCCTTGGGCCTCAGCTGTCTACATTAACTTTCGCATTAACCAAGACAGTCACTCGTAACGTTTATGGGCTCGTTGTATCCCAGGCAACTCATTCCAAAAACATTATTTACTTTCATGCAGTTATACCAATGATGAGCACGATAATGATAATAATAATGATAATAATAAAAATAAAAATAATGATAATGATAATAATGATAATAATTTTATTATTAATAATAGTAAAAATGATGATAATAATAATAATAATGATAATAATTATAATAATAATAATAATAATAATAATAATAATAATAATAATAATAATAATAATAATAATAATAATAATAATAATAATAATAATGATGATGATGATGATGATGATAATAAGTTACAGTAATACATGATATTGGTAATAGTAATAACAATGATCATAATAATAATGATAATAATAATAATAATAATAATAATAATAATAATAATAATAATAATAATAATAATAATAATAATAATAATAATAATAATAATAATAATAATAATAATAATAATAATAATGATAATAAAAATAATAATAATATTAATAATAATAATGATATAATAATAATAATAATAATAATAATAATAATAATGATAATAATAATAATAATAATAATAATAATAATAATAATAATAATAATAATAATAATAATAATAATAATAATAATAATAATAATAATAATAATAATAATAATAATAATAATAATAATAATAATAATAATAATAATAATAATAATAATAATAATAATAATAATAATAATAATAATAATAATAATACTGACAATGGCTCCATGAACACGAGCCAACACATTTAGGCGGGGCCAACACGGCCAGGCATGTTTACACATGTTGGTTCCTGTCGCGCGGGCCCGCCGGACTCCGCCACGTTGTATTTCCTGCCCCGAGCCCAAGCGCCGAGTGTGTCCAGGTGCACGCTGTGTTGTATGTACCTCTCGGCGGAATGTTGTCTCCATTAATATCCCCGCCACTACCGCTATTACCAACTATATTACCACTACCACTGCCGCCCACCGCCACCACAACTTGCTTCCCATATCCCCACACCATCCTCCTCCACTATCACCACTTCTTTTACCACCACCATCACCACCACCACCAAAATCGGTAACGATATAAATTTTTGCAAATGTTCACGATGCATAGCACAAAATTGTAAAGTATTGTAGATTTTAGAGAAAGTTTTGGAAACTGAACGAATTCACATACCTGGGGGATCACGAAATAAAATAGTTCCGGGAAATTGCTGTCAGAGGCTTTATGATTTTTTTTATTCAAGTTTAGTATGAGACTTTTATCACTGAGATCCACTGGGATGTAGTGAATACGATGATAATGACAATAATGAAAGATGATAACTTCAAAGAATGCTAATTATAGCAATAATAATAGTAATAATGAAAGCTAATATATAATATGCGTGTGTGTGTGTGTGTGTGTGTGTGTGTGTGTGTCTATATATATATATATATATATATATATATATATATATATATATATATATATATATATATATATATATATATATATATATATATATATAAACACATATACATATAAATAAAATAAAAACTTGTAAAGCACCTGCTAGTGCCAGTGGTATGAGCAGACATGACATAATATCAGGTGCAGGGAAAAGCAGGAGGTTGTTGATGTTTGAGCAGCAGCGTCTTGTGCGAGAAGGCAGATCATGGGTATATTTTGTGAAGTGTTCATGGTCTGCGATGAACACACTGGAAGCTCATCCACATCGGCACCCGTGATGCGGATGGCAGTGCTGCCTCTTCTCTCGGCCCTCAGCAGAGCGTCATCCCTGGCGCCGCCTGATGTCCCGCCCCGCTTCACGGCCGGATCTTCACAGAGCAGGAAACATTGCCGCGCGGAGGCGTGCAATCGTCCTGCCGCTCAGCCAGGCGTCACGGACCCGCTGAATGATGCGCCAAGGTGTCCAGAAGAAGATGACGTGGGCGCATTGCTCTGTGCAGGATATAAACATGTAGAAATATTGAGGCAATAAAATCACAAGGCAAGAAATTGGGTAGGGTTACTGTACAGGAAAAGTTTTATTTATTTTTATTTATTTTAATTTTATTTATTTTTTGTGAAATGACGACGCATCTAGCAGT